>NW_027185798.1:11642625-11643666 GCF_028583685.1 Petaurus breviceps papuanus | reverse complement strand
TTCCTTCCTTCCTTCCTTCCTTCCTTCCTTCCTTCCTTCCTTCCTTCCTTCCTTCCTTCCCCATTCCTGTCCCTTTCCTCTGTTCCTTTACTTCTTGTGTCTTTCCTTCCCCAAGTATCTGAGTGGCTTCTCTGTGTAATATATAGTCATAGGCACCGGGGAGGAGCTAGAATGAAGGACCTGGCTGCTTTTTGCCTTCACAGAGTTTATAGTTGAGTAGGGGCATTTAAGACAAGCCCACAGATGCCTCTGATCCAGAATAGATCATGATAAGAGCCTAAGAGAGATGCCCCACACTTGAAGCAAGGTTCTCTTTGGCTCTTTATCTGCTCAGAATATATGGACCACACTTGCTGCACTCATTTGCTATTGTTCATATGTTACTTTTTAAGTGTTCAGTCTTATTCCTGTGTGTTTTCGGCTTCCCCGACTGGATTATGAGCTCCTATTTCTTCTGGTATCTCCTGACTGGTCCTGGAACAGGACTGTGCACACACTGTTGACTTAATATCTGCTTCTCACAGTAGTAACAGCTTTATTTTATAACCTAGAAATGGGAACTATCTGCTGCCCATCCCCCAGTCACTCTTTCTCTCAGCCTTTAAAGGATTCTTGTCTGCCAGGCACCACTCCAAAACCCCAGTTAGTTGGAATGACATGGCTTTCCTCTCCTCTCAAGCTAACTAGCAAACTTCATACCTTACCCACACTAGAGCTAGCTTATGTGATCAGTCTCTGGGGTGGGTGGTTTCAGAAATCTTTCCAAACCTAGGCATTCTTTTGGGATACTGGACTTTGAAAGGGACTCACCTTCCTTGCCTCTGTCAACACTAATGACTCTGCCTCTGATGGGCAGGTAAATCCAAGAGTCAAGTAATGCCAGTGGTCCCCAAATCCCCAATGCCCAGCGCCCAATGCCATCACACTAAGTGCCATCTGCGACAATTTGGCCTGGCCACTACCTCTGCAGGTGTGGTAGCCATCACGTCCTCAATAGCCAAAGCTTCTAAAGATCTCTATAAGAAAATTCTTTTTTTTTTT
>NW_027185798.1:11635137-11642525 GCF_028583685.1 Petaurus breviceps papuanus | reverse complement strand
GCAATTGGGGTTAAGTAACTTGCTCAAGGTTACATGGCCAGTTATTTCTGGCTGTGGTGCTAAGTATCTGAGCCCGGATTCGATTTCCAGGTCATCCTGACACTGGGGCCAGTGCTCTTACTCGCTGTGCTACCTGGCCACCCCTCTATAAGAAAATTCTTGACAGCACTGTGATATGGCTCAAAATTAGAACCAGATGTGGTGTCATCAGGGGAAACATCAAAGATACTCCTTGCTATTAAAAAAATTGTCTTCAGTTACCTGCCCCTACTTATGTTTCTAACACATGTTCTTAAAATCTGAAATTGTCAATGAGCTCCCTGTGTGGCCACACTGGTCACTCTAGATACTTCCTCTTCTAATTCTTCAATGAAAGAATCTGTGATTGCAATGTCAGAATTCCATTGTTGAGCTGACTCTTTAAAGGTTTTTTGCTTCAAGCCTTAGGATTCTTTTCAACTTTCTTGGCATCCTTTGAAACCTGTTCTCTTATACCCAACATTCTTCTCTTCCCTTATCATGAATTTTAGGACAATGAGACCCCTTCCCACAGTGTTCTGACAGAATTGTTTTGGGTAGCCCTAGAGGACAAAACTAGGCCCCTGTGTGGAAAATAAAGCAGATTTCAGCTCAAGATAAGAAAAGAATTTTTGTAGCCAACAGAATTGCCCCAAACTGGCATGGGTCTCTGCTCAAAGGCCATGGTAGCAAGATGTATGTCAAGACCGTGAGCTTATCCTTTTGTCCACAGGGAAGGATTCTTTGCTTGGCACCACCCTGCCTAGAAGAAAGCTTCTAGGGATTTGTTTCTGGAAGGTCTGTAGTTCATAACTGTGTGCTTCTCAGAGCAGTTGCCCATAGCCTGGATCCCATGGCTTTGAGGGTCTTGGGCAAATCTCTAAGACAAGTTCTTCACTTGGAGTTCTCAAACTCTGCTTCTTTTTAAAACAAAGTTTGATAATCATATTTCAATGTAATTGGTTTTCTTCATAATCCTACACACCTTATTTTACTAATTTGAAAACAGCATTCTGGAAAGGGTGACATGGGCTTCACCAGCCTGACAAAGGGATCCATGACACAAAAACGGATTAAGATCCTCTGCTCTAAGACTGTTATAGATGAGTGGCTGATCTGTATCGGTGAAAGGGATTTCTCTGCAGGGAGTTTCTGCCAGGTAAAGTCACAGATTTAGGTAACAGATGAGGAAAGTGAGACTTAGCTTTAGACATGTGATCCTTTGGTACTAAGTCATTCACTTAAGGTCACTTAGTTGAGGGAGGCAACCCTATTCTACTACTTACCATGTGACCTTGGGCAAGTCATTTATCCTCTTTGGGCCTCAGTTTCTCCATCTGTTATATGAGAAGTTTGGGCTAGATGGCCTCTGAGGTCCCTTACTGCTCTGATTTCTATGACCTTGCCCACATAAGCCTGGCCCAATCATTGTTTAAGTCCTGATTTCCTCATCCATAAAGTGAAGTGGGTGGGTTAGGTGACCCCTGTAGTAGGTCTCTAATACTGGAGCAGAGACAGAATCAGCCACCAGGCCCCCTGACTCTGCATCCATTTTTCCATCTCACCTATTCTTAGTCAGCAGGCTTGCCCATGTTACACCAGCAGATTTGCTTGAGTGGAGCCAGGAGCCCGTGTCAGGGAATCAGGAGAAATGAGGTTGGTGGGAAAGCTGAGGTAATACCAATAAAGCATTTTTAAAAAAGTGAGATGCATCAGACCCTGACAACTGACCTTATTCCATGTCCTCGAGGAAAAGCTTATCCAACAGATTGTCCCTTCCCTGTCCAAAAGGAATACACGATGCAGGAAAATGATGTATTTCTAATGCTCAGACACCTTGTGCTGGTCCCCACAGGAAGCAACGTGGAACTTTCTGCTCGGCCTCAGAGGACAGATCTAGGAGCAATGAGTACAGGCACAAAGAGGCCCATTTTACCTGAATGTCTGGAAAAGCTTCCTAACAGTTTGAGCTGTCTGAAAGTAGAATAAAGGGCAGCTGGTGGCACAATGGATAGAGTGCCAGGCCTAGAATCAGGAAGTCCTGAGTTCAAACCCAGCCTCAGACACTTACTAACCGTGTGACACTGGGCAAGTCACTTTATTCTGTTTGCCTTAGTTTCCTCATCTATAAAATGAGCTGGAGAAGGAAATAGGAAACTGCTAAAGTATCTCTGCCAAGAAAACCCCAAATAGGGTCACAGAGAGTCGGGCACGACTGAGCAACATTAAAATAGGCTGCCTCAGGACATGTTGATTTCCTTGTTCCTTCATCACATATCTCCACCTGCCATGAGAGGCATGGGTCAGGGGGAGGTCTCCTGGAAGCAGAGACAAAGGACGTGGGTTCAGATCTTCATCCTGCTATCTGATTATGTCCATGAGCCCAACAACTGTCATTTAAATAATACTTTCAAACTGACAAAGGGTTTTACAAATATTCTCTCATTTACTCTTCACAACAATCCTAGGAGGTAGGTGCTTTTTTAACCCCCATTTTACAGATGAGGAAACTGAGGCATGGAAGGGTTAAATGACTTGCCCAGCTAATAAATTTGAGTCCAGATCTGAACCTAGGTCTGTCTCCCGACTCCAGATCCAACACTATCCATTGTACTACCTCTGTTTCTTCAATTATAAAATGAGGGGGTTGGGCTAGATGACCTTGAAGGTCCCTTCCAACTTGTAATTGAGACTTCTGTGACCATCTGGTGGATATATTTAAAAGGGGATTGCTTTTCAGGTACAGGTTGGACTAAGCACCCAGAAGGTGCTGCAAACTTTGAGACTTGGTGATTTAGGGAGGAGCCAAACCCTATCTTGTCTTGGAGTCTTTAGAGGCCCTTGTCCTCCTGGAGAACAAGCTCAGGTTGTTACAGAGCCCTGAACATGCCTTAGACAACATAACCCAGTGAGGGGAAATGTGGTATACGGAACAGAGTGCTGCCTGGAAGTCCTAGACCTCTTGATGTTTATGAGCTATTTGACCCTGGGCCAGTCATTTCATTTCCCAGTGCCCAGGAAATTCTTCAGGTTAAAGAGAAAGTGCAGATCTGTCTTGGGACACTCCTTACCTGGAGTTCCCAATGGAATCCTGACTTCAGTCCTTTCCTCTTAACCTAAGAACATTTACCATCATTCCTAAGTTTTACTGATTCATTTTGTTCCCTGTTTGAGATGTCTTATCTCTCCATGGCACTGTAAGCTCCTTGAGGCCAGGGGTTATGTCTTGTTGCTGTTGCTGTTGTTGCTTGGTCTTTGTTCTTGAAGAGGACTATGGCATCAGGAAGCTGATGCCATGACTTGCAGGTGAATTGGATTTAAGTGAGGGAAGACTATGCAAAGTCACCAGGCTCATTATCTCCTCTGGAGCCATCTGTGTCCAGTTGACCAGACATAGATCAGGTTGATTGGAGATGGCCCTGGGTGCTGGATTCCCCAGATGGCTGAACGTTGTGCCCAAATGGGCATGGGTAGCATGAACTGAAAGCACCACATTCACCTTCCAAGGTCAAGGGTGCCCTTCTTCTCTCCCCCCAAAATTCTGACACTCAAATGACTGAAAACCCAGAGTTTCTGGATTTAGCTGCTCTCTCAGAGAAGCTCTCAGTCCAAATGATTTTATGGTATGGCCATGGCAGTAGGGCTTGTTCATCTCCACAAGAACATGGGCATCTTTAGTATTTGGAGGCCACCGCTGTACTAGAGAGGAACATTGGCCCCCTGTGGAACGCAAGGTTAGACTACCCAGTCTTTAAGCCAGGTACCAGCAGTAGCCATGGTGAACCTTCATCTCGGAGATATACCAAAGGATAACTTTGTCAGGAGGGCACAGGAAATGTTAAAGTCTCCCCAACCCCTAGCAGGATGTAGCCTGAGCCATTTTTCTTAAACCCATTTTCTCTTTTTGTCTTTTCTCATCTTCTTATCAATGTTCATTTAAAAAAAATCCCACTGCGCTGGATATTTGCATTCCTTCAATTATAGTCCACACTAGGTCTGAGCTTTCAAGTGCTGTGTTCTTTACTCATTCATTCATTCGTTCATTCATTCATTCATTTGCTTGTTTATGGTACAGACCAGAGACTTCATCAATGTATGGGGGAAGTGAGGAAACCCCTACTAATGAACATTGACAACTGGGGTGCTTATTGTGTTAGATTGCTGCTTAGGGGCACTCAGAGGGGAATTGTCCAGGATCTGGTATACATATATGTAGATATGTATATACATGCATACATTGGCATAGGTTTATATTTATATATATTAATATACACACCAGACCATGGGGAAGTATAAACCAGAATACATATATGTATGTGTATACATATACATGCACATTACATACATATATGAGGCAAGACTTGAACTTCCTGACTCTCTGAGATCAGTCTTCTACCCATTATATAATACCGCCACTTATCTATTTAATGTTAAGTGTTTGGTACAGTCTGTTCCAGAACTTTTAAATTAATCTCATAATTTAGTATCTTAGAAACATTGTAGATACTCTTTTGGGGGGAATTCTAGTAACTATGTTATTCATTTACTCTTTCCTTGACTTAAATGCTACTGGGTATATAAAAAAAATTACATGCAGTAACACATTTGCTGACTTTGTCCCCATTAAAGTGTAGCAGTCATTAAAAGAAAAAGAAACATATAATAGTTTTAGAGTTGGAAGGGATCTTGGTAACCATTGATTCTAACTCCTTGGTCTTACAAATGAAGAAATTGTGAAATGAAGAGAATCATGTAGTTACTAAACACCTAAGATGGGGCTTATTCTAAGGTCCTCCTGAATCCAAGTCCAGACCTCTGTCCATTCTGTCATGCTGAAAAAGGAAGAACGAGGGGGTCCATCAGCCTGTTGAGAGGCATGATCTTTGCTCAGGAGTACACAACCACTGTGTGTCCCAGGGCTCAAAGGATTACAGCAAATGCAGCAGAACTTTTCCCATGGCTGGTGAATTTCAGTGGGGCTGAATGAATGAGGAGTAGCAAGATAATGTCATTCTCAAATAATTTGGCTCTGCAGCCAAATCATCAAGCCCATAGGACTGAACAAAAAGGAAAAAAAAGCATCAACCTTCTCTGACAACCTGCGAAGATTAGTTCTCAGGGAAAAATTGAAAAATTGGATTTTCGAGTTGTAGTTTGTGTCAGTGTGTATATATGGTTTTGTAAAATAAAAGAAAGAAAATAAAGAAATAAATTAAAAAGCTACAATGAAAACTGCAGTACCAGGCACTAGATGCTTTTTTTTTTATCAAAGACAGTGATGAAAAATGCCAGTTTGTGCTGACAGCATGAAATGCCAACTTCCCCTGACCTGTCGGGTTTCATCAGAGCATGGCTTTGCTGTCTATCTGTCCTGCAGACTTAGTCATTGCCTGGATAACTTCATTTCTCTCAGGCCAGAGACCAAACTAGCAATCTGCCTTTTTTGGTAGGAATGGTAGGCCTCCCACTAAGTTGTACAGAGCATTGATCAGAGGATCATAGATCCAGAGTTGGAAGAGATATTAGGGGTTCTTTAGTCCCCCCTCATTTTCCTGGTGAGGAAACAAGGTCTAAAGAAAGGAAATTACTTCTTCTGTCATGCTTAGGGTCATAGGATCAGAGATAGAGAACCAGAAGGGGGAGTTTAGAAATAAAAAAATTGCCTAGCATTTATTTTCTTTACCTTCCACCTCCCTCCACCAGTTGGGAGAAAGCCCACCACCACCACCAAAGCCCTTGTAACAAATATGCGTAGTCAAACAAAAAAAAATTCTTACCTTGTTCATGTCAAAAAATGTTCTCCATCTTGGAGTCATCATGTCTGTCAGGGGGTAGACAGCAAGCTTTATCATCATTCCTCTAGAATCATGGCTGGTCATCGCACAGTTTATTATATAATTTGTCCTGCCAGGCTTTTCACTGACTCTGCATCAATTCATACAAGTCTTTCCAGGCTTCTCTGAAACCATCCCTTTAATCATTTCTTAAGGCACAATGGAATTCCAGTACATTCATAAGCCATTACATTATATTGCTTGGTCATGCCCCATTACTTTCCAGTTCTTTGCTACTATAAAAAGAGCTGTTATTAATATGGTTGTAGGCATGGGTACTTCTCCTCTTCTTTTGCTCTTTGTGGGAATCAGCAGGACTGTGTTAGACCCAGCCCTAACTGGCTTGGAGAACCACTTGTTAGGTTTTCAGTGTGAGCATTTGCATCTCAGAAATCGGCAAGCTGTAAATCAGGGCTCAATGGATTATTATTTTCTAATTGTCTAGACTTAAGGAAGTGATGGAGAAAATGTTACCGATACAGATAAAACCTAAAAACGTGGCCTGTGGCTGGCTGCTAAACATTTAATACTAGCACACCTACCAGTGGCCATCTCCTCATTCTTCAGATGAAGAAACAAGGTCCAGAGTTCCACAAGGTCACCTCTGTAGCAAGTAGCAAATCTTCCTTAGAGAAACTGTCAGTTCTTCATTAAAAGCAATACAACAAATTACTAGTATAATGTGGTATAGAGGAAAGAACATGAAAAAAGAATCAGGAGATCTGATTTTGAATCCACTCTGTTGCTTAATTTCTCATATTACAGGCAAGTCCCTTCATTTGTCTAGACCTGCTTCTTCATTTGCTAAATGAAACATTTGGGCTATACTTATTTGGTCCCCTGTCGTCCTTGGAGTTTAAATTGGTATTCCAGGTTCCTATGTAAGAAACTCAAAAAGTAACCTCCTTCTATTTTTTAAAGTTCATTGTGAAATGAATTGGTAAATGAAAAACATTTATTAAGTGCTTACCGTGTGCCAAGCATGGTTCTGAGCACTGAGAATACAAATACAGAGCTAAGAACAGTCCCTGCCCTCAAGGAGCTTACAATCTAATGAGGGTATAGTGGTCAGGGAGGAATGTTTTGGTTTGGCAATTTTCAAGGACGGTAAATAGAGCTATAGGGGCATGAATTCACAGACCCTTTTCCTGTAACAAGAGCAAGACTGATTTCATTGTGGTTCCATACCTAGAAAGGTGTTGGAGGGAGAGAAATGGTGGGTCTGTACAGCAAGACAATTGGTGAGAAAATGGAGAAAAGTGAAACGAGGCTAAGTCTGCCTGGATATAGCCGGTTGGTCAGACTACTTGCGGCCCAGGGCAGGAATTATGGAGATGAAAGCCTTAAGTTTTCCAGGGTACAAAACCTACAGTCCTAGTGACAAATCATAAAGATGGGCAGAGAGGAAAAGAAAGACCAATGCGGAAAGAAAGGCATGACAGGAACAGTCGATAAGTTCATTGTTGTTTTGTTGTTGCCCAGGGTCACACAGCTAGTAAGTGTCTGAGGCCAGATTCCAACTCAGGTCTTCCTGAT
>NW_027185798.1:11613554-11635127 GCF_028583685.1 Petaurus breviceps papuanus | reverse complement strand
TCACACAGCTAGTAAGTGTCTGAGGCCAGATTCCAACTCAGGTCTTCATGATTCCAGGCTGAGTGCCACCTAGCTGCCCCACGAAGCAAAATGCTTCATGAGATCTGAAGGGACAAAAGGCATTTGGAGCTGCCCGCCTTCATTTCACAGATTAGGGGACCTGAGGCACACATGCCCAGGGTCACACAGGTTTTAAATACCTGAATTGGAATTCAGACCTAGGCCTTCCTAATTCCCAATTCAGCGCTCTATTACATTAATCTACATTAATGCTGCCTTTCCCTCTGGTTTCAAGTTCATCTCACTCTCTCTTGCACCACCCTCCAGTTGGGCTGAAGAGGAATGGGAGGGAGGACATTCCAGGCAGAGGGGACAGAGTGAACTGAGTTATTCAGGCAGAAAAGCACAGGGTGGACGTCCCCACTCTTATGATCTGCATGTAGGTTGCTGCTCACAGCTCTTGGGGAACATGATGTAATGTCTGATTTCTCCATAGTGATGTTCTGAACACCATATGCCGCCTTTATCCTCCTTCAGGGGCCAGCTCAGGTCAGCTCAGGTGGTGACAGCTGCCAAGAGTCAGATAGCAGAGCCTGACCTTGAACCTCCCCCCCTTGTATGAAGGGCAACAGGGCCTCCCCCTCTCTTCCTCCAACCTGCTGCCTGAGACATCCTGCCCAGAAACAGAGGCACAGGATTTGAGCGTTAGGGGAGATATCAGCAGGCATCAGGTAGACATCTCCCCTGAAAGGAATCCCCACCCTGACATGTGGAGCAGGTGGGCAACCAGCCATTTCCTCAAGACCTCCAATGAGAGATAACCCATGACTTGTGGAGGTAGCTCGTGCCATGGCTCCATCTCATCCAGGCCCTCCTCACCTATCAGGCCCCTCTAATATAACTGGATAACTGCTTCAGGCTTCTACCCTGTTCTGTCTGATTGTTGCTAAAGTATAAGATGAAATAGACCCTATATAATAGCAGTTCACATGAAAATGATCCTGTTCTCTTAGAAGACCATAAGCTCAAGAAAACTCAACAATGTACTGTGGCCACCAAGGAAGCTAAAGAGGGAGAAATCAGGGATGGCATGACCCTCTTATGATCTAGCCTAGGGAGAGTACACCTAGGGTCTCGTATTCCATTCTAGAGGGCACATTTTTGAAGACATTGACAAATTGGAGCTTGCCCAGAAGAGGGTAACCATAGTCCATAGGCCAAGAAAGGGTAAGAACTGACTCAAGGTCACACAGCTATTAAATGAATGAGACAAGCTAGGCCAAGTTTCTCCTACTGCCTGTGTGGCTGTGTTTTGTGAGAGGAGAGGATTCATGCATTAATATGGGCCTCTGATTACATTTATTCATTTATTATTAATGGCAGCTAGGTGGTTCACTGGGCCTCATCAGGAAGACTTGAGTTAAAATCTGGACTCAGACACTTACTAGCTATGGGACCCTGGGCAAGTCATTTAACTTTTGACTGCCTCAGTTTCCTCAACTGTAAAATTGGGGAGGGGTCATACTAGCACCTACCTCCTAGAGTTATCAAATGGGATAATGTTTGTAAAGCATTTAGCAGAATGCTTGGTACACAGTAGGTGCTCAATAAATGCTTATTCCTTTTTCTTTCCTCTTTTGGGAGGAGATTTGAGATAGCTATGAGTCTCAAAAAGTTGGGAGTGTGGGGCACCAGTGTCCTGGGTCTGGAATCCATGCTGGGGTAGGCCAGACAGTAAGGAAGGAAGTCCTGAATGACATTCCCTGGCCCAGTCCAGCAGCAGGAGAGATACAGATTTCTCCATTCATCATACATGCTTTTGGAAGTGAACTTGGTGGGACAGACTATGTGGAGACTGCCTTAAGTTTGAGCTCACTCTCCCTGGGAACTGGGATGGTACAGGGGACACCCTCCCCAGGTGATGGAAGCAGGGTGTGGAATATCAGCACATCAGTTCCTGCCACATATTCACAGTAAATATCCATTCACAAAAACTAAAAAAAAGGCATCCTAGGCAGAATTCCAACCCAGCTCTTCCCACTTCAGGTCACTCCCTGAAAACCATGTTCTATAAGGAATATGTGAAAGATAAAGAATTGGATGAAAGTGAAATGGATGAAAGTGTGGGACCTGGGGTCAGAATGCTCTGGGTTCAAACTCTGCCTTTTGATACACGGTAGCTGAGTGACAGTGAGAAGGTCACTGTTGATCTTCCTGAGTCTTTTTCACATTTGTCAAATGGGGCTCCCTGGAGCATCTCATAGGATTGTTTTAGGAATCAAATGAGGCATTTTGTCCAATAAAATGCCCCATCACAGAATTCAGCCAGAAGGGCGCTCAAGGGCCATATGGTTCTGCCGGGACCAGAAGGGAATTCCCTATAACATCTCCAACAAAAGGTCCCCTAGCCCATACTGGACAACCTCCAAAGAAGGGGAACTCAGTGTCTGCTACATTAAGCTAGCTTGTTTATGCTGTTCAACTCAATTCCATTCAGGGATTCAACTCAGTTCAATTCAAGAAGCCTTTACCCAGTGCCCAGAATGTGCAAGGTATTGTGCAGGACTGAAGAGAGGACAGGGCAACTGTCTTCAGGTGTGCCTAGGGTTCTCCTGTGGAAGTTGGGGGAGGAAGGCATTCTGTGTCATTCTAGGGAGCAGAACCAACCAAGCCCTATCAATGGAGAGACATTCAAAACAGAGCGATTTAAAGGAACGGATGAAAAAATATTGAAGTGCTTACTGTGTGCAAACCTGGGGATAAAATACAAACAAAAACAGACAATGTAGTTACCTCGAGTAGCTTACTTTCTAAAGGGGAGAAGACAACCCAGGAAAGGGAGACTAAAGGTGGGGGGAGGGTGGTTATTTGCCCTTTGTTCTCAAAGAGAACTATGACATCAGGGTGGTGATGCCAGGACATGCAAGTGAATTGAAGTGAGACAGGGCTGTGCGAAGTCATCAGCTTCACTGTCTTCTTCGGAGCCATCTGGGTCCAGGGGCCAGATATAGGTCAGGACAACTAGAGGTGGCCGTTGGGGAGGGAGGAGGGGGAAATGGAGATGAACGTGCCAAGTATGGAGTCATGGTTCGGAAGTCTAGAAAACCAGGAACAAAACTGAGGGGGAAGTGGAGGCAAGCTAGCTTGGGGACCCTCTACAAACTGGAAACTTCAGGAAGAACTCACTAATAATGGAAGAATGGAGGGCTGGGTCTTGTAGAGGGATGTTTCAGCGAGCAAGGCACAGAGGTGGCAGGCTACTTCAGGGAGAGGATGTATTTATCACTGGGTTGAATATAAGGAAGTTTCTAACAGCTGGAATGAGGTAGCTTTGAGACGGGTGGACAGGGGTAGCTGGGTGGTGAGGTGGATAGAGCACCATCCTGAGTTCAAATCCAGCTGCAGACACTTGCCACTTACTTGCTGTGTGACCTTGGGTAAGTCATTTAACCCCAATTGCCTTGCCTTCCCCCCTCCAAAAAAAGAAAAGAAATGGGTGGCCATATTAAATAGTAAGCTACTTTTGTTGGAGGTATGGTGGTTAGATGAGACCCTTCAGGGAGGCTGTGGAAAGAAATCCTCCCTTGGGTAAGCTCTAGGGTCACTTTAAATTTTGATTCTTTGATTTGGACGCAACATGATTTTTTTACATCTTGATATCATGGGTAAGTCACTGAGCCTCTCTTTCATCAAGTCACTCTTGGGGCCTGTTTCCCTACCTATAAAAGGAGGCAACTGGACTAGTTTGCCTCTGAGGTCCCTTCTACCTTTCAGCATATGATCCTATGACCTGCATGACCCTGGGAAAATTACTTACTTTCTCTTGGCCTCAGTTTCCTAATCTATAAAAAAGAGAGCGGGTAGGTGATATGTTAGATAAGGTGTTGGGTATGGAGTCAGGAAAACCTGGATTCAAATCCAGTCTCAGATACTTATTAGCTGTGTGACCCTGGGCAAGTCACTTCACCCTGTTTGCCTCAATTTTCTCATCTGTAAAATGAGCTGGAAAAAGAAATGGCAAACCACCCCAGTATCTGTGCCAAGAAAACCCCAAATGGGGTCTACATGACTGAAAAAAGAAGAGGCTGGACTAAATGGCACTTTTTCCCAGCTCTGATCCTGTGGTGGCAGTTTGGAGTTCTGACCCTGGCTAACCATTTCAAGTAGATTCTGGGAGGAGTGCTCAGCCTCGGCACACGGCATGTCACTTATGTCTGAGGAGGGCCCCTGGAACATGGTGCGGACTCCCATTGATTCCAGGGAGGCTGCTGCCTGGCTTCTCCTGGACTCTGTTCTCCACAGGCAGTGCGTGTCTGCTGGCTTCTCTACAGTGTGACTCTCCCAACACCAGGCAAGTTTCCAGGGTGCATGCTAGCTCGGTGATGTAAATTTTCTGAAATCACTCTCCAGGGAGCAAGTTCCTAAAGCATAAACATACTTAATCCCCAAAAATGTGTGAAGGGGAAAAAAAGGCACAGCTTCCTAGGTAGATGGCAACAAGACATCATAGTTGTTTTTTTTTTTCTTCTGGAGGGGAGGAGATGCTGGGACTGACTTAACAAGCTCAAGATGAAAAATGGCTCCCTAAGCCAAGTTTTGCCTGGTTATCTTGCTCAGCAATCAATCTACAACTTCGTCAGACAGACCTTTGCAAAGGCCGGCCCTTGTGGCTTCTGCAAGAATCCTGGAGAATCAGTTTCCCCCAGAGCTGCTGAACACTGTTGCTGTCTATGTCCAGCCAGGATTCTCTGACAGCAGACACTCCTGCACATTAAGGCCCCCTAGAGGGTCATTCTACACCCTCCTCACCCCCCAGCCACGTTCACATAGGGTTTAGCTGCATGACTCCCATGAAAGGCAATGGGATTTCCAAACCCTGGGATGTTTACTTCGTAGAAGCTTAGGTTGTAACAAGTGAGTATATTCAAGCTCAGGGATTTCTGGGACCCTGAAATAAGGCTATTCAGCAAGGTTCTGGAGTCTTGTGTCTTAATATACATTAATAGGGGCAGCTAGGTGTTGCAGTGAGTAAACTGCCAGGAGGACCCGAGTTCGGTTCCGGCCTCAGACACTTAACACCCACACAAAAATACGAACCGTGTAACCTTGGGCAAGTTACTTAACCCCAATTGCCTCCCAAAAAGGCAAATATATATATATATTATATATATAATGTATATATATATACATTAATAAATATTACTATCTGTTCTTGACAGATGATATGATAAAGTGCAATGGGTACTGGATTTTGAGACAGAGGACCCGGATTTGGATTTTAGTACTATTGCTTACTGCTATGTGACTTTAGGCAAGGCACTTAAATGCTCTGGGCCTCATTTTCCTCATCTGTAAAATGGGAAGGTCTAAGTAGGATTCATAAGATCATGGAATTACAGGTGATGGGGATCATCAAGGTCAATGTTATTGATGGCATTGAGACCCAGAAAGAACTCAACCTGCCCAAGCTCAAACAAGTACTGTAATGAGTGGCAGAGTCAGAATTTGAACTCAGGTCTTGTCATGCCAAGTTTAGTCCTCTTCCCTCTATAACCCATTGCTTCCTAGAAGAACTGGAAGGTTCCTCTCAATCTATGACCTGAGCACCTTACAAAGTTACTTAACTTTCCTGGGCCTCAGTTTCCTCCTGTCTAAAATAAAGGGGTTGGGCTAGGTGGACTTTAAGCTCACAGCTCTGGTCTGTGATCCCATCTTATGAAGTCTCAACCTCCTGGTTTCACTTTCCTCATCTGTAAAATGAGGGGGTTGAGCTAGAAGACTCCTAAGGTCCCTTTAGTGCCATCACTATCAGCCTATAAATTCATTACTTCTCAGACCTTGGGTCATAGGTTAACTACTTAATCCTGGGGAACTCAGTTTCTTCAACTCAAAAATGAGGGCTTGTATCAGGTGGCTTCTAAAGTACTTCCTGGGGCAGCTGGGTGGTGTGATGGATAGAACTCTGGGTTTGGAGTCAGGAAGACCTCAATTCAAATCCAGACTTAGACATTTACTAGCTGCGTGACCCTGGGAAAGTAACTTAACCCTGTTTGCCTCAGTTTCCTCATCTATAAAATGAGCCGGGAAAGGAAATGGCAAACCACTCCAGTATCTCTGCCAAGAAAACTCTGAATGGGGTCATGGAGAGTCAGACATGACTGAACAAGTCTATGACCCCATTCAACCTCTACCATCTCTTAACTTTCTTTCACCTCTGTTTCCTCCTCTGTTGAATGGGGAGGTTAAATGAAATGGCCTGTGGTTCCTACAGGTCCAAATCCATGATCCCATCAGCTTGCTCCTTATATGACGTCTGGTCCATAGCTTAACCCCGCTGGGCCTCAGTTTCCTCATCTGTTAAGTTTGGGGTCTGAGCTTCAGCTGTCAGCTGAGGTTCCTCCAAAGTCCAAATCTAGGCTCCAAGGGGAGAAGATGCCTTTTCCTGCTAAAGATTTGTGGGAATGACTCCATGTAAGAAAGAGGGGTGGTGTTACAAGGATGAAATAGAAGCAGGTCTGGAGAAGAGCCAGAGGTGTGGACATGATAGAAGTCACGGACGTCCAGCTTTCGTCGTATTATTCCCCATTTGAAAAACCCTCAGTGGCTTTTTTCCCACTGCATCACTAAGGGCCAAGGCCCTGCATGATCTGCTCCCAATGTGTGATTGCAGACTTAGGTCCCACTGCTCTTCTACTTAATGGAAACTTCACACCTCTCATTGATACTGTTTGTGGCTTTCTTCTCCTTCTCACTGGCTCCTATCTTAGGGCGTTGTCCCCTAGACCTTCCGTCTGCCTGAATCCTACCCATCCTTTCTTACTGTTGTTTGTCCTTCATTCTAGAAGGGGACCAGGACATCAGGAGAGTGAATTGGATTTGAGTGAGGCAGGGCTGTGCAGTCACCAGCCTCACTCTCTCCTCTGGAGCCATCTGGGTCCAGTGGCCAGATATACATCAAGATGACTGGAGTTGCAGTGGGATACATGACCTTTTTTAGCTAAGGTCTTTCCCAGTAAGGCTCCAGGGGAGTTCCATCTCCTCTTTCTCTTTCAATTTAATTCAACTCAACAATACCTATTAAAGCACCTCTTATCTACTAGGCATCCTACAAAATTCCATGGTATTCCAAGGTTGGTACAGTGAACAGAGGCCTGGATCTGGAATAAGAGGACCAGGGATTTACCCAGGCCTCCTTGCTACCTTTGTGACCTTGGGGTAATCGCTTCTGGGCTTGAGTTTAAGTGTTCAGAGGGTCATAGACACAGAGCTGGAAGGAAGCTCAGAATAACTGCCAGGAACTGAGTGGATCAAAGGGGAGACATGGTCTGGGCCCCCTGACCTGGGGTTAAAGCCTGGGATAACAGAGAGGGTCTGCATCATGCAGAGTTCATCTCATCTGGGACACTCGCTGCCTATGGGCATGGGAGGATTTTTATGCCCGGTGAGACCTGCCCTACCTTCTCTCTTTCTAGAAGTGATTCGAAATTGAATAGCTGCTGTTGCTGTTAGGATCATTCCCCTTAACAGAAAGGAAAATCTCTGAATGAAAGAATGACAAAGCTTTTAGTAAACAATTACTCCATGCTAGGTGTGCACAAAGTATTAGAAATACAAATATGATAAGAGAGGCAAACTCTGCCCTCAGGAACCTTACATTCTATTAGGGGAAAATAACACATATTGGTGCATCTAGGTGGCACCACAGTATACCTGGCATCAGGAAGACTCTTCCTGAGTTCAAATCTGACCAGAGACACTTACTAGCTGGTGACCCTGGGCAAGTCACTTCATACTTTTTGTCTCAGTTTCCTCATCTGTAAAATAACCTGGAGAAGGAAATGGCAAAACCATTTCAGCATTTTTGTCAAGAAAATCCTAAACGGGGTCATGGAGAATCTGAAATGACACAACAACACATATTGGGAGTGGTGGGCCAAAAAGGGCTGTTCTGCTTTGGGAAATCACAGTAATGGTGAGTGGAGTCATAGGAAAAATTAGTCTAATTTTCTTATTTTATTAACAAGGAAATTAAGTTCAGAGCAGTTATCTATCACAGGTAATAAGTGTCTGAGGGAGGATTCAAACCTAGTTCTTACCTGAGTTCAAGTCCAATGCTCTAGCTTATGAGCTAAGCCACCTCTCTGAAGAGGCAACCGTGTCTTTACCTGGAAGTTAGACTATTGTGGTGGGAAAGGAAGACCCTAGGGAAAAGTCTAGAGGCGTGCTTGCTATGGCCAATCCATAATCTTTCAGAAGAGTGTCGATATACCTCCCTATGACAAAGTAAGAAGAGGAAACTGGTGAGGAGCCATAAGAAAGAAGCCAACCATGATTGTAACCAATGGGCCAGTTGAAAGTTTCTCCAGGAAATGGGAGAGCTCAAGGATAATGAGAATGGATTCTGTGGAATCAGTAGCATTGAATGCCAGAAAAATCCATGCTTTTCAATCTGTTCTCACCTTTATAGTGCTTAATTGCCAATGAGCATCAGCTGGCACTGACAAAAGATTGGGTTTCAACTTGTGTAATTTTCCATGAACCTGTGAGTTAATATTAGCTACCTGTTCAATGTTCTGTCAATAGATCCAGTGTAAGACAGAAGTTCTTAACCAGGGATCCACAAATCCCTTGATTTCAAAGGAGTCCATGAATTTGCTTTTTAAAAATGTTTTGATAACTATATTTCCTTTGTCATTCTTTGCATTTAATTTTATGCATTTCAAAACATTATCCTGAGAAGGGGTCCATACTTGCTAGAGGGGTCTATAACTCAGAAAGAAAAAAGTCAACTCCTGGAATACAAGAAAGCTTGCTCCATTTGGCCAGATGAGACTTGGGAATTATTCCTGAATTTCATTGGTACCTCAGTTTCCTCATTTGAGGAATGGAGGATCGGAGCAGATAACCTTTCAGGTTCCTGTGGGTTATAAATCTCTCATCCTACGACCATCTCTGACCATGCCTAGCAAACAGTTGTCTCCACATAAGACTGGAAAGGGCTCCACGGAATATCACTGTCTTCATGCAGGGTACTTACTGCCTGCAGGAAAATGAATTAAATGCTTATATGGGTTAATTAGCCAATTCTAGATCGCTATTTTGTAACTTTCTCAAAGCAATCTACTTCAATGACTTTCAAAGGCAAACCCCCAATTTCCTACCAGCAGTGCATTTGGGGAGATACCCCCAACTTTGAATAGCCTAGGAATAATCCTGCTGCCCAAGAATGTTGGCCCACCTCACATTATTGGCTGCCTTCTCCCTCCTCATCTTCAAAGGGCAAGACCATTCCAGCTGCTCTCCTCCATCATGCTTGTTGGCTGGATTCCAGCAAACCCCCAAAGCCTTAGTTGGGTGCACAGCCAAAGGGCCTATCTGGGAGCCAAAAGCACAGGCCAAGGCTAGGGAGCTTACATCACCCAGGCTTCACATCTGGCTGCCAAATGCACCTTGCTCTGGCCACCCACACTTGCTGGCTCCTACGAGGACTGGCCATAGAATCTTCCCAGACACTACAAATAGCAGCGGACATAAGTGAAACCGTTGGGTGGCTGGCGCTAGCAGTGACGGCTCTGTGCCAGCTTCCTTTGTCCCTGGGCTGCTATTCAGAAAGAGAAGCAACAGAAGGAGAGCAAGAGAAAAAGGCATCTTGGAGAGGATCGAGGGGTGGGGGAAGTTTGCTGCCGTCTTGCTGGGCTGTGAGCACAGAGGAATGGGGTGGGAGGACTGTGGAACACAGGTGGGAATGAGTGACAGCTGCTGCTGAACATTGCCAACCTTATTGTACCTTACGCCCACCATGCATGCGATGATCCAGACACAAGGCCTGACTTGCGATTCCTTCAGCAGGACCTTCCATCTCCCACCTCCATGCTTTTGCACTGACTGAGCCCTGTGCCTGAATGTCCTGCCCCCTTACCTCTGCCTCTTAACTTCCCTGCCTTCCTTCAAGACTCATTTCAAAGTCTGCCTCCACAAGAGGTCTTTCCTCTTTCTCTACCCTTCCATCCACCCCCTCTCCCCAGCTGCTTTTTCTTTTCATGTTAGTTTTATATACTCTACAATAATGACAACAACAGTTAACATTAAAATAGCGTCTAAAGTTTAGAAAGCACTTTGCACACTCATATGTTCTTCACAACAACTCTGTGAAGTGGTGCTGTCAGCATCTCCATTTTACAGATAAGAAGAGTGAGGCTGAGATGTTAAATGATGGCCCAGGATCTGAAGGAGGAACCACATTCTGGTTTTGTCACATTGCGCCAGCTAGGCATTTGTATTTTGTATCTTGTATTTACGTGTTATCTCCTACATGGTAATAATAACAGCCAACATCTATATAGCACCTGTGTGCCAAATGCTAGGCTAAGTGCTTTACAATCACATCCCCTGTGACCCCCACAACAGCCTCGGGAGGGAGGTGCTGTGACTAGCATCACTTACAGTTGGAGAAACCAAGGCAAACAGAGGTGAAGTGACTTGCCCAAAGTCTCCCAGCTGGTTAAGTGTCTGAAGTTGGATTTAAACTTAGGCCTTCTCGACTCCAAGTCTAGTGCTCCATCCACTGCCCCTTGTGGGCAAGAATCATGTTTTTGTCTTTCCTTGTGAGTCCAGGGCATCTCACTATCCCTAACACATAAGTTTGTTGACTGACTGATTGACCTGCTTCCTCTTACAGGGCTGGTGCAGGGAGAGTAATGATAATATCACATAATACCACAACACATTGTGAGCAGAAGGACCAGATACAGTGCAGGTGTAGCCAGACTGGCCCATAGGCAGATGCTAAGTGAGACAGCCTTGTAGGGAAAAGGCAAGGAACAGAAGCAAGGTAGGGATTGTGGGAGCAATGTATGGCCCGGAGCTCTCCAATGTGTTAGCCCCCTGTGGTATGTCTGTATTTACGTGTTGTCTGGTGTAACCGGCCAGGGCTGGCTAGCAGCTCTGGTGGTAGGTTGGTCCCTTGGCTCTGGGATGGTTGCAGAGATAGGACACAGATCATACCACAGGGAGAAGAGGGAGGGGGCATAATCTGTTTCCCAGATTCAGCCCAGAGCTACAGTCTGACTGTGTCAGCTCAGCACACTCTCCTGTCCCCAAGGGCTGTGGGCACACTGGGACCTAGCACGGGCCAATATTATTTTGAAACAACTTTCACAACGTCTTAAAATGGAAAACCTTGCAGACAGAAATCCCTAAAATAATATAATGCATCATAATAACGTGCATTGCTAGTACATAGATTTTTATGTATTTGGGGCAGAATCTTATTGGCCAGAACCCAACCTCCTAAAACACTAGCTGGATAAAACATAGCCTTTAACACAGGCATAGTCCTCTACCTTGCATTCAGCATAAGATGCTGCAGAATGTCTATTGGAGGGGAAAAAAAGAGATGGATAGGGAGGGAGAAGATAAAGGAAAGGGAAAAGGATTTGGAGATGTAGTTGGTGTGGAAACTCTTTTGCGAAATAGTGGAAGGAGTCGTGGCTCTGGAGTCAAAGGATCTGGGTTCAAATCTTGCCTCCTTCACTTACTGCATCTGTGATCTTGGACAATCTATCTGTAAAATGAAGTAGTTAACTGATGACCTCTGAGGGCCCTTTTAGCTTTAGAGCTGGGATCCAACAGTAATCATCTATTTTCTGTCTCCTTGAATATAATGGTACTTACAGGAAAATCATAGCAAAGTACTTGGGTCATTTATGGCTAAAATAATAGATTTATGTGATTTTTGTCATAACTTGGCTGAATATAGGATACTCAGTGTTCAACAGACATATATACACACATACATGCAGTCATTCATACACACATAATATATTATTTATGCATGTACACAACCATATACATTTAACTACACACTTTGCACACATAAGCATAATACACACACATATTTACACACTTACACTCACATGCCTCTTCCAAGGCCATGACTCCTGAAAAACCCCCGGGTTGGTCTACTTTTTGCTACTGCAGGCTGACCAGGAAATAATCTATGAATTCTTCTGATCCCCAAACGAATTCAACGCATTCCTCTCCTTTTATCTAGCAGCGGGCCAGCAAAGTGGGCAGGAGAGTTTGTTTATAAATAAGGGAGATCTAGGCAGGAGGAGAGAAGCTTTTGTTCCTGGCATTTTGATTATGGCCAGATGACCAGGTTAGCCTTAGAGCAGTGGGAGTTATCTTCTCAAAGGTGTGGCGTAGTGTCCCCAGAAGGCACTGTTACTTACTGCCAATGACCTTGGGGAAGCTTCCAAACTCTCCTGGGGTTCAGTTTCCTCATTTGAAAAATAAAAGGTGACCTCTAAGGTCACTTCCAACTGTAAATATATCATCTTCTGGAACTGGGCATCAGAAAACATGGGATAAATCTCAGTTCTTCTAGACTCTGAGAAAGTCATTGAATTCCTCTGAGACTCAGTTTCCTTATTTGTTAATTTGTGACAACATATAGACAGTATTTTAAGGTTTGCAAAATGCTTTATGTAACTTACCTCATTTAATCCTAATAATAATTCTGGGAGGTAGCTTACTACAGTTATTATTACAAGAGAAAACTCAGGCAAATGGAGATTAAACTACTTATCACAGAGCTCGTAAATGTCTGAGAGAGGATTTGAACTCAGGCCTTCCTGACTACAGAGCTACCAAATCTGTTCTCTATGCGCTTGGAGGTAGGATAAGAGTACCTCTCCTACTTAATGTCCAGGACTGCTGTGAAGGTGAAGTACGATCGTGTATTTGAAAAGGAATTGAGGACAGACATGGATATCATCCAAGAGAGCAAAACACGGCAGTGTTGGAGGGGGTGTGAGAAGGTAGGCACACAGATTCACTGATGATGAAGCTTTGAAGTGGTCCATCCGTTACCCGTAAGTAACTATGCAATTATCCATAACTGTTTTTTAGTGAAGCAATTAGGGTTGAGTGACTTGCCCAAGGTTGCACAGCTAGTAAGTGTCCAGTGTCTGAGGCCAGATTTGAACTCAGGTTCTCCTAATTCCAGTGCTCTACCCATTGCACCACCTAGCTGCCCCATCCATAACTTTTGATTCAGCAACCCACCACCAGGAATATTCCTCCAAGGAAGTCAGACAGAAACTGAGTTCTAGTCTATTCCAAAATATTTATTGTAGCTCTCCCTGTGGTAGCAAAAACTTGGAAACAAAGTGGGTGCCCATCCATTGAGGAATGAATGAAAACATTATGGTATACGAATAAAATGTAACATTACTATTCTTTAAGAAATGATGAACATGAGGAATTCAGAGGAATGTGGGAAGCTTTATATGAAATGATGAAGAACGTAAGGAGCATAACCAAGAGAACCCTTGATTACAGCATTGTAAATGAGTTTATTACAAAAAGAAAGCCACATTTTTTTTTGGAGAGGCAATTGGGGTTAAGTGACTTGCCCAGGGTCACACAGCTAATAAGTGTCAAGTGTTTGAGGCTGGATTTGAACTCATACGTCCTCCTGACTCCAGAGCTAGTGTTCTATCCACTAAGCCTGGCTGCCCCTAGCATACATTTGGAGTAATGGTAAAACCAAAGATGACCCTGGAGAGCAGATAATGAAACTTACCACCTTCTTGATAGAGAGGTGGGGAAATGCTGGGACAGAATGCTATATACATCACACTGGGAGCTCCTGGAGAGCAGCACTTAGCATGGTTTCTGGCACATAGTAGAAGCAGACTAAATGCTCACTGACTCAATGTTGTTAGATGCTCTCCCTCCATTGGGTGGAAGCTTTTGCTTAATTGTTTTACTTAGTCAGAGTGGGGATTTGAGTGGAGGTTGGAGGCGGTTGAAATAACTTGAGATCATTAAGCGTTAAAATACATTATTAGAAATAAAAGGTATTCATCAGTATGGCCACCATCATTAGATGGACCCAAGAGGACTCAGGGCTTTAAGTTAAAGTTATAAGACGACTGGTTGATGGAAATAAGGACGTTTATTTATCTTCCAGAGGACAGAGATTCAGGACATCTGTCCTCAAGGGGCTAGTAGACCTGCTCAGTGGGTTTGGGAGGACAAAGCTAAATAAAATGCGTGGACATCACAAAGAAGCCAAGTGGCATCTGGGAAAGCTTCCTAATCACTGGAGCTCAGAAGGGAAGGAGGCAGGTTCCCTCGCCCTGTTGGTCTTGAAGCCCAGATTGTATATTCACCTTCTAGCGATGTTGTAGAAGACATTGCTTCTGCTGCCCTTCGAACTAAGGCCGGGATTCTGGGCCTCTTTGCCTAGCAGGGACAGGGCTACTACTCATGGGCTTGTTCACAGTCCATTTTATAGCCTGGGGATAGGAAGCACAGGACTTGTTTTCTTGTTCAAGGTCACCAGTCAGCCAGTTCTGTCTGCGATTGGAATGAAGAAAACGGCCAGCCCAGCGCTGCGCAGGACAAAAAGCACATGCAGGAGATGCTACAATTGTATACTGAGATGCCGTCTTAATGAGAGCCAAACTAACAGATTACCTTTGGAAATCCTCACTCGAACCTCATTTCTTTAGATCAGAATTAATTTATAGCATTTCTCTCCCCTAAGCCCCCAACACTGGCATGTTGAAAGCAAAATCTTTTTTTATTTCTGCAGTTTTAGGAGAAACTCTGAAACCCAGTTCTTTCCCCCTCTCCCTCCCTCCCCCTCTCCCTTTCCCTCTTCTTCTGCCCTCCCCTCCCCTTCTACTTGGACTGAACCCCTAGATGCTTCCATCCCCAAGTCTTTTCTCTCTTGCTGTTTCTCCCTCCCCAAGTGGGCCCAGGCAATCTCAGTGAATCTCCTCTCATTGATTCAGGAAAAGGCTTTGATTCTGCAAACCGCAAGCTGTTACTCTCGAAACTATGACAAGTTGGTATTAGCTGCAAATCGATGAACTTTTTAAATGCTGTCGAAGCAACAGAACTCCCTTGCTGCTGAGCCTTGATAAGCCAGCTAGGAACAAGGCAAGCCTTTATCTTAACTGCTGTGGGATCTCTGCCAGCCAGATGAGTCCATTGACCTGACTGATAAGGACAGAATGATGCAAAGGGAAGAATGTGGGTGCTGGAGTCACAGGAGGTGGGTTCGAATCCTCCTCTGCCACTTGTTACCCCTGTGACACAGGGCAAGCAACTTAGCCTCCTGGGGTCCCTCATCTATAAAGTAAAGATGGGCTTCCTCATCTGGAGAGGGAAGGGGCTGGACCGGGTGGCCTTTGAGGCCTATGATCCTGCGTGTCCCCAGTTCAGGATATAGCTCTCTCCTACGTCACTGACTGAGCTGGAAGAACGTTGGAGATTCTATAGGGGAACCCCTTCCCTTTCCAGATGAGAAACCAAGGCCCAGGGAAGTCCAGCCATTTGCTTGAGCTCATACAGCGGTGGGGCTAGGGGCTCTTGTCATAGAACTACACGCTTGAGAATGAAGAGAACAGAGGGCCCCTTTCCCTCTCCCCAGGAGGTGTTTGGACTCCGGCATGTTCCAATAGCCTCTTCTCCCTCACTCCCCTGCTCCCTCCTCCCTGGCTCGCTCCCTCCCTCCTCCCCCTTCTTGTCTTAGCTGTTCTTTGGAGACAAAATAGAAAATATGAACATGTCGGAGAAGATTTATACAATGTGACACACTGGGGTTCGGCTGTGACTGAGAGTTCTTGGCAGCTGTTTGGTGAGTGGGGGATTTGGGGTCTAGCTTCTTCAGTGTTCTAAAACCGAGGGCCCTTTTTTCATGGAAGGGATGCTGTCCCCTCCCCCACCTTCCCTCGCCTCAGCTGAATAAAATGAATCTACTTTTCCGCTTCGACATCTGGTGTTTGCCCTTTTCTCTGTGGTGGAGCTCATTCATATGAATCTTATTTAGATAGGGGTGTCAGACTGGGGTGGGAAGTGTAGCTAAGGTATGGCCAGAGAGCAGCTGTCCTAAAGAACACTCCTAAAAGGATTGCAGGATCATAGATTTAGAGTGGAAGGACCTCAGAGACCATCTCCTTGTTTCATTTTACTGAGGCTCAGAGACTTGTCCAAAGTCACACAGGGAGTATCAGTAAGTGTCAAAGTAAGACTTTGGGGTGGGGAGGGGTCGGAATGGGGAAGGGGAGAGGATGGCAGGGGCACAGATGGGTGGGTAGGAGGAACAGGATGGGTCTCTCTTACTACCTAAATAATTCACTGGCCCCAAGAACAGAGGGAGATTTCTTCCTCTGAGCTGTATTTCCCAGGCTTGGAATGCTCTCCCTCCTCATCTCAGCCTCCTGGCTTCTTTTAAATACCTTCTACAATCCAGACTTCTATAGGAAACCTTTCCTAATGCCTCTTATTTCCAGGGCCTTCCCTCTGGTGATCATCACCAGTTTATCTGTGTAGTGCTTGTATGTACAAAGATGTTTACACATTGTCTTCCCCACTGGACTGGAAGCCCCTTGAGGGAGAGACAATCTTTTACCTTTATTTGTATCCTCAGTACTTAGCACAGTGTCTGGAACATAGTAGGTGCTTAATAAATGCTTGGAAGCTAAAGTGGCCTGGAGTCAGAAAGACCTGAGTTCAAATCCAGCCTCTCACACTTGCTAGCTGTGTAACCCTGGGCAAGTCACTTCACCCTATTTGCTTAATCTGTCAAATGAGCTGGAGAAGGAAATGGCAAACCACTTTAGTATCTCTGCCAAGAAAGCCCCAAGTGGGGTCACAGAGAATCAGATATGACTGAAACGACTGAACAACAGCCACATAAAGAACAAAGAAATGCTTGTTGACTGACTGTCTACCCTGTTGGGCTCCATGCTCTCATGCTACCAACTTTGCCATATTGGCCCCATTCCCTCAGCGATCATGCTCTATCAGATATATACAGTCGTTCTGTGACAGTACATTGGTCAGTAAGGGTTTAATGTGTTACCCCTCCCAGCGGCATTTTTAACAAGGGATTACTGGACATATAGTGCCTTTATCCAAAGGAATGAATCTCTAACAGTGGAAATTAGAGCAGTGCCAATGGGATTAAGGGTAGGGGGAACTGGATTTTTCTTAGGCAATGTCCAAAAATTAATAGAGCTCCTAAAATCATTCATCAATCAAAAAGAATGCAATGTAAGAAGAACATAACTGGTCCCATTCTGAGCAGGCTGGAGCAGCAGAGTGGGATGATTTTGGGACTAAGGTCAGAAAGCCCAAAGCAAAGTTGAGTCTTTGCTTTTCTGTTCACTAGATAGATGACCTTAGGGGTAAAGCGCTTGGTTTTCCAACCAGTTTCCTTCTCTGGGGTCCCTTGTATTTCTATCATTTGATAACTGTTTTGGAAAAAAGTAGTTAAAGCTACCTTTCTGTAAAAGGTGGACTCATCAGTGGATCTTTGGTCTTATCTATTAATCAGCATTTATTAAATGCCTACTGTGTGCCAGGCACTGCATACAAAAAGAGGCAAAAGATAATCCTTGCCCTCAAGGAGTTTATAATCTAATGGGGGAACTTAGAGTCTATGGATAAGGAGCTCAGCCCATCTAGGCCTTCTTACCCTTGTCATTTTTGTCTATGTGATAGAGTTAAAAGGGACATTGGCTAGATTTACTTGATTTGTAGATATCTACTCTCATCCCTCATTTTACAGATGCAGAAACTTTGCTCCCGGTCATATGGGTAGGATAATAGGTTTATAAGCTGGATGGACTTCTAGTCCAGTCCCTTCATATCACAGAGGAGGAAACTGAGGCCTGGAGTAGGTCCACATGCTTTAAGTGATGAATTACAGAGTGACCATTTGATTCTAGGTTATGTGATCAGAGCCATCACTAAGAATTTTGGCACCTGGGTCATCAGCACAGTTGTGGCGTGTAGTGTATAATATGCCCTTGAATCAACTTTTTAATTTGTGTGAAAATAAGACAAGAATTAATAATGACAAATTCAGCCAAGTGAGAAAGGGAGTTGGTTTATTGCAGGAAATATTTCTCATGCCCCCTACACTTTAGTATCCTAGGAGCAAAGTGCCAGTTGTCCAGCCCTAGTTACGGCTTCACCTCTGCCTCTAAATCCAATATTCATTCCGTTGCAATGATACCTATCTGTAATCTTCTGTAGAAGATCTACCCTGCATATTGGGGGCCTTCCTTTAGGTTATTTCATATTTTGTGCATGCCTGTGGAACATTTGGACTACCTGTCTGTCATCTCTCCATCTCGCTTCAGTTTTAACCTGCCTACCCCCGCTTATACATGTCCTTTGTGACCAAATGGATCTATTTTTTCTTTTTGTTTATATTATCTCTACATAAGCAAGAAAGTGTAGTGGATGGAGAGCTGCTCTCAGAGTCTGGAAGAGCCTGCCTCTGACCCAGAGACTGTGTGACCCTGAGCAAGTCACTTGTCCTGAATTCCCCAGCAACTCTCTAAGACTGCAGTATATATGAAAGATGAACTTATTTGGTAGACGGATTTTCCTCATCTGGAAGTTCCCTATACCAGTGAAGGAACAGGTCTAGTCCCTCTCATTCATGCATATTATATTATACTACATGTGATATAACATTGTTTCACATCTTATTATATCATATCAAATAATATTATGTTATGTATCATGCTATATATGACATATAGTATTATATCATATTTCATGTTATATCTTATCAAATGATATCATGTCATATATCATATTGTTATAATTATTGTATCAAGTCATATATATCATGTCATATAATATTGTATATTACATATTATATAACATAGAATTTTATGTTTTCTATACATAGATATATGCAAAGGTGTGTAATACATGTGTGTATAACATGTATACAGACCATACATATGTAGCTATCATATACATGTGTGTATATGTATTGTGGTTGTATGTATGTATGTATCTCACCCTTCATTTTAGGGAAGAAGAAAGTCTCAGATGGGAAGGGATTGACTTCCCCGAGGTCACACAGTTACTTAATGGCTAAGCCAGGGCCGAATTCCTGTCTCCTGATTGTTTTTCATTACACTATTCCCCTGCTGCCTAGGAAGTGCTCCTGAAAACCTTTGTAAGATTTCCTGTGGGATACAGTGCAACATAATGGAGTGTGACCTGGCCTGGGTGTCAGAGAACAAATCTCAAGGCTGATGTTTCCTAGTAGTGTGACTTTGGGCAAGTCCCTTCATCTCCTTAGCCTGGGTTCCTTGATTTATAATGTATGGGGGTTGGGCTAAATGGCCTCTAAATTCTCTGCCCCCTGTGATCCCAAATCCAGGCTCTACCACTTCCCACTGTGTGATCCGAGGGCAAATCACTTAATCTCCATGGGCTCCAGTCTTTTCACTTATAAAATGAAGGGAGTGGACTGGATTGTCTAGACCAAGGAGAGGTCCTTTCCAGCTGTCCAGCTGGGATCCTGGGATATCTCCCTCCTTTGGCCCAGTGGGAGTACTGAGCTCACAAGCTCCTTTTGGCCAAGAAAGTTCATCCCAAGGCTAGATCTGAGGGCTCCTCATCTGCCAGCCATTTTACTGACAGAGCAAGACCATGGCCTCAGCCATGGCTCCTGGTCAGGTCCTCGCTGTCCCCAGCCTTTGGGGCCCTGCTTCTTTCACAGGCATCAGGAGCTGCCTGCAGGCAGGTTCCATGCTGTATAATTTCTATGGCTTGTATTAATGCAGACAGTAGAATCTCCATAAAGAAGAAAAATTACTGGGGAAAGATAAAACTAAAATACTAGATGCATTACAATCACATTCCAGCGCTGCCATAAATTGCATGAAGCCAATAAAGCAAAGCTAACTGAAGATATTTGGCACAAACCAAAAATGAAGTGAGAGTCATTACGCAGTCTGCTTCGGGGACATGCCTGGCTGTAGTTAAAGCAATAAACTACCTGGGAGTAATCTTTACTTATTTTAAATTGCATATTCCAATTGCAAAACTGTTTCTGACATTTCTGCCACACTAACTTGGATGTGTGAGGGAAAGAATTACATGTCTGGGTAAGTCGTGTCCTATTAAACGCACCCGTTGGAGCTTCCCCACTCGTAAGTCACCCGAGTCATGATTTTGTTTATTCCCCCATTCGTCACTGCTTTCCAGCCATAAATTAGCTCTTCTCCAGAAGAGTGGGACTCAATGGAGCCCAGATGAGGAGGACTTTATTCCAGAGAATCCCCTTTTCTTGGTAAATTGGATGCTGGTGAGGTTCTGTGACCCATGGGGAACTTACAAAGGCAGATCTTGTTATAAACAAAGCGAACATCATGGTGGAGGTGGGGGGGGCAGCCCTAGAGATAGAGCACTGACCGGGGTGGTGGGGGGATCCTCTTTATGCTTCTTATTCCTTGCGTGTCCTTGGGCAAGTGATTTAGCCTCTCTGGGTTTCATTTTCTTCTGTAAAACGAAAGGGTTGGACTACATAGAGTCTGCAGTTCTTCCAGCTCTGATATCTATAATGAAGTCCCCTTTCTAGGCCTCAGTCTCTCTCTTTGTAAAATTGGGATTCTATGAGATGGTCTCTTAAACCCCTTCCAGCCCTAATATCTATGACCATATCTCCTTTCTGGGCCTCCCTCTGTGAAATGAGATTATCTTTGATCCACTGTATCAAGTCAAGGCTAGATCTGAGGGCTCCTCATCTGAAGGCCAGTTTTGTTTCTACTGACCTTTCACAAACACCCACTTCTCTTTTCCCAGCCTGCCCTGGGCTAGCTCCTACCCAGGGCTAAATAACATTTATATTTAAATAGGACACCTAGTTCTTTCCTCCTCTGTAGCCTGGTCAACCTCTTCTCATCAACGTTATCAGCCAACTTTTATGGCTGTGCCCACTGGGTGCAGGACTCCGTCTTGCGTGGCAAAGCCAAGAGGCAAGGCCTTCTCAGCTGGCGTTCGAGATTTAAACTACCTCAGTGTCCATCCATCACCTTATTGAAGAACTGCCCCTCCTCCCATGCCATGGCTTGTATTTGCCCAAGAAATGCCCTCCCAATCCTGTGCAAAGCAGCTGAGTGGCAGCACAGTCTGTCTTCTTTCTGTAGGCGCCTACCCCTGGAGCCAATTAATTACGTTTTGTTCTTTCTTTCCTAGGAAAGGTAACTGACCTTAAATTTCTATTAGACAGTGCTAATTCCATTGTGTTCCCATCAAATGTCAGCTTCTAAGTGGGTGGGTTTGTTTTCCCTGGTGTTTTAGTAGCCCAGAATCTTGAGGACAACATTCCTCTGTTCTGTCTGCCAGTGCCCATAAGTGCTTCGCATCCCCCTCATGTTTAAGGCATGGATTGTTTTGACGTTATCATGAGTACATCACATCGTGTTCCTTTCAGGATGCTCACTGTGTACTCACAGAGGTTAGAGCACTTACCACAGAGAAGGGGTATTTCATTATGGTGAAGTGTGGGTTTTCTATCAAAGTGGAGCCTTAATAATATCAACCTTTGTAACAGAGTAGGAATAGACAATTCCCTCCCTCCCTTTTTCCTTCCCTTCTTCCTTCCTTTCCTCTCCTTCCTTCTTTCTTTTTCTTTCTCTTTCCTTCTTTCTTTCCTCCCTTCTTACTCTCTCCCTTCCTTCCTCCTTTTTTCTTCCTCCCTCCCTTTCTTCTTTCTTTTCTCTCTCTCTCTCTCTCTCT
>NW_027185798.1:11610872-11613454 GCF_028583685.1 Petaurus breviceps papuanus | reverse complement strand
TCTCTCTCTCTCTCTCTCTCTCTCTCTCTCTCTCCCCCCTTTCCCTCCTTCCTTTTTTCCACCATGTCACCTTTTCCTGGTTACATAGTCAGGTATCAAAATACATTAATCAAGCATTTTCACAATCTAATCCAAACCAATTTGTTCTAATCTAATCCATTCCAATAAGCATTTATTAAACTTTTACTGTGCTAGATCCATTGAAGGTATGAAGCCATGAAAAAGGAAAGACAGTCCCTGTCCTCAAGGAGTTTACTTTCATTCTGCGGGATAACCCACATGATACACAAAGAGACTGGAGAAGGGAAGTTGCCCTAGAAATAGGAGCCACTCCTCATAAGAAGGGGCACATGAGCTAAGTCATGTAGGAATCCAAGGATTCCAAGGGTGGAGGTGAGGAGGGAGGGCACTCCAGGCAAGGTAACAGCCTTTACAATGGTACGGAGGCAGACAATGACAGGCTAAATTCATCAGACCAGATTTTTTGGGAAATGCATGAGGAGGAGTAATAGAAGAAGCCTGGAATGGTTGACTGGCAAAATGAGTCCTCTCTTGGGTAAGCTCCCAGTGACAGGAAATATTCATAAGCACTAGAGCTACTGGAAAGGGCCTCAGGGTATCATTTATTTCAAATCCCTCATTTAACGGAAGAGGAAATTGAGGCTCAGAGAGAAGTGACTGTCTAATGTCACTCAGGTACCATGCAGCCATACCAGGATCCACAGACAGGTCTCCAAGCCCACATGCAATCACCTCTCTTTTGTGCGCCCACCAGCACCTGACCAGGCAGACTGAGCCTGGGTGATCTCTTGTCCCGGATACTGAAGCCAGAATTCATGTTTCAGGAAAGGGATGGAGCTAGATAATCTCAGAGCTTCCTCCCAGCTCCAAGACTCTCTGATTCTGTCATCAGCAGGCAAGTAGCTATTTGTCAGTTGGAAAACACCTCTCCAGACTGTGGGGATGCTTAATTACTCTCTATTCAGAATTCTGACATCCTTGAGGGAAATGAAGCCAAACAAGCAATAACTATGATCGTAAATTATTAGTCTTATTTACACGTGCTTATAACAGCCTGCTCAGGTCAACCATTAATAGCTGTTATTAAGAGTAATTATGAGCTCCATATTGTCCCCAGCCCATGAGAGCAGCATGGCTTTGACACAGAAAGCTTATTGTTTTAAGACAGACCCAATTATAATTTGAAGTTGGAGATGCAAGAAAATCCTTGATCACTTAGAGAGTACATGTCACATTATAACTTTTAAAAGGGCTCATTTAAAAAAGAGAAATGATATGATTGTGTTTGACATGGTTTCAAAATTGAATGTAAAAATGGGAAGAATAAGGAAGGATCTGAAAGATCCAGAGAATTGTGTATGTGCTACAAGTAAAATTCCAACTCTGGGGAGAGAATAAGGGGCCATAGGCATTGGGAGGAACATTGGATTTGGAGTAAAAGTCCCTGGGTTCGAATCCTGAATTTTCCAATTAATTTCTGTATAACCTCAGGTAAGTCACTTCACCTCTGTTGGCCTCAGTTTCCTCTTCTGCAAAATGAAGGAGTTGGACTAGATGGTCCATGAGGTCACTTGTAGCTCTAGATCTGGGACTCTATAGCTGGCCGACCTGCACTCTGGATGATCTAGGGCAAGTTACTTCATTTCCCCAAGTGCATTTCCCTAGCTGTTAAAAAGTGCAGATATGCAATACAATTTTGGAGAAGAGATTCAGATTTGTAATTTCATCCTGGTAGTTATGGATCAGAAACTTGAATGGAACTTGTAGATTCAGATTTGATCTTTCAGAGAACCTCCTAGAAATTAAGTGATTTAATTATCATCACATGGCTAGTAAGTTCTAGAGGAAAGACTGGATGCAAGTCTTCCTGACTCCAAGCCTGTGTCCAATGTCCTATGCTATTCTTATATAACTATATTGATATGCCATTACTAGTATCCATTGCAATGCTATACAATGGGTGGGACCACAGGTAGTCAGGTTTGTTTAGAGGACAGGAGTATGGAGATAAGATTGGAAATTTGGGGAAGTACCAGGTTCTGAATGGTCTTAAAAGATGGGTTAAGTATGCTCAAAAGAATATAACACTGTGCATACTCTTTGACCCAGAATACCCTTACTGGGTCTGTATTCCAAAGAGATAAAAAAGGAAAAGAACATATATGTAAAAAAATATTTATAGCAGCTCTTTTTGGGGTGGCAAATAATTGGAAATTAAGGGGATGCCCATCATTTGGGGAATGACTGAACAAGTTGTAGCATATGGTTGTGCTGTAAGAAAGGATGAGCAGGATACTTGCAGAAAAACCTGGAAATACTTAAATGAACTGATAAAAAGTGAAGTAAGCAGAACCAGGAGAACATTGTACACAGTAAAAGCGACATTGTTCGATGAAAAATTGTGAATGACCTAGCTATTTTTAGCAATTCGATGATCCAAGACAATTCCAAAGGACTCATCATGAAAGACACTATCCAACTCTAGAGAAGAACTGATGGATTCTGAAAATAGATTTAAGCATAGTTTTTCTTTCTTTCTCTCTTTCTTTCTCTCTCTCTCT
>NW_027185798.1:11584090-11610772 GCF_028583685.1 Petaurus breviceps papuanus | reverse complement strand
TTCCTTCCTTCCTTCCTTCCTTCCTTCCTTCTTTCTTTCCTTCTTTCTTTCTTCCTTTCTTTCTCTCTCTTCCTTCCTTCCTTTTTCTCTCTCTTTCTTTTTCTTTTTTCATCTGTGCTTTATTTCATAACATAGATGATATGGAAATATGTTTTGCATAGCTGCACTTGTATAATTTATGTCAAATTATTTGCCTTCTCAAGGAGAGGGGAGGGGAAGTAGGGAGGGAGAGAATTTGGAGCTCAAAATAAAAAAAATGAATGTTAAAAATGTATTTACATGTATTTTGAAAAAAAAAACAAATTTTCACATGAAAAGGAAAAAAAAATGGGTTAAGATGGGGCGGCTAGGTGGTGCAGCGAATAGAGCATTGGCCCTGGAGTCAGGAGGACCTGAGTTCAAATCCAGCCTCAGATACTTAACAAAAAACTAGCCATGTGACCTTGGGCAAGTCACTTAACCCCAATTGCCCTACCTTCCCCCCTCCACAAAACAAAAAAAATTTATTAAGAAGATTAGATTCTATTTCAAAGGCATCAGGGAGACATTAAAGAATTCTGAATATGGGTGTGAGCCAGTCATAATTGTGTATAAGGAAGATGAATCTGGCGTTAGAGAAAAGAATAGATTGGTGTGAGGAAGAGACTAGAATGCTAGAGTTCAGCTGAGGAGGCTCTTGCATTCTTTTAGATGGGTGCTAATGATGGCCAAGTAAATGGGAATAGGGAGGAGACACTGAAGGATTCTGATAAATGCAGTGATGTAATCAGATCTGTGCAAAATGAAGATGAACCTGGCATTGGAGTGAAGCATAGATTGGAGTGAGTGGAAGAGGAGAATACGGGAATTCAGTTAGGAGGCTGTTTTATTTAACCATGGGGGTGATAATGAAGACCAAGTAAACAGGTGGCTGCAGAGGTACTGATCTCTCCTATTCATTTCTCTATAGTTTTTTCTATATCCTCCATAGAAGATACAACTGTCTGAGACTTCCTCAAGGGAATGGATAACTAATGATGGAATTTGAGGCATCAATTGGGGAGAAATGTCTTGGAAAAGTGACGGAGTTGGAGCAGGGGTGTTACTTTCTGAAGTTCTTCAAATCAAACCGTTGGATGACTGATTTTTTAATATGTGATATGTCATTGAGTAGAGGGTAGAGAGCCAGTCTTAGAGATCCGAAGACATGGGTTCAAGTCCTGCCACTGCCTCATGTTGGCTTTGTTACCCTGGACAAGTCACTTAACTCTTTAATGCCCCCAAACATCTTTCCAAGACTGTAAACTGAAGAATGGTTTTCAATATATGCTGGTAGTATAAGTTTCCCAGATTTCCTTATACCAATCAAATCACAGATATAGGCCCAAAAAATTTGGTGTGGTGGTTGTAGAGCAGTTGTCTAGGATGGGTAGAGTTTATGCCTATTGGTAAACTTTGCTTTTGGGGGTGATGCTTGAGGGTAGGGGCTGTGTATTTGCCTTTCTTTCTAGCCTTGGTGCTTAGCCCATAGTAATAAGCTCTTGATAAATGCTTGTTGATTGATGTACTTGTTTCTATATCTCTAGTGTCTGTCATATATTAGTCAACTGGTTGAATGAATGAATTGATGGATAGATGGATGGATGGAAAGATGGATGGAAGAATAATCCTTGGTTCTGAATGAGCTTCTCTCATTCTCCTTCACCCTTCCCCCCTCACCCCTATCAGCTTTCAGGGACCTCCTAGCAGGCTCCTGGCTGGCTAACAACAATGCATTGCATAGAGAGAATCACAACTCTTTGGTGGTAGTGTGTTTTTTTTAAAGGTAAATGTTATTGATATTGATATCCAAATGCTGTGCTCTTGAAAATAATCACATAACCAAAATCCGGCTTTCTGCTGACAGACATAATTCCAAGAGAGCACAATTCACAAATCAATAAACTGTTATTATCTAGAGTTCCATTCCAGGGTCTGAACACTGCTCTAATTTAATATGACTTAACAAAATTCTCCATTACATAGTGTAATGCTACTGGTGTTCTGTCAGCTCAAAGAAAATAACCATAACTTAGGAAGAAGGGATAGCCAAGTCCTGTGCCCTCCTCCCCTTCCTTTGACTGGGAACGTGGATGAGATCCAGAGCCAGAGAAAGAGGGTAATTGGCATAGTCTTATCTTTGTTGCCTCCCCTACAGTGTTCAGGCTATTTTCTTCTGCTCCCCCTAGGCACTTTTCCTTTATTCCATTCCCATAGGGGCTTCCTCCATTGGATACCTCTCTCAGTTGGAAAGTAGTCTCCCAGTAAGGTATGAATTGACAACGATCTTAACCGATAGTTAATTCGATGAAAACTATCATGGGTATCTGAACTTTAGAGAAAGATTCTAAAAGATATCTAAATTCTTGTTCCACCTCTAAATCATAGGATCTCAAAATCACAAAGGGGAACTTCAGGGAGTTGATAAGGCATTGTTAGTAATAGTAGTTGGGAGAAGAAAGGAAGCTTTCTAGAGTGGAAACGGAACACACCTTGGAGCTAAGAATACCTGGATTCAAATTTTGCCTATGACACATATTGGTTGTATGACTCTGGGCAAGTCACTTACCCTCTCAATGCCCCCAGATAACTCTCTGAGGCTCTAAGTTACAGAGTCTCTTAACTCTTTTTTTTTTTTTACAGAAAGTCCATCTACATTGGGAGAAGGACTTTTCCCATTGGAAATTCCCTACGCTATAAGTCCAGACTGAAAAAAAAAAATATTTGTGAGAGGTAGTATAGTTATCGAAGGAAGTGAAGTCAGGAAAGTCTGCATTCAAGTTGCACCTTGGACACAGTACTGACTGGGTGACCACAGCAAATCACTGGAGCCATCAATGGACCAGGTAATTTTCTAAAACTGTAAATCACAGATGAGATGCCTACTTAAATTGGAGGATATTATTCTTCATGCACACTCTTCATACTGGGGGTTTCTTATACTGATGAAATCAGAGGGCCATAAAAAGGTAATAGTAATATTTTTAAAAGACAGTAAATGACTGAATACCAGTGTAGGAGTCATTTATTGCAGATGATCATCTTTCTAAAATGAAGAAAAAATCAACACTGAATCAGAAGAAATAATAAAAATGAGAAATTATGGCATACAGTTAAAACATTTTCAACTTAACCCTTTTTTTGTTTTTTTTTTTTTATGGAGGGGGGAAAGAAAGGCAATTGGGGTTAAGTGACTTGCCCAAGGTCACACAGCTAGTAAGTGTGTCAAGTGCCTGAGGTTGGATTTGAACTCAGGTCCTCCTGACTCCAGGGCTGGTGTTCTATTTACTGCTAGTGAATAGAGCTAGCTACTCCTCAACTTAACCTTTTAAACAAGCTATGGATGAAAAAAAAAAGGAAATGGATAAGGGAATTGACATTGACATAGCATATTGTCATTTCCTATGGTAGTTTTGCTGATGTAAAACTTATCAGGTTCATTGAAAGATGATAACTTTCTTCAAAATTCCAATTATTATGAATATCAGTCTATCTGAGGCATTCATAATTGCCATGGAGGGGATATGACACGGTCAAAATGGAAGACCGATTTCCTAAGATGTCAGGGTCCTTTGGATATTTATGGATGACATTATGTGCTGATGAGGTCAAGCTCTGGGACATTGTAGATGCTTCCAAATGAGATTCCTAATCACTGAAGGTAAATCTAGTGTCATTATCCTTGATGGAAAATCCAGCTCCTCAAAGAATACCTTTTGTCCAGACTATGATATATAGTTGGGTAGATGGCTCACAGGTACATAAATGTTGGACTGACACTGTAGATAAGCAATGAACTAATCCCAAAATTGAATGGGGGGGGGAAGAGAATAGGCTTGGATTTGTGAAATTCCTTAATGCTTTCAAAAGCTATTAGCTTCTCCTTGAAATAAAAGCCTTCTTTTAAGCATGAATAATCTTTCACTGCTACTATAGGTTTACACATTATGGAATACCACAGTCTCCAAAGGAACAAATCTATGGGCTATTCAAAGGACAATGGAGAGACACATGGTGGAAATGAGTGGGCTATAGCTTATTGCCAACAAAGACCTATACATAAAAAGTGACCCAATAGTGATAAAAATCAGGGCTAGATCTGTGATTTCATAGGTATAGGAACCGCTGGATAAAGAAACTCCCTTTGCTAAAGCAGATTGGCATCTTCTCTGCAACCTACAGTATTAGTGAATTGTTTTGGGCACTGAGAGGTTAAATGATTGCTTGGAATCACATAACAAGCGTGTGTTAGAGAGGGGGCAAAAAAGACATCAGAGCTTTAGGTATGGAATGGATGGTCATGTTGGAAGGGATAATGAATGGACAACTCAAATGCTACTTTGGTCCCTACATAATGTCAAGAGGTCTGAAGGAAGCTCTCCCGCCTGTTGGGTGGGAGCCTTATGAAGGATTTATTGATGTTACACAAGCTGAGGAGGAAGTTTCACATAGGGGAAAGAGAACTAAATCTGGAGACAAAGGACTGGGGCTCAAATCTTATCTTGAATTGTTAGTACCTGGATGAACTTGGGCAGCTCATTTAATCTCCGTGGGCCTCAGTTTCCTCATCTGTCAAATGGATAACTGTGATCCTACAAGTAGATGGGGTTAGGTTACACTCTATATCTTTGAGGGAAGTACACATATTGATGAGTTCCCAAATCTGCTGAGCCATCTAATAATATTAACTACTCAGATTTAGTAAGTGTTTTACAATTTACAAGGGGCTTTCTCCATGACAACTCTGATGAACTGGTGGAGATTATTATATTCATTTTATAAAGTTCTAGAAACTAGAATTCAGAAAGTTGAAATACTTGTTCATGTAGGGTAGAGGTTAGATAGGGAGCTGGTAGTGGTAGTTGGGCTGTCTGTGTCACTTCAAATTCAAATCAGTTTAATTCATTTAAACTCAGCAAAAGACACTGTATAGCATAGTGGAGAGGGCATTCCTTTGGAGTTGGAAAGACCTGGGTTCAAGGGTTGCCTCTGATGCATATTGCTTGTAGGGTCCTGGGCAAGTCACTTAACTTCATAGGGTTTCAAAAAACTCTTGAAGTCTAAAAGAAACTGTATCAGTGAGGAAAACTTCTACATCAGGCAATCCAATGATTACTGTGTCCTTCCACCACACTCCATCAACAGTGTGAAGTACTGTACATATCAATGAAAAACACTGTGCTAGGAACTGAGGGAGATCTAAAGAGAAATGAACATCAGGGTCAGGAAACTGACCACCTACTGGGAGAACTGGGAATCGGACCCAAATATACAAATAGCACCAAACTACGTGTGTGTGAAAAGAAGGATTCAGAGTAAGAAAAGTTTACTTCTAGCTAAGTAAATGGAACACTTCTTCAATTTGCATGTGATCCTGGTCCAGAGGTCATTGGGTAGGTTTCCTCTTTGTCTACCTACTTATAGAGAGGAAAAGTGGGTAAGGAGAGAAAGGCAGACAGACAGACAGATAAACAGAGAGACAGAGACAGACACAGAGACACAGAGAGACAGACAGAAAGACAGAGAGAAACAGAGAGAAACACAGAGGGATGGGGAGAGATCATAGAGAAGAGAGAGGAGAGACAGAAGGAAGGGCAAAAGAGATGGGGAGAGAGAGAGAGAAAGAGAGAAAGACAGAGAAAGAGGGGGGGGATAGAGAGAGTCATAGACAGAGACAGAGAGAGAGAGAGAGAGAGAGAGAGATAGACAGAGAGACAGAGAGAGAGAGAAAGGGAGAGAGAGAGAGAGGGAGAGAACCTACTACATGCCAAGCAGTGTCATTACAAATATTATCTTATTATATTTTATTTTTCTGATGAACTATCATTATGTTTTCTCATAACTTTGTGAGGTAGATAGTGTTATTATCTCCATTTTACAGTTGAGGAAACTGAAGCAAGTAGTGGTTAAATGAGTTATCCAGGGTCATACAGCTAGTAAGTGTCTGAGGCCAGATTTGAACCCAGATCCTCCTGACTCCAGGCCCATCACTCTATCCTCTGTACCACCTGCTGCCTCATAGGAGGTCTTTTCCCACCCCCTCCATCCCCTCTATTCCCCTCTTTATAGAACATCCACTTCTTCTATAAAGTAGTTTTCATTACTAAAGACGAGTCATCCTGGCAAAAATCCATCTCCGCTATTTACAATGTATAACTGGAGTGACTTTGAGGACCTCTCTGGACCTCAATAAAATGAATGTGTGGCCCTAGATGATCTCTGAGGGTCCTTCTTGCACTTATCCCAGCTTGTCTACTTCATATCTGTATGGCTACAGGCATCATGTCATTTCCCTGCGCCTCAGTTTCCTCTTCTATAAAGTTGGGGGTGGGGTGGACCAGCTGGCCCTGAGGCCCCTTCCTGCTCTAGATCCTGTGACCCATAGCTTTGATCTATGACCGCTTTCTCTCCCCTGAGGTGGCATGCCTCAGTTTACTCTTTTCTTCTTCTCCTCCAGTACATTTCCCTTAGAGGTAAGACCCTTCCTTTTGTTGCCTTTCTCTGGCTCAGTGAGTGGGAGGATCACACCTCCTCACTCAGCTCTTTTTGGCCATGGTAGGGGATGCTGCGCCAATTACTTTGCATTCTGTGTATCCCCCAGGAGTCATAACAATAAAAATCTCTTATTGGAACCAGACTCTTACCTCAAGGAAATTGCAGATAGCGTTAGCAGCACCAAGAAGGTCAGCAATACCTCTGCCCAGTCATTTCTATTGACTGGGAGCCTCAGTCATTCAATAAAGACCTATTAAGCCTCTCTGCCTGCCAGGCGCTGAGCTAGGCATTGGCAATACAGAGGCAAAAAGGAAAACCCTTCCTGCTCTCAAGAAGCCGACATTCCACTAGGGGAAAATGTGTATAGGAATAACACAGCATATACCGAGGAAGTATAGAATGTTTGGGTGTTTGGGTGGATGGGTGGGAGGAGGGGGAGTTCATTAGCAGTTAAAAAAGATCAGGGTAAGCATGTTGTAGAAGTTGGTAAGTCTGAACACCAATGAAACAATTTACACCAGGCTCTGATTTGTGGCATTTGCCAATTTCTGAGGTGTAAATGCTGAAAACAGAAAATTTAAGTCAGTTCTGCCTAGCTATTTCAAGCTGGCTCCAGCACACCCTTGTACTATGGATATTGGACACTGTAAATATATTTCCTTTTTGGAGGGGGGAAGGCAGGGCAATTGGGGTTAAGTGACTTGCCCAATGCCACGTGGCTAGTAAGCTAAGCGATAAGTGTCTAAGGCCGGATTTGAACTCAGGTCATCCTGACCCCAAGACCAGTGCTTTATTCACTGCATCACCTAGCTACCTCTGCACTGTATATATTTTCAGACTTTGGGGAGGATGTATTTATCAGTTTTGCCAATTGTTTTTTTTTCTCTTTTAAAAATTCTTTGCTTTATAGGGTGGCTTTCCATGTGTGGGGGGAACAGAGTGAAATTTAGGGGATGTAAACACCAAAGATATCAATAAGATTTTACTTTTAAAAAAGAAGGAGGAGGAGGAGAAGAAGGAAAAGAAGAAACTAAATGTTGGTCAAGCTTGCCCCAAAGCAGAGGTATGAGAACATACCTTTCTCCCTTCTTTGTGGAGGGGGAGAACTATGAATGTGGAACATTACATACATTAGACTTGTTTTGGTATTTGAATTTTTCCTCTCTTTTAAAATTTTTTTTTGGCAGGGATAGCTCTCTGAGAGGAGATTTTTATTTAGTCGTTTCAGCAATAATCTGAATCTTCGTGACTCCATTTGGGGTTTTCTTGGTAAAGATATTGGAGTGGTTTGCCATTTCTTTCTCTAGATCGTTTGAAAGATGAGAAAGCTGAGAGAAACAGGGTTAAATGACTTGCCCAGGGTCACACAGCTAGGAAGTGTCTGAGGCTGAATTTGAACTTAGATCTTTCTGATTCTAGGCCTCCTAGTGCCTTATCTACCACCTAGCCACCCTTGAGAGCAGGAAAGGGAATATGTTAGGGAATGCAGGTGAGATAAAAGATTTTCAAATGAACTTTAAAAGAAAGTCAATGGTAACAAGGCCCCTTTCTCTTTTCTCCACCCCAAATATCCCCAGTGTCCTAGCATCCAGAACCCCATTCTAGATTCTTAATCAGTAGTCAGTGAAGGCACACACTTTCTTAGGGTGTGTTCTCAGCAGTGATGGCTTCTTGAATACGCCAGGACCTGGATGGTGTGGGCACTCACAAAGATCAGTGTCTGTGTGCATTTCGTGAGGCCTGGGGCTGTGGTTTATTGCCTTCATGGCACCAAGATTAATGATAGACTTTTTATGAAACATTCTGCTCTCGTACCTCAAGAAATACCATTGTTCCAATAATCCCTTTGATTTTTCTCATCAGGGAATGATGTAGTTGAGTAATGGCCCTCACATAAATAAGTCTTCACTCTTCCATGAGCCTGGACCCTTCTGAATTACACACTGCAATTTAGAAATTACACACATATGCGAAATAATATGGTTAGGCGTACATGTTATATAGGCCAGCATTAATGTTTCCATTGTGAGAAGTCCCCGGGCATTTCTATTGGAGTGTAAATAAGCCAGGACTTTTTCCCCCAAGTTCATTATTGATATTTTTATTATCACTATTTATTTATAAGGCATCAGAAGAGCACACAGGTTCAGAGCTCCTATGAAACAAATTTACTCTGGGTCGTAACCTGGCTTGTAAGGCCTCAGTGCAGAAACAGTTTCTTTCCAGCGAAAGTTTATCTAAATTGATTTTGGTGGTTTGGGGATCAAGGGCAATTATGTGGAGGGTGTGTCTAAGCGACCCTCTTGTATTTTTGTTGAAGATGGTGATTATGTGGGAAGAAAGTCGTCCCTGGAGAACTTGGACTCCTTTCAGAGTTTCCCATAGAGAAGTGTGTTTAAGAAATGCTTGTTGACTTGTCTTTGACAACTGCTTGAGAGGCTAACTACTTTATGGGAGGCCTTTACCCAGTGGGTGGGTTTTGAAGGACATGATTTGACCCAGGGGCCTCTCTCCAATTCCATGTAGTACAAACATCTTGACTTGGCACTTAAACCCCTTCAAAACCTGGTCCCCAGTTTACCTTTCCAATTTTATTGTAAGTTATTTTCTTTCACAAACTCTATGTTCTAGTCAAATTGGCTTACTCCTTAAATATCTTCTATCTCCCACCCCTTTGCCTTTGCCCATGCCTGGAATAAATGATGAATGAATGAATGAATAAAGAACTTACTATGTGCAACAGTTTGAGAATAAAAATAGAAAAGCAAGGAAGTCCCTGCGCTCAAGGAGCTCCCATTTTAATGGAAGAGACTGGACACAGAGGACATCTGAGCTGAAGGAATGCACAAACCCTTTACTTCTGCTTCCCAAAATCCCCTTTGTTTTTGTTCGGTTATTTCAGTCGTATCTGACCCTTGGTGACCCCATTTGGGGTATTCTTGGCAAAGAAATTATAGTGGTTTGCCATTTCCTTCTTCAGCTCATTTTACAGATGAGGAAACTGAGGCAAACAGGGTGAAGTGACTTGCCCAGGGTCACACAGTGAGTTAAGTAGCTGAGGTTGGATTTGAACTCAGGCCCTCCTGACTCTAGGCCCCATGCTCTATAGATCCTCTGTGCCACCTAGCTGCCCCTCAAAATTCCTAGGTTCCCTCAAAGTTTGTCTTAAGAGCCACCTTCTACATGAGGTAGATCTACATGATCTTATTATCTGTCTGCCAGGGCTTCCACTAGGAAATTACCTTATATTTTTCTTGCCTATTTTTGTGTGTATTTAGGTGTTTCCATTTTGTCTCCTCCCTTAGAATGCAAGCTACTTAAGGGCAGGCACTTTTTCAATGTATCATATATACATTGCAGATGTATTTCAATAGTATCTTTAGCGTCTTAACATTAGGCCTGATACATAAAAGACACATAACATATACATGTTTGTTGTTTGAGAATCACAGTTACAGCATTTTGCATGTACTTTAGCACATACATATAATTTCTCTCAATAGAGTAGAAGCTTCTTGAGGACAAGGACTGTTTCACTGTTGCCTTTGTACCTGGTGTACCACAGGTATTCAGTAAATGCTCGTTGATTCATTGATTGATAAGGGCTTAATAAAGGCTTATTGATTCATTCAGTATTTAATAAATACTTGCTGTTTAGTTGATAGAGGGCTGGTCTTAGAGTCAGGAAGAACTAGGTTCTTCTGATTCTAACATGTACTGGCCACGTGACCCTCGACAAGTCACATCCCCTTTTTAATGACTAGGTGACTCTAAGATTGTAAATTACTGACTGTATCCAAATCTGCTTTGAAGAAGGGAGTTTCCATGTTGGAAGTTTTCCTTGCTGATGAAGTACATGTCTGGATCCCTCTAAAAATATATGTATGTAAGTATGTATATAAAATGCTTATCTCTCAAGGAATTCAAGGCACATTTTCAGAGAGTATTGATTCAGTATTACCCTTGTTTTACAGAGAGGGGAAATTGATTCATAAAAGGCTATGTAACTTTTTGGTGAAGTCTATCTCCATAATGGGGCAGCCAGGTAGCACAGTGAATAGATCATTGGCCTGAAGTCAGAAAGACCTGAGTTCAAATTTGTCCTTGGACACTTACTGTGTGACCCTGGGAAAGTCACCTAACCCTCTTTGTCTGAGTTTCCTCATCTTTAAAATGAGCTGGAGAAGGAAATGGAAAACCACTCCAGTATCTCTGCCAAGAAAACCCCAAATTGGGGTCACCAAGAGTTGGACACGATTTAAACAACCCAACCACAGTTCTACATTGCTGTAGTTAGGTTTAGGATTCGGTTAAACCCCCTTTTCTTTCCATTAAACTCTTCTTTGAGAAGAAACCAATCATTCCTCCCCAGGATTACTCCCTGATGTTTGGTTGAGTTCATTATCTGCTTAGTACTCTCAGGGGACTGTAGGTTAAACTTGTGTGACCCTGGATTCTGGCCTGGCCGGGGGCCGCGGCCCAACCACTGCTCTGGGTAGTCTGGACAATCTCCTTCAGCTTCCTGGATGAGATTTAAGAAAATCCTAAAAAGGCTCAGGAATAGGATTAGAATAAGGGACCCTACTCCTCTGGCTGGAGGGTCTTCCTTTGTAAATTGGGTCTAATGAGAGTCTGCTGCTGTAGTATGTGAGTATAATTAACTACTGTCTCCAAAGGGCCTGGGCCAATAAACAGCATGCAAGCTATTTAAATGGAAAAAGCCCTCTTCTAGGAGCCACAAATTCAAATGTTTCCTTGGGAAGGAAGCCTGCTGTCATCCAGGCCTCAGGGCTCAGACGAGGTAGGGCCTCTCTCTCTAGTCAACTCAGAAGCAAACATTTAAGAGTTCAAGACTTTTAAAAATTGGAGCCCATGCACCAGGGATGGTCAGTCCATTCCAATCCAACCCAACAAGCCTTTATTAATCCTGAGTTAAAAGTAAAGTCATGTACTAGGCCCTGTGGTTACAAAGACAAAACAAACAAAACAGTTTTTACTCTTCAGTAACTTATGTTGTGCTGGGGGCACACGATATAGACTGACCTCCAGACTGACTGTGGTATACAACAGGGTGTCTTAATCTGGGGTCTATGGATAGATCTTGGGGAGGGGGGTCCAGGAACATTAATGGGAAAAAATTCCGTCTTTATTTTTTACAAACCTCTAACTGAAATTTAGCCCTTCCTTTGAGTATTTAAAAACATGATTTTGAGTGGACTGCCAAAACTTTGTATAGTGGGCCAGCCTTGGAATTCAAATGCTCATTTTGCCACTTACCATATTTTACTGCACAATCATCACAGATTTTATGCCAAATTTTTTGAAAAAATTGGGGTGCGACTATTATGTGAAGCTTTAAAAAAATTGTGCTGGTGTTATTTAAAAATCATTTGTTACTAAACTGTCTTTGGTGTAAAATTAGGATTCACAGAATACTGGTGAATCCATGTTAAAACTGGGAAGATGCAAATCTTACCCTATCATGATTTACTCACGGCAGCTTCATTTGTCCACTGGATCCTCTTGTACCTATGGCTCTTCATTGGGTTGAGTGACAATAGGTAATACCGTAGCACTCTAAACAAACCAGGCAAGTTGGCTTTTGGAAATACACCAACAATATGTGTGCACTGAGAATGCTAGGCTTGTTGCTGACAATGTGCAAGAGATGAACGTGTATCCATATAGCATTGGTGAATACATTGCTGCTTTGTTTGCCTTTTAAGCAGCATAATGAACAGAATTATACCATGTGACAATTATGTGATGAAAGGTTATAAGGCAATTTTTGGACTGAAGAAACAGGGTGAGTTGATCAGGTGGTAGTGAGGATTGTATGGTACTAGCTACATGTCCTTGGACAAGTAATGTCTCAGAAATTCTGTTCTGTCATCTATAGAAGGAAAGGGCCGGATTAGACCACAGCTAAGGTCTGTTCCCAGTCTGAATCCAATGAACAACAGAGTAAGGGATTCAAGGTCCTTCACATAATCTGATCCCCACCTAGACTTCTTCAGGATTGTAGATTTTGGAACTCTCTAAGGTCAGAGGATCAGAGCCTTAAAGCTGAATGGTGTCTCAAAGGCTTTTTAATTCAATTCTTTCATTTTACAGGTGAGGAAACTGAGGCCACAGAGGTGATAGGAGACAGACTTATGACCACTCCACCCAACCTGGTTAAGCTACTTCCCGAATTCTAACAGCCTGGTACATCTCATCTCTTTGCTTGCTGCCATTGTGCTGGCCATGGCCTGTGTCTGGAAAGTTCTCCCTCTTCCACCTCTACCTCATGGTTTCCCTGACTTCCTTCAAGACTCAACTCAAATCCCATCTTCTACAGGCCAGGCCTGCCCTGCCTCCAATGCTCTCTGGGATTACCTTCCACTTGTGGTAAAGGGGGTGTTCAGGGGGCACCAGCACCTTTGCTGGGAGGGCTTGTTGAGCCCTTTTTAGGGTTGCTCACCCACCTTTAGTGTCTACCTGGCACTCACCTCTCACCTGTAGCCTGTGCAGCTACCATACTTTGGTAAAACCATCTGAGCAGATGGGCTAAACCAGGCTGAGGGGAATCAAAAGGCCTCAAACCCATCAATGACTTAGGGGGACGTCTACCCAAGCATGTGAAGACTTCCCTTGGTGGGATGGATGGAGGAGAGCAGTCTGAAGTTCACTGTGGAGAGGAGATTAACTCCCTCTGAGGCCCTTCCAGTTCTCAACGTATCACTTAACATCCTTGGACCTCAGATCCCTCGTCTGTAAAATGAGGGTGTTGGACTCGATGACCTCTGATGTTTCCTTCTAGCTTTGGGATCCCTTCCCACCCTGAGACATTATTCCCCTGGGATAGGTCAGAGATCCTGCTTCAGCTCCAGACCCAGCATAGAAGATGGAGGAGGGTGGATTTGGGGATAGAAGAAACTGCTTACAAGCATCCTTTTAGGGAAGCAAAGTGTGTGGGCAAAGAGCGAGGAGGGAGCTGGCATCCTATGCTGGGTGCCAGGTAACCCATGGGGAAGGGCATGAGGCTTCCTCCCATTCTGGGGTTTTATTGGCCTGTTTCAGTGCTCACTTTCTCTCTCTCTCTCTCTCTCTCTCTCTCTCTCTCTCTCTCTCTCTCTGTCTCTGTCTGTTCTTGTCCTAGGCAGCTCCACGCTAACCTATTTAGGGACCTGAATACAGCCCTCCCATCCCCAAACCATATGAGCTTTTGCTTAGAAAGAACTACATCCTGGTTACAAGCACAAGGTAGAATTCCCAGCACCTTATATGAAATTCTGGCATTATTTACCAATGTAAAAAATCATCTATATGATTGTTGAGAAAAATCCATCTATGGGCATTGGGGGTGAGAGCTGGGCTGCCTCCAGCTCCTGGAAACAATGGGAGGATTTCATCCATCAGTGGGGGAGGTCTATTCTCTGGAATTCTTGGCTAGCTATACTTGAAGCAATGTTTTGTTTCTGTTTCTTTTTTTCTGCCACTTTTGAGACCAGGTCACGAACCATGCATGGTGCATAGCTTGAGATCTGGAAGGGACTTCAGAGGCCATCTAGCCCTACCCCTCTTTTTACAGATAGGGAAACTGAGGTGACTTTCCTAAGGTCACAAAGGTATTGTCAAAAGTGGACTTTGAACTCAGTTCCTCTGACCCTCTTGTGCCATCCCATTCTTCTATTTCTTCCTCCTTAAACCCCTCTCCTCAAGGCTTCAACACTGTGGGTCTTTTGGGATTCCTCTCTGGTTCCTGCCTCTGAATTATGTCTCAGCATCATCTGTTAAAGTTAAATTCATAGTTTCACAGGATTTTGAGCTGGAAAAGAACATAGAGGTCATCTTACTCCCATCTTAGGGAGAGAAAATTAAGAGGGAAAGTGACTTGCCCAGGGTCACACAGGTAGGACTGAGATTCAAATCCATGTCCTCTGGCTCTGAGACAGTCCAGGTCCTTGTCAAAATTGAACCCCCCCCCCCCAAACCTTCCTTATAGAAAAAGAAAAACCATTAAGAAAAGACATGATCAAGTGACCACATTTGACAATGGATACAACACTGTCTTAGTTGTCCCTCATAAATTTTTTTTTTGCTTTTTGGAGGGGGGAGGGCAGGACAATTGGGATTAAGTGACTTGCCCAAGGTCACATGGCTAGTAAGTGTTAAGTGTCTGAGACCAGATTTGAACTCAGGTCCTCCTGACTCCAGGGCCGGTGCTCTATTTACTGCACCATCTAGCCGTCCCTGTCCCCCATATCTTTTCATGAATGTAGAAGAATGTTTCATTGTGTGTTTTCTAGGATTTCATTGTTTTTTTTTCCATTATTCAGAATATGTTAGCTTTTGTGGTGCTGCTGTTATAGGAATTATTTTTTTTGTCCTGCTCATGTTACTTTGTATCAGTCAATATGAGTCTTCTGAAGTTTCTCTGAAACTGTTTTTTCTTCATTTCTTAAGGTAAAATAATATTCCATTACATGACACCTTATCTATGTGACCCAGGGCAAGTCACTCAGATTGTCTGGGCCTCCGTTTTCCCATCTGTAAAATGAAGGATTAGACTAGATGGCCTTGTATAAGTCCCTTCCATGATGTTATTAACTATTTCATGATGTTGGGCAAGACACAACTTCCCTGGGCCTCAGTTTCTTTATCTGTAAAAAGAGAGATTGGATTAAATGACCTTTAAGATTCATTCCAACTCTATAGTTATGAATGTCATTTTAATCTAAAAATCTGTAAGGTTCTTCCTTCTGGTCAAAAAGAAACTGGGAGCAAGAATTCCAAGGTAATTTGAATCCAGTATCTCCTGTTTTCTTACCCAGTCTGTGTTGATCTCCATGCAAAGGCTGTGTTTATGCAACATCAAAGCCACTGGTTGAAATGGGAGCAATTCAGTCAAACCAATCATTTGGCTTCACTTCAACAAAACAAAAGAAAAACCCTAAACCCCATGTGGGATTTAACTGAATTTAACAGGATTATTATTGTCATTGAATTCAGTCAGACTATTGATGGGAGGATTGGTGGGTCATTACTGACATTTCCCAGAGAGGGGAGGAAGAGAGACAATTTTCTGGTGAATCTAGACCCTCAAGCTCATTTTAGCCTTAAATATCTGACTAGTTGAGGCAAGAGTTTTAGGTGTGTAACTTGACACTGTACTGTATGTATAGTTTGTCAGTCAGAAAGCATTTGTTTACCTTTTCTAGGTCAGGCACTGTACTAGGCACTGGAGATACAAAGACAAAAATGAAACAGTCTGAGGAACAAGCCAGAAAAGCCACCATATACATATGTGGACATAGAGAGAATATATATGTAGCGACCCTTTTAACACTGTCTCCCAACCCTCACTGTCACTGGTAGGTTGGATTCCCAGAAGGTGGCGTATTACTCTTCTCTTCAGATTTTAGTTGTGACTCTAAGCCCCTATCTGGTGTGGTCAGTAACATTAATCAACCTGTTGATATCATTTAACTTTCACAAAAGGATATTTACTAAGAAAGTATAGCAAGAATGCAAAATATAAAACAACCCCCCCTCAACTTTGGGGGACTCATTCTCTCTTTGTACATACATGGTCCCTGAAAATTATGGAGAGTGTGCTGCAACTTGCAGCACAAAGGTAGGGAGGCACACATGTAGGGAGCATGCTGCTGAGGGGTACCTAGAAATTCTTTTCTGCCTTTGAAGAGTCCCCACCAAGTTCATTGCAAGGCCTTGTGTGAGTGATGAATGAGTCACTTACTTGCTCAGCTGGGCTGGCTTCTTGCTAGGATTGCTGGCTCGGCTGATGGGTCAATCTAATGTTGGACCAGATCAAGCAGGTCATTCGGCTGTTGCATTGGCTCCTCGCTGGCTTTAACTACCAGCTCCGCTGAGGGGCTCTCCATTGGCTCTTCTGACCTTTTAAAATTCATGAGATTGTGTGCAAGGTCAATTCCATTACTGGATATTCATTCACCCAAGATCAGGAAATAATAAAGACAAAAGAAACAGAGGATCCATGAGTTCCCGGACACATGGCAGCCAGGTAGGAGAATGCAGCTTGGCGCAGAAACTCTTTGAAGGATCTAAGGTTTTATCAGACCAAGTCACTTAATCACTCTCAGCCTCAGTTTCCTCATCTGTAAAAACCTGCCTTTCAGAGTGGTGAAGACCAAATGAGTTGCTGTATATGAGGAAGGGAACAAGTATTTATTATGTGATACTTTGTGCCAAGTATGGCGCTTTATAAAAATTATCTCACTTAATGAAACAGTCTTGTTTAAAACCAAAACCAAAACCTAGTCTATGAGCGCAGATAGTCAAGGGAAGAAGGAAGGAGATGGGTCTAGGCCAAGGAGAAAACATCTGCAGTCTGGAGCAGCTGAGGCAACCAAGGCCAGTAGCTGGCTAAGTACTGTCTAACTGACTCCCCCCAGGGGAGCCGAGAGTCTAGCAGGAAGAATCAGCAAGGACATATGTTGTAAAATGCTTAAGTTATAAAGTACATATGTTATGTTATGTTATACATATGTTATAACTTCTGTTGAAAGTATATGTGTTATAGACACATTATACAGTATATATTATAAATATACGCTATACTATTATATGATATACACTATATGCATATAATGAAAATTATATAATATACTATATGTGTGATGTACTCTATGTATATTGTCTACTATATACGTGCTTGAAAAACCTTAAAGTATTATATAAATGCTATAGAAGCAATATATATTATATGTGTTTGTATATGCGTACTATATGTTACACACATATATACTACATACACATATGTGTGTTTGTACTATATGTGTACTACATAGTCTACTGTAGCATATATTCTTGGTAAAGATACTAGGAGTGGTTTGCTATTTCCTTCTCCAGTTCATATGACAAATGAGAAAACTGAGTCAAACAGGATTAAGTGACTTGCCCAGGGTCACACAGCTAGTGTCTCGAGGTCAGATGTGAACTCAGATCTTCTTGTCTCTAGACCCTGTGCTCCAGGCATTGTGCCACCTAGCTGTCCAACATCCAAACACACACACATATAATATATCCAAATATATATGTATATGCATATATCCAAAGGTATTTATGTATGTGTGTGTCTGTGTCTGTCTGTCTATCAATCTATCTTTGGATTTGGGGCAGCTAGGAGTCATGATGAATAAAGCACTGGTTCTGAGTCAGAAGGACTGAGTTCCAATCCTGCCTCAGACACTTACTAGCTGTGTGACCCTGGGCATCACATCACCCTGTTTGCCTCAGTTTCCTCATCTGCCAAATGAGCTAGAGCAGGAAATGGCAGACTATTCCAGTATCTTTGCCAAGAAAAACCCAAATAGGATCATGGAAAGTCAGAAACAATGGAAAAGACTCAACAACTACAATAACAGTCTATACCTTCAAGTGCTCTAGCAAAGCTAGCTGTGAGGTGCCGATGCCCATGTGGAGTCCTGAAGAACACTAGGGGTGTGGTGAGGAAGGCACACATTTCAGGCATAGGAGACAGTTGGAAGAAGGGCAGACGTGGGTCATGTGGGGCTGTGAAGAAGGAAAGGTAAGAAGGTGAGTCTGGTTGGATCACAGAGTGAAGGAAAGGGAGTGCTGTGTTGTACAGCTGGGACGGTGGTTTGGGGCCTGGATAGGAAGAGTTTGAAATGCTTTCATGCTTAGACCATTTCGGAGGTGTGGACACAAGAGCGTTCTGGAATAGGAAGCCTACAGTAGTAACAGGACTGCTCAGAGGCCTGGGGCAGATGCTGGGGCTCAGTCACAGGCCCTCACAGTCCTCACCCCCCACCCCCACCCCGGGGCCTTCCAGCCAACGCTCACCTTTAGTTCAGAGGAGCAAACCTCACCTCCCTGTCTGGGGAATGAATCCCCAGGAGTGGGAGGAACTCTCTCCCCTCCAACGCAAAGTTATACTGAGCCGAGATTAATTAAAAACAGCTGCTCACCAAGTTGTTTTTGCTTCTTTCTAGAAGGGCTGTCAAGCTATTCCCAAGTTTGTGTGTTTGGAAGACACCTCTGTTTACCCACCCCTCCTTCGGGGTTGTCTTCATGCCTTCCCTCGTTCTTCACAGAGGGCCTCTGGGTACTCTCTCACGATGTTCCCAAACATCTTCTCTTTTCAGCCCCCCTGGGAAATAATTTCCTTGGCAGTTGTCTTTCCTCTTAACATGCTGTTCCTGATGGAACATCACAATCCAGGCTCAGGTTTTTGAGGGGGCTCAGCCAGGGGTTCACAAAGACATCTGGCTCCCTTAAAGGTTGTAGGCCATCTAATTTAGGTGTAAGGACTCTCCCCCTGCCCAAATCCTGCTTTTATGACTTGTAAAGAAAAAGAAGCCGAAGCCCAGAGAGGGGGGAGGAGAAAGGACTTACCAAGGTCTGACTACATCACTCTTTCTCAAGAAACTTTAATGCCTCTCTATTGTTTTTAGGTTGAAATACAAGTTCTTCTGTGCGGCATTTAAAGCCTCTGGTAGTCTGGCTGCAGACCTATCTTTCCAAGCCCGATCAATTCCTCCTCCTCCACTCTATGCTACATCTAACTGGCTGATTTGATGTTGCCCAGAAGAAATTACGCCTTTCTTCTCCATGCCTTTGCACGGGCTGTCTCATGCCTGGAACTCTCTCCTTCTTCTCCCCCCACCCTGAACTCATTCTCCCGAACTCCTTCCAAGGCTCAGCTCAACAGCCGCTTTCTTTAAGATGCTTTTCCTCTTTCTTCTGCCAAATGACTTAGTATATGTTTAGTATCTATTTTGTGTTTCAGCGTAAGCTTGTTTCATATTACTTCTTTGTGGCTATGTTGTTCACCCCAGTCTATGAGGGTCTTTGATTTTCACTTTTTGTCTCTGTATCCTCAGCTCCTGGGGGAAAGCCTCCAACACGGTAGGCATTTAATTAAAGCCTGTGGAATTGAATTGAATTGCTTACAGTCATATAGGCAGCAAACAGCAGAGAAAAGTTTCAAACCCAGTTTTTCTAACATTCCTCAGATTCTTCTTAGCAAGGTGCCTTTTTAAAAATTGGTTTGGAAGGAACTTAGCAATAACAATTAACCTACAAGGTTTTTCTGAACCCCCACCATATTCAAAACACTGTCCTAAGGATGGTGGTGAGAGAGAAGAAAGGTCTCTGGCCTTCAAAGAGTTCAGTCTGTTTAGGGAGATAAGATAGATCATGACTTGTTGAATGATTTATTAAATGCCTGGGCTCCAAGTCCCGTCCTGGGCACTTGGTAGACAAAAAATGGAAGCAGTTCCTGCCCTCAGGGGACTTATACACTATACAAGATAGTACATAAATACCAACTACAGTCAGAGTAATGCGAACTAATTTTAAGATGCAGGAAACACTACCCAGTGGGACTGGGGGTCAGGAAACACATCTGAGCTGTGCTTTGATGGTGATGGTGATGATAACAGACGTTTATACAGCCAGGAACTATACTAAACACCTCACCATTATCTCACAACAATCCTGGAAGGCAGGTGCTATTATTATCACCGTTTTACAGATGAGGAAACTGAGGCAAACAAAGGTTAAGGTACTTGCCCAGGGTCACACAGCTGGCAAGTGACTAAGGCCAGATTTGAATTCAGGTCTCCAGGTTCCATGCTCTGTCCACCTCAATGCCCCGTATGAAGGAAGCTAGAGATTCTAAGAGGGAGAAGTGAGGAGGAGGAGCTAGAGAGTGGGCACAGCCAGGACAAAGGCAGGACTTGGAGTGTTGTACAGGGGGAGACAGTTCATAGGTCAACTGTACCAGTTCATAGGTCAACCATGAACAATGTGAGAAGGAGGATCCTCTGGCATAAGCCTAGAAAGGTAGTCTGGGCTTTCAGAGCCAGACTGGGGATTAAGCATCCAGAGAGATCCTTCTGGAATGACTGAGGGACACCTCTCCAAAGTGGACAGATTGGAGCTGGGTCTTGAAGGAGGGCTAGGGTCCAAGGAGAGGGAGGGTATTCTAGAGGAGAAGGGTTTACGTGTTGAAAGACAGATCGGGGATGACAATGCCCTCCTGGCCTGTGCTGGGCTCTCTGGGTCCTGTTTCCAGGGATGCTTGAAAAGGGCAGCTGTCCTGGTGGTTATGTGGAGGTGGAAGGCTAAGCTTTAGCCAAACCCGGGGCTCTGTGCCGGATGGGGGGATGGGCTTCTGGCAGCGATTCCCTTCATGATCTCACCTGAATCAGGCACATGGAATGGGGACAGGGAGCCAAGTCCCTTCATAAAATTAATTATGAACAGGCTTGGAGAAGCCTTTTTGGGGAGGCCGGCAGCTGGGCTTTCTGAGTCTTTTGGCTGAAGGAAATGGACGGTGCTGGGAGGAGCTGTGTGGGTAAAAATAAGCTAATTAGGCCTGGCATTTGGCTGTGACATGGCTTGGTGTTTCGTAAGTGTCCTGCACTGTATCTGTGCATTCTACCCAAAGGGGAGTAAGGTTAAGTAAGCCTCCGGGATGATGAAAAACAGGCCTGCTGTATGTGGGGTGTATACACAGAGAGGCAATCCAGTGCTGTGTAAAGGATACCCTGGGTTAAGATCCCAGCTCTCCTCCTTACCACCTTTGTGTTCCTGGGTCCATCACAATCCTCTCTGGGCCTGTTTCCTCAACTGGAAAAGATGGGCTAGACTCAGTAGCCTCTAGAGTCCCTTCTAGCTCTGAATCTGCCATCCACCCATCCCAGGTCAAGTTTAGAAGAGAAGAGGACTTCTCCTGACAGCGATCCGCCTAGGGTAAATGACTGTATGAGCATTCCTTGCTAGCAGAGGTGGGCAGCTTCAGCAAACACAAGAGACTCCCTTTCTTCTCAGCTGGAGTCTCCTCACATGGGAGTCAAGAAGGTGGCCAAGGCTGATTTTCTCCATCTTTATTTAGGCACCAACAGGGTTTTTTCCTTCCAAGGAAACCCCTGTGCACACTTTCTTCAGAAAACAGGGAAACTGGATCTTAGGGAATTGTATATAATGGAACAGATTCTGTCAATAGTATGTTAATGCTTGCTACACAGAATTTCCAGGGCCCTTTCAGGAGCATGGCCTGGTAAACATGTTTCCCCATTACCTCATTGACTCTGTGTGTGTGTGTGTGTGTGTTCCAAAAAATCTGGTCCCCTGTTATTTCCGGCCTCTGTTTGGAGTAGACTCAGTCCCATTGCTACGTCCTCCCTTCAGCTCAAATTGAGCTGTTCTCCCATCAAAGTCAGCAGCAGCTTCCACAAAAACTCTAGGAAATGGCCTGAACAACCAGTGCTGGTTAGATGCTTGACATTGGCCAAGGACATGCCACAGAAACTGAACAAATGGAAAACAGTGACAGCCCAAATCGGAGTGTCTGGGATGAAAGGGGAGTCCTGGAAGGGAGGAGGTGGCAGCTTAGGCCTTCATCCCCTTGGGCAGGAGCTAGGAGGGCATTTCTTACAGGAAATTCAGAGCCATTGGCAGGAGTCATATCAACTGAGAATGAAGCAAGCTGAACAGTGTGCTTTGTTTTTGTATCCCTTGAAGGCCCTGGAATAGGGTGTTTTTGCTTTTGTTTCTGGATGGAACCTGAGACTTCACAGATATGGTGAACTCTCCAAAGAGGAACTTTTTTCCAATGCAGATTGACACCTTCTCTGAAACAAGTCTTGGATAGTTGCCTGGGCCACCGAGAGTCACAGACTCAGTACATGGCAAAGGCAGGACTTGAACCCAGGTTTCGTAACCTTGAAACAAGCTGTCCATCCATAGCATATTGGATGCATCACTGCTTGGTCCATAACGGTTACATAACAAGGGTTTGTTGAGTCAATGAATGAGTGAATGAATACATACAATGACTAAAATAATCAGCCAATCAATAAGAATTTGTTAAATTCTTCACATGTTTCAGGCACTGTGCTGTGCCCTGGGTGGGGATAGTAATGTAACGAATGATCAAATCCTTATTGCATGGAGATTACTAATCAGATCTATAATGGGGAGACAACAATGGCATCTGTAAGTATGTGCAGAATAAATTGAAGAGAATAATACAAATCAATACAAAATAGAGAAATATAATGTAGTTAGGAAGGGAGGCTGCTGGGGAAAGTACCAGGGAAGGCACCAGTAGCTGAAGGGGACAGGAATCAGGAAAAGCTTCCTGTAAAAGATGGTGCTAGAGGCGTGTCTTTACACTATCTAGAATAATAGATAAGTAACCATCTTTGTCTATAGAGACCCGAAGGGGCCTAAAAAGGGGGACCGTTTATTCAGTCTAGATCCAATGGGGGCCATAGAAACCCAATACATTTAGACAGATCGGAGTCACCTGGGAGATAGGATTCAAGGAGGCACCCAGATCTGACCAGTGACTTCTGATTCTTGTATCCATCCTGGAGGTAGCTGGGGGCTTCCAGATACTAGAGAAGCCAGGCAGGAGTCAGGATGACCTAAGTTCAAATTCAGCCTCAGAAACATACTTGCTATATGATCTTGGTCAAATCACTTGACTTCTGTCTGCCTCTGTTTCCCCAATTTTAAAAATGGTGACAATAATAGTCCTTACATCCCAAGGTCATTTTGAGGATCCTATGAGTTAATATTTGCATGTCGAGTACATAATAGGTGCTATATAAATGTCGTTATCATCATTTGTTTTTGTTACTAGAGAAGGTACGACGATTTGCTGGAGGTAGAGGGGGATTTTATTATTGAGCCAGGGAAAAGTGAGGGAGAGGAGCATCTCATTTTAAATGTTCCTAAATCTCAGGATCTCCTCATGCTCTGGCTTAAATGCAACATAAACATCTTTGTTCCTATTGCAACGTGTAGAGGATACATGGGCCATATTTCCTTCTTAATTGGAGACTGAGAGATACAAATACACAAAATGGAAATATAATGCTTGGGGATTGGATTGAATTGGGTTGTCAAATTATATTCAAGAAAGTGTTCTTTAGTAGGGAACAGGTATACCCGGCCAGAGTCCTTGTCTAGGAAGGCAGCAAAGACAGAGGAATTGAGAGGTTAAATGCATAATAAGACTTCGGGCTATTGGGTAAGCCAGACAAATACCCCAAGTGCTCTGAGACAGGGATATTGGTTATAAATATATAATATTTATATAATACATATTTATATATAATATATAAATATATAATAAACATAAATATGAAACACCAACTTCAAAGGCAATAAAAACCATATAAGTGAATGAAAAGAGTGGGACCAATCTTGACTTAAGCAATTTATTTACTTAAAAAAATTCTCTCAGGGAAAGGTGCTTCCTTTGACTTGCTGATATTTAAGAATTGTCAGCTAAGGATGGGGAACAAATCCCAAGGTCTGATTCGAAGGGTAGCAGTTATGACAGGAGGGAATAATGATGATAATAATTACTAATATCTATATGACATTTCAAAGTTTGCAAATTGCTTTACATATATTGTCTCATTAAATTGTCACAATAACTCTCTGAGAAAGATGCTGTTATTATCTCCTCCATCTTACAAATAAGGAATTTGACTTACCCAGGATCATGGAATTAATAAGTATCTGAGGTAGAATTTGAATCCAGACCTTCATCATTCCAGGCACATCATTCTCTCCACTAGGTCACCCAAGTGAAAAAGATGAATAACTTCTTGTTCTCAGCCAAAGATCACCCTGATCTCTCTGAAGGTCCTGAATAGGATTGAAAATTGGACATAAGATTAGCTCCTTTAACTTGTTATTAAAATGTATCTGGATAATAAATTTTGTTGATGCCTTTTGTTTCTATGCCATAATCCTTTCTGGAAATATTGAACCTCCCCCTGGAATTGAACTCTTTGCTAAAAACATCCCTGGAAGACGGTGACTGTGTCTGATGATGCACACGCATTCTGTCCGCTAGTCGGTGACCAGCCAATCTGGCAATCGAAGGGAGCTACATTTCCTTGTTTGTTTCTCCCAGGTCATTACTGGTTTTTCAGTTAATTACTAACAGTTTGGCTTTCTTTTAGTGACCTTGTGATTTACATCGTTTCTTTCCCAGTGCCTTTTGTTCTTTTGGTCTGGTGAAACAGATTCCCTCTGACTCCATTCATTGTCCTTGCCCCAGTTCAAAGCGTTCCTCCCTGACTGTTGTCCTTTAGTCATTTTTTTTCTGTGTCTGACTCTTCTTTGTGACTCCATTTGGGGTTTTCTTGGCAGAGATCCTCAAGTGGTTTGCCATTTCCTTCTCCAGCTCATTTGACAGATGAGGAAACTGAGGCAAACAGGGTGAAGTGACTTGTCCAGGGTCACACAGCTACTAAGTGTCTGAGGTTAGATTTAAACTTGGGAAAATGAGTCTTCCTGACTTGGGACCCAGCACTCTATTCCACTCCATCACCTAGCAGCCCACTGGTCCCCTTGGCTACCACTACCTTACATGTCCTGCTTTTCTTTCTTAGAATGGAAACTCCTTGAGTGTATGTAGTGTCTGCCTGACTTACTCCTGGTTGTACCCAGCCTTCCCATTCCTATGTAGCATAGAGCCAGAAACATAGAAAGTTATTAATAAAAGCTTTTGTATCCCCAGTTTCTTTTGTCTATATCTTGTTGGTGCATAGTTGTATGTAGGTTGTCTCACCCATTAGACTGAGTTCCTTGAGAGCAGGGTCTGGGCTTTTCCCCCCTATTTTGTATCCCCAGTGCTTAGCATAGTGTCTGACCCATAGTGGGTCCTTAATAAATGCTAGTTGATCTGACTTTTTCTTTCATTCATTCATTGATTTTTGTTCATCTTAGTAATCTCCATATCTGTTCATATAATTCTTCCCATGTTTCTCTGAATTCACATCTGTCATTTCTTACTCTATAATATTCTATAACATAATTGTTCAGTTGTTTCAATGGGCACCCGTTTTATTTTCTGCTCTTCCCTACTGCAGAGATTGCTACTGTGAATATTTTGGTATCAATTAGACCTTTTTTTCTTTTAAATAATCCTTTCAGATCTTGCAATTTGATGCTAAGTAAATAGTCATTTCATGTTGTTTTAATGCTTGATTCCTCACCTTCCTACTCCATAGTAGCTAATGCTTTGGGTTCTTTTCTTTCTGTTTTTGTGACATTATTTTTATTCCTTATTACTCAACATGAGCCTGAGAGTTCCCATGGGGATTTTTACATAAATATCAGGTATTCTGGGACCACCACCTGTTGAGAAATAGGTATATGACATGAAAAAGGTGAAGACTGTATGGGTGAGTTGGTGCTTGTCAGTGGTCCAGCGTCCTCTGAGAACAGGCTAAATATGCATCCTTTCCATCACCCACTTGGGTCAGGCATGAATCCTGTTCAAAGACTTGAGGCAAGAAGAGGTCTTCCTGAGTGCCATCTAGTGGCTTTCTGGAGGATTGACCTGAAACACCTTTCCCATCCCCCCCCCATCCCTTGTCCTTCCCTGGGGGAGAAGAGAAGACACTGGCTCTCAAATTTAGAACTGGAATTGACTTTAGAGGTCATCTTCCTGAAACACTCGAAGTGTGGTCAGGAGGGAGCAGGGTGCAAAGAAGTTGAATTCAGAACCAGAGTGTCTGGGTGTAAATCCCAGCTGTCACTTACCACCGGAGGAAATTGAGGCACAGGGAAGGGAAATGGCTTGTCCAAGGTCATCTTGAGGGAAAAGCTAGGATTTGAATCCATGTCCCCTGACCCCAAATCCAGTACACCTTCCTACCGTCCCCAAAGTACAAATTCAGGATTTTTTTCTTTTCATTTCAGCTCATCCATAGAAATCAAACCTGCGATTGGGTTAGTGCTGCTGGGTTTATATCAAAAAAGGGCAGGACAAAATTATGAACCTCTCCATTTAAAATAAATAAAATTTTAATTGATATCTCTGATTTTTATATCATCTATATTTCATAATGCCTCTCTCCCTCCAAGAGAATCATCTCTTATAACCAAAGGTAGTGTAAGCAAAAGAAAAAGAGTTCAACAAAACTAGTCAATAAGTCAACAGTCTGACATTATGCAAAGTGTTCCACATCCATGGCACCCCACCTCTGCTAAGGAGAAAGGGGACAAGTCTTCTCAAATATCTTGTTTAGAACTAAGCTTGGTCATTCTCTTTCTCTCTCTCTCCATCTATACATCTATCCATCTATCCATCTATCTATCTATCTATCTATCTATCTATCTATCTATCTATCTATCTATCTATCT
>NW_027185798.1:11581144-11584080 GCF_028583685.1 Petaurus breviceps papuanus | reverse complement strand
TCTATCTATCTATCTATCTATCTATCTATCTATCTATCTATCTATCTGTCTGTCTGTCTGTCTGTCTGTCTGTCTATCTATCTATCTGTCTATCTACCTATCATCTATCTATCTATCTATCTATCTATCTATCTATCTATCTATCTATCCATCCATCCATCTATCCCTCTATCCATCCATCCATCTATCCATCTATCATCTATCTTTGAAATAAGGATGAGAGTGAATGTCAGTCATGGAGGGACTGGAATCTGGACCATCTCCATACATTTGAAAGAAATCAGATTTCCTTTCCAGCATGGTTACTTGTGTTTGGATAGAACTGATCTGGGAAGAGTCAAGGCTTTCATCAAATTCAAACCCTGCCTTTTTCTCTTATAGCCTATGCCGTCACCTCCACACAGGGAAGGGACCCACTGGTCACGTCATCCGTGCTCCTTATTTTGTAACTGAAGAGAATGCGATCTGAAGACGTTCAGGAATTTGTCGAAGAGCACACAGGTCCTAGGGGCCAGAAGCAGGATGTGGACCCAGGTCCCCTGGATCCAGAGACTGTGAGTGCTTATCCCACTGGGCCAGGTACAAGGACAAGGACACTCTCCTCCTAATCCTCCATCGATGTTCTGAGAGATCGAAAAAGTCCGCAGAAGTTTGTGCTTAGCTACCAAGGCAGTGAGGGCCTGGGCCATCACTGGGTCCTTTGGTATAAGCCCAATTATTTGACGTGGAGCTGTACCAGGTTGACACATACTCCCTCTGAGAAGGGAGTTGGCAAGGGAGAGCCTGTCTGTGGAACAACCGCGGATGCCTCCTTTTCCTCCTCTCTCCCTTTAGTGGCCATCCAAAGGGTTCATCAAGATTTCCAGTCGGTGACATCTTTGTCATGTCCACCTGAGAGGCTTATCCCCGAAGTGTCTGCTTTTCCCCAGCAATGTACCGTTCTCCTCCAATGTTCCTCCATCCACACTAGTCACCTGGGAGTCTTGGGTGGAACAGCAAATATCTAGTACACCCCCATCAACATTCCCAAAATGCCAAAGGCTCAGTGACCAGCTCCATGTTCACCTGGAATCTACCTTACTCAGAATCTCGTGAAGTCTGAGTGGGAAGGGGCTTCTGCGGCCCTACCTGACCCAGAATTCTCTCTTCAACCTTCTTGAAAAGTGGCCACCCAACTGGAGGTCAAGTGGTCATCCAGCTTCGCTTGAAGGCCTCCAAGGAAGGGGATTGCGCCACCTCCAAAGGCATCTTCTTCCACTGGTGGATAGATTTAATTGTTAATGAGTTTTTCCTGAACCAGACCTACATATGCCCCATTGGCAGCTTCTACCCATCACTCCCAGCTCAGTCTCTGGGCCAAGAATTCAATAAGCATTTATTGTAAGTGCTTCCTATGTGCTGAGACAAAGAAAAACAAAAACAATCCCTGCCTTCAAGAAGCTTACAATCTAATAGGGGAATCAGCATGCAAATAACTATGTCCTAACAAAATTTATGCAGTGTAGGTGGAGGGTAGTCTCAGAGGGGTGATGAGGAGTCTCTTATCATTCTGTTCCTTCACTGTACAGAGAATTCCAACATTTAGATGACAATCATTCATGTTGGGCTTTGGTGATCGAAGTGTTTTAAATGCATGAGCTCAATGGACCCTCAAAACCACCCTGTGATGTTAATTCTATAGATCTTATGATTGGCTTTGGGGAGATGAAGAAAGGGAGATTCAGAGAGTTTAGTGAGCTTACCTATGGTCACACAGCCAGGAAGTGATGGAGGTGGGCAATGAATCTGGATGTTCTCTGCACGCCAGCATCCCATCCATGAGGCCCTGCTGCCCTTCTGTGGAATGGTCTTATAGAGTGTCATAGCCTTATATATTTGTTCTTGTACCAATTAATAATTATACCCTTCATATGGTACTTTCTTATAATAAAGGTTTTGGTACAATGGAAAAGTTGACTGAAGCCAAATGACCATTTCAATTCCCACGTCTCCCTTGTATCACTTGTGTGACTAAGGTGAGGGGTGGAACTTCCAAACGTCTCCGTTTCCTCATTTGTAAACAGAGGAACTTGGACCGCATGTCCATTGACATCTCTTCCAGTTCTGAATCTGTGGTCCTATGCAGCCTTCTTGTGCCTCAGTTTCCTTATCTGTAAAAGAAAATGGTGGCCTCTGAGGATCTTTCCAGCCTTAGAACTATGAGCCTGCCTAACTTTCCTGTAGCTCAGTTTCCTCATTTGCAAAAGGAAGGAATTGGACTTGATTGCCTCTGAGGTTCCTTCCAATCTGCTCAATAATCTATGGAAGGTATAAATATTGTACCCATTTTAATAGACGAGGAAGCTGAGGTTTAGTGAGGTTATGTCTTGCTTTAGAAGACCAGGACTGGGACCCAGGCCTTCTGAACCTATGTCTGGTGCTCTCTGCAGTACACCATGCTGCTTAGCAGGAAGACTTGTCTTCCCTCTGCCCAGACTAGATCGTAGAGAGCCCAAAGGATACTCAGAGTCCAACAGGTCCCACCTGCTCTTTTTACAGATGGGGAAACTGAGGCATGGGGGTTTACCTAGGACCACAAATCTAGAACTGGGACAGATTCTAGAGGCCACCCAGATCACCATCTGTTGGGGTGCATATGATGGAGAGAAGGTTCTCCTGGGCTCAAGGCTCCTGTGTCCTCCTTAACTCTACCATCAGAGATTAATTGGTTGAGGTTAAGCAGTCTGTGTTCAGGTGTTGTCTTTTAAAGTACAAACACCTCTGGGGCCTGTTAAATCTCTAACTGATGAAGTCTCAGCCTTCAGTGTGGATTCATTTATAAAACCCTTTTTATAACACAAGAAGACCCTGTTAGTATGAGGGCACAGGGGACCTTGGGGGAAAGGGGGAAGGGGAGAGAGAGAGAGAGAGAGAGAGAGAGAGAGAGAGAGAGAGAG
>NW_027185798.1:11577023-11581044 GCF_028583685.1 Petaurus breviceps papuanus | reverse complement strand
AGAGAGAGAGAGAGAGAGAGAGAGAGAGAGAGAACTGGGATGGACATAGAGACAAATAGAGATAGAGACATGGAGACATATACATAGAGGGGGATGGAGAGAGAGAGATAGTGACACAGAGAAAGACACACAGAGAAAGAGAGAGGAGAGACAGAGACACAGGAGACAAAGAGACACAGAGAGAAAGAGACAGAGAGAGACAAAGATGCAGAGAGAGACACAGAGACACAGCAGAGACAGATAGGAGGAGGTGGGGTACCTCAAGAAGGTACACATTGCCAACTCACCATTTTGCTGAGGGACCACCCTGAGGATAGTAAACTAATTATGTCTGTTCTCCAGATTTTCTTTCTTCCTAAAAGAGTGTTATGTGGTATGTTTGTGTGTAAAGAAATGGGAAAGTATAGTGTTCACAGCTGAGCCCCGGACTGCATTCCATGAAACTTTTCTAATTCTTTAATAGAGAATTTGAAAGGTCCCTGGGGCTTCCAGTCCCTTTTCTTTTCTGTCTGAAATTTCACTTCTTCTCCATATCTTGCACAGAATTGTGGGAAAGAGTGCCAGGCTTGGCTTCACAAGCAGATATATAACTAGGGTTAGCCTGCTGGGACTTTGTTCCAGGTGGATAATTTGGTGGGCACTAACTGGACTTGAGCAGGGGAGGGGAAGTGGGAGGTGGGGAGTAGTGGGAAGGTAATGCTTTCTTCTTTGGTAGCAATGGAAGCCTTCATTGGCCTCATCTATCTGGAATCCATTTTCCCCTCATCTGACCCTGGGTCTTGCTCTAGAAGTTTAGGGCCTTTTCTGTTTTCCATCTCATCTAGCTCCAGTGAAAGCTCATCCCCTCATGCCCAACTTACACCCGACAGTGGCAGCCTCTTGTCATGGTGAAGAGTGTGACAGATTTGGAGTGAAAGGTTGCACTTGTTAATTGGGTGACCTCAGGTAAGTCTCTTGACCTCTCTGAACTTCAGTTTCCTCAAAGGTAAAATGATGGGGATGGACAAGAAGGCCTGATGACTCTGCCCACTGTCAATCTATTACCTTAGGACTCTCCCCAGCCCATTTCGGCTTATCCTCCCATGTTTTCACTCATCTGTTTGATTTTACCCTAGCACTTATAGAGAATTTCTTCTCTTCTTGGGCTCCACTTTCATCCAGGTAGAACAATCAAGGGGTCCCAGATGGCACTTCCTCCCAAGCCACTTCCTAGGTTCTCTGTGCCCCCTGCTTCCTCCAGGTTAATATTTTGCCATTTATGCCTCTGGTCACTAAGACTTTGTCTCAGATCTTGCCCTTGTCCCTTCCCAGCTCTGTGACTGGAAAAATCACTTAACTCCTCTGAGGTCTGGGTAATTCTGTAAGATTCCTCTGTTAAGTTAGAGAAAGGTTATGATGGTGGAGGGAGCTCCCACAGTGAAGTCAGTCAGAGATCTTTGGGATATTGATATTTGTATCTTAGCCATCTATTTAAAAATTCAAGAGCCATTGGAGCCAAGATGGTGGAGCACAGGCAGCAACCCAACTGAAAACTTAAAGCATTCCCCTTCAAACAACTTTAAAATAATTCCTAAAATCAGATTCCGGACAGTGTGAACTATCTCGTTGGAAAAAACAACTGTCCTGTAAAATAGATCCAGGAGAGAGAGTTTAAAACTTAATGGATGACTTGAAAGCCATGATCAAAAAAAGAGCCTAGACATCGACTTTCAAGAAATTATCAAGGAAAACTGCCCTGACGTTCTAGAACCAGAGGGTAAAATAGAAATGGAAAGAATCCACCAATCACCTCCTGAAAAGAGATCCAAAAATGAAAACTCTTAGGAATATTATAGCCAAATTTCAGAGCTTCCATGGCAAGAAGAAAATATTGTAAATATCCAGAAAGAAACAATTCAAATATTATGGAGCCATACTTAACATCATACAATATTTAGCAGTTTCTATATTCAATGAGCAGAGGGCTTGGAATATGATATTTGAGAAGGCAAAAGAGCTGGTATTACAACCAAGAGTAACCTACCCAGCAAAAACTGAGTATAATCCTTAGGGGGAAAATGCATATTTAATGAAACAGAGGACTTCCAGGAATTCTTGGTAAAAAGATGAGAACTGAATGGGAAATTTGACATTCAAACACAAGACTCAATAGAAGTATAAAAAAGTAAACATAAAAGAGTAATCATAAGGGATTCAATAAGAGGTTAAACTGTTTATATCCTATATGGGAAGATGAAATATAGCATTCCTAAGAACTTTGTCATTATTAGGACAATTAGAAGGAGTCTAAATAGACAGAGGGCATGGGTGTGAGTCAATTATGTTGGGATGATCTCCAAAAAAAAAAAATTAAGGATTGGGAAACAGGGATGGAGTGGGTGAAGGGAGAAGGGAGAGGTAAAATGGGGAAGTTTTTCCTCACCTAAAAGAGGTGTAAGGAAAAGTTTTTATAGTAGAGGGGTAAATGAAGGATGGTGGTGGTGGTGGGCAATGTTTGTACCTTACTCTCATCAAAATTGATTCAAAGAGGGAAAAATATACTCAGTTGGGTATAGACATATATCTTACCCAATAGGGAAATAGGAGGGGAAGAAGATGAGAGGTATGGCCTGGGGGTGGGAATGATAAAAAAGGAGGACAGATAAAGGGAGGCAGTAGTAAGAAGTAAGATTGTTGAAGATGGGCAGGATAAAAAGAAAGGGAAAAGGATAAATAGAAGAAAATGGAATGGAAGGAAATACACAGTTAGTAATCACAACTGTGAATGTGAATGGGATGAATTTACCTATCAAATGGAACCAGACAATAGATTGGATTAGAAACTAGAATCCAACAATATGTTGTTTATAAGAGACACACTTAAAACAGAAAGATATACAGTTAAAATAAAGGACTGGAGTAGAATCTAATATGCTTCAACTGAATTTTAAAAAGGCAGGGGTAGCAATCATGATCTCAGATAAAGCAAAAGCCAAAAGAATCCTAATTAAAAGAAATAATCAGGGAAAGTACATTTTACTAAAAGATATCATAGACAGTAAAGTAATACCAAACATTTTTACAACAGGTTTCTCTGACAAAAGTCTCATTTCTCACATGTGGAGGGAACTAAGTCAAAATCATAAAAATAAAATCCATTCCCCAATTGACAAATGGTCAAAGGATATAAACAAGCAGTCTTCAGAAGAAGAAATCTAAGCTATGTAGAGTCATATAAAAATGCTCTGAATCACTATTGATTAAAGAATTACAAATTAAAACAACTTTGAGGTACCACCTCACATTTATCAGAAATGACAAATGTGAGAAGGAATGAGGGAAAATAGGTATACTAATGGAGTTTTGAAATAGTCTAACCATTCTGATGAACAATTCGGAACTATGCCCAACGGGCTGTCATACTGGGCACACCTTTGACTCAGCTATGTCTCTACTACATTTGTACCCCAAAGAGACCAAAAGAATACAAAAAATTTTGTGATGAAATTGAGGGGATGCTCATTGATTGGGGAATGGCTAGACAAGCTGTATACGATGACGAAGGAATATCATTGTGCTGTAGGAAATGACAAGGTGGGCGGTTTTAGAAAAATGTGGCAAGACCTCTATGAACTGATGCAAAATGAAATGAGAAGAACCAGGAGATCATTGTACACAGTTAGAGCAATGTTATAATGATGATCAACTGTGAAAGACTTGGTTACTTTGATCAATGCAATGATCCAAGATAATTCCAAAGGACTCATGATAAAAAAAAATGCTAGCCACCTTAAGAAAGAAAGAAAGGAAGGGAGAGAGAGAGAGAGAGAGAGTGAACTGAAGTGTAATTTTCTTTTCTTTCTTTCTTTCTTCCTTCCTTTCTCTCTCCCTTTCTTTCTTTCTTTCTTTCTTTCTTTCTTTCTTTCTTTCTTTCTTTCTTTCTTTCTTTCTTTCTTTCTTTCTTTTTCTCCTTCCTTCCTTTCTCCCTCCTTCCTTCCTTTCTCCCTCCTTCCTTCCAATATAGCTAATATGGAAATATTTT
>NW_027185798.1:11565029-11576623 GCF_028583685.1 Petaurus breviceps papuanus | reverse complement strand
TCCTTTCTCCCTCCTTCCTTCCAATATAGCTAATATGGAAATATTTTTTGCATGAAGTCATTTGTATAATTGATATCATTTTGCTTGCCTTCACAGTGGGTGGGGGAGGGGTGGAAGAGGGGGTGGGAGAGAATTGAGAACTCAAAATTTAAAAAGAAAAGAATGTTAAAAACAAACAGTGTGTTCAAAAAAAATTCTAGAGCACTGGACTGGAAAGCTGGGAATGTTAAGATTGGAAAGGACCTAGGGAAGCCTGGTGTCTCTGATCTCCCTCTAAGTGCCTTCTAGCAATAACTTCTATGATCTCCCTAAACTCCTGTTAATCCTTTTTGCATTTCAGTCAGCTCCCCAAAACTCGGTACTGGACCCATAATTAGGGACAGGGATAGAGACAGGATCTATGATTTCATTTGTGTAGTGAACTCCCAGGTAAGGAAACTCCTACAGCTAATCAACACCTCTACAACTTGGGGTCTTCAAGAGTTCCAGAGATTAGAGAAAGAGGTTAAATGACTTGGCAAGGGATAGAATCAGAAAGTGAATTTAGGACCTCGGATTCCAAAGTCAGAGTTCTTGCCACTGAGCTACCTTCTCTTGCAACTATGTAATCTCTGTGTAGATGATTTGACAGTGATATTTTTTTTCCCAGTCCTCTCTTTTTCCTCCCTAAGTAACCGTTTATTTCTCACTTTACATGTATTGTCAGATAAGGAGGAAAGAATGCTGGATATGGAGTCAGCGAACCTGGGTTCAAATCCTGTATGATTTGATTTCCCTGGGCCTTAATTTCTTCATCTGTAAAATGAGGGGATGAGCTAGATGACCTTTACGATTCCTTCCAGCTTTTGATCTATGCTCCCGCCAAAGGTAACATCATTTTACATCCGAGGAAACCGAGGTGCGTGGAATGACTCCTCTCCCTCCCCGTCACACAGCTAAAAAAGTCAGATTGGGGATTCGAACCTGAGTCAGGGGCCAAGCCTGCAGCCCCGCTTTTCAGCGCGCCTCTACCTCTCTGTCTGCGACAACAGGGAAGAGGTTTATGTGGTTGACTCTTGTCCTTCTCGGCAGATGAAAGTAGCCGTTCAAGCCCCCTCTTCCTTATCAAGCCTTGCATATGTCAGAGCTTTTGAAGATGTTCTGTGCGGAAGCTCTGACTCTCCGGTGACTTCTTCAGATTTAATTAGGCTGACCTTCTGCGATAATCCCCCTCGGATGTCCCCTCCTCCTCCCCCACGCTCCCCCTTCCACCAACTTCTAAATCATATTCAGTCTCTGCATTCATCAGCAAAAGCCCAACTGCTCGCTTCAGCCCTCAGCGCCATTCACAGCTTGCCTCTCCAAAATGAACTTTCACTCAGAAGGAGCTGCTTTGAGCATTAAAATTGGGCGAGGGAGCGTAGGAAAGTTTATCTTGGAGCCGGCATGGGGTCCGTCCCTCCAAGTTAAATATTTCTCTTTACAAGTAGAAAAGGCTTCACTGTGGCGCTAGCCAATGGCATCCTGAAATATGGGGCTATCTTTAAACATTAACATTTAGTTACAGCGCTCAAGGCTTTCTGCAGACTTTTCCCCCCTCGCTCTCTAAGCTGAGCTTTCCACCCCCCCCCCTTTTTTTTCCTCACTCCCTCTGAATAACCAGGGCTTTCATAATGCGTGCTTTCTTTTTCGTTTCAGGATGGGCAGTTCCTTTGCTCAAGAGGGAGGGGAAAGTGCATGCTGGAGTGGTCCAGTGCTGGGCCAGTCAAACAGCTGTTTATTTTCCATCTGCTCAGTGAATTTTCCAAGGGAGGTAGGGGGTGGGGGTGGGGGTGGAGGGTCACTGTAAAATGATCCAGAAAACCAGAGCTGTCTTAGCATCAGGTCTTACTATGTATGCTTTACTGCTGGTGGGAAAATTACCTGGTGAATTTACTTCTTGTACAACATAGATTTTGAGCTAGATAGGAACCTTAGGCACCTTCACTTCAACCTCAGATTACATGTGTATGGCTAGAATAGATTCTGGAAGCCATCTGGAAACATAGATCTAGAACTGAAAGAGACCTTAGAAGCCACATCTAGTCCAGAGACTTTGTAAATTTTTATTTATTTTGTTGTCATGGGCCCAAGGGTGTGCTAGAGCCATCTATGATGGGCAACCAAGCAGGGTTTTAAATTTTTAGTGGGAGCTTTTATATTCCAGAAATTACTACAAGACAGGGCTTGGTTTATTGTAGTTGTTGGAAATTGATGGAAAAAAATGTTAATAATGCAGGTTAAATGTAAAAGTGTGCCATGTATATGTTTTTTTGAGAGCTGGTTGTTAAACATTTACTAGCACACCCTTTTGGAACTCTGGCAAAGTCTTTGGACACCTTCCCAGAATCTATTTTTAAATAATTAAAGGAAATGCTGAATTTCAACAATAAAGGTGTCATCCCCCCCCCCCATTCAAGTTCACAGATCCTATGAAATCTCTCCATAGACCTCAGATTAAGAGTGATCTTTGTCTCACACTTTTGGGGGGGGGGGGGAGGAGGAATGACCTTAGAAGGCATCTAGTTAATCTTGGCTCCTAGATCTAGAATCAGAAAGGTCTTTAGTGGCTATCTAGTCCCAACCTCTCATTTTACAGATGAGACACAGAGGATTTGAACCCAGACCCTTTGGCTCTAGCTACACAATTTAATAAATCTTTCCTTGTGAAAGTCTGCAGTCAGGCACATTCCCATTCCATCTTTATCCCGTGTGACTTCCCCAACCACATTTCCCTCATCAGGGATAGAGCAAGGAATTTCAATGCATGGAAAATAAATTTCCTCCCAGTAATGGAAAGGAAAGAGGTAATGAGATATATTCATGGCTTTCTCTTTGGGTGGGGGAGCTAGATTCCAATGCTGGTTTTTTGCCGTTTCTCTGCAGAAGGCTGGTGAGGCTTCAGGGAGTGGGGAGGACTGGGAAGTGGAAGACCTGAGTTACATTAATCGATCAATAAAATATCGAGTGCCTCCTGAGAAGCTGCTATCTAGGTGCTGCTCCTTAAGTGTAGATAGAGTAGGGCTTTAGAGTTTTCTTTGCAGACAAGGGTCTAATTAGTCTAGTGAGAACCTTCTCATCAGTGGGAGTCATCTTTAAAAACTTTAGCAGCTCAAAATTCCTTCCTTCCAAACAGGCCCATGTTTCTCTTGAGTTCTGCCTCTCCTGATCCCACAAAAGTGAGACGTGTGTTTTGTGCTGGTCCTGAATGGACTGATCCAGGATTATACTCCCAGACTTATAGGATCAGGTCATTTGAGGGAAAAATCATACTTACTGTAGGAGGGAAGCCTCTCCCCCAAGCATGTGGGCTGGGGTGATCTTTCCTTCTATGAAACTGTACAGTTTCCACTTTTCCAGAACTTATCTCAGAAGCCGAAAGAGGTGGCCTATCAGATCACCATCGTGAAGAGTCCCTTATGCTGGTATTTATGAGCCCTGTCTAGTGGGGATGGCCACTGCTCAGACTGTGTGGCTTGAGGTCTCTTATTATTCTTATCTTCTCTCTTCCTAGAGATAGCTGGGTCTGAAAGTCTACATGGCAAATGTGGCTTTGCCAAATGGGTCTAACTTCTACCTAGAGGTTGTGGGATAGTGTGAAGTGTTCTGAAGTCAGGAGGTTCAGTTTTTGTATGTCTCTCCCTCTAACTGTATGACCTTGGGCCAGTCACTTAATCCTTTCCAAGCTTCCTTTAATCAGTCCTCATATAGCATGAACTCAAGGCTCCTTACCTTCTAGGTACCCTCCTCTGGACACTTTCAATTCAATGCTCTTCAAAATCAAATTAAAAAAAATGAACTCAAAAAATCCAAAATCAAATTAAAAAAATCAACTCAAATCAATAAACATTTCTCAAACTATATAGCAGGTACTCCTTTAAGTCCTGGGATTACAAATAAGAAAAAAAAAATAAGTGCCTGCTCTCAAGGAGTTTACACTCTAAAGCTGGACGACAATGAACAAAATAAAGCTGGATACTTTCAAATTCACCATTGACCTCGCCTAAAATGTGCTATCTGGAACTCCAGATGTAATCCACACAGGCCAGAGCACATGGGTGCCACCCCCTCCATATTCCTGGAAGCCATGCCTTTCTTAAGACTGAAGATGCATCCCAGTGTAACCTTAAAGCACAACATAAACCAGGTAGTGTTGCTATTATCATTGTTTTTGCTGAGTATCCTGGAATTCCCCAAGAGTTTCCATCATTGGCAGGGAAATGACCAATTTGTACTTTTGACTCCTGTTACATAATAATAGCCAGGTTGGGGTAGTGCCCCCGGAGCTAGCTTTGTAGTCAGGAAAACATCTCTAATGCATCCAGATCCAGGGACCCTGGGCAAATCATTTAACCTTTCACTGCCCCAGGCAATTCTAATGCTGTAAGCTGCGGAGAAGATGTTGACCTTCATTAATAGCAGTTTCCCCACCTGGGAGTTCCCTATTTCAATGAAATCACAGGCCCAGTCTTTATCCCTTAGGCAATAATAATAATGACTGACATTTGCTTGAAGATTCACAAAGTGCTTTGCATATATTTTAATCATTTCAGACTCACCACAACCTTCTGCATAGGTGCTGCTATTATCCCTATTTCACAGATGGGGAAACTGAGGCTGAGAGAGATTTAGTGCCTCGTCCAGGGTTTCACATCTAGTGTTTGAGACAGGATTCAAAGTCCATTCTGCTTGACTTCAAATCTGGTGTTTTAACCACTAGGCCACATTTCATCCTGACTGCTAGTGACTTTGATTAAGAATCCCTCTCCCTTTATGTTTGATTGCTTTTTTTTCCTTCCCAGATGAATTCATTTGCTACAGAAAGACTGAAAAGACAGGTTGGGTAAGTTAGGGAGATAAACACTTCATATGCTTATTTTATGCCTGGCAGAAGGAGGTGGGGGGGGGGTGGTTCTGGGATGCCAAGGTTTTTTTTTCAACACCTTAGAGGTTGCTTCAGTCTTTGGCAACATCTCCTAAGTCTTTCTTACAGATTTCCCTTTTCCCACCGTAGGGCAAATTCATTTTTTCCTGAGCAGGAGGCAGCATGGTGAGGCACAAGGGACATTGAACTAAGAGAAGTGACCTTGATTGTAGCCCTAGCTTGGCTACCAGGTATGTGGCCCTCCTGAATTAGCCACTCTAGGCCTTCATTGCTTCATCCAGAAAATGGCAGAGGGTTCATTAGGTTTTTAACATTTGATTTACCAGGTGTTCTTGGATAGCCCCGTTCTAAAGAAAGACTCATGTTCAAATCCCTTAAGTATGGAACTCAGTTTCCTCATCTTTAAAACAAGTTGGTTGGACTATGGTGGCTTTGGAGTTCCTTCCAGCTCTTAAATCTATGGTCTTAGTCTACCCTAAAAGTCTGCTACTTGATGTAATTTTAATTGTTTACCTTCTCTCCCATCGTGGATAGACTATAAGCCTCTTAAGAACAGGGACAGATTAATTATTTTTGTTTTTGTATCTCTTACACCTAGTACCTGGTGTACTCTCCTCCCTCCTACCATACCAGCCATTGCTTCCTGGACACCCAGTTGGTGAGAGTTCTTCATAAATGGTGCAACTCAGATCCACCCACAGCTGTTGGTCTCCAGTCATCCTTAAGCCATATTGTCAAGAACGTATTCCCTCTTCTCTGCCCCTTCTAGTTCCCCTCTCTCACTGTCTTTTACCTCTGGGAACTATAATCTAATCAATACTAACATTCCTGGAAGGGACATGCTAATCAATTGCCCAATAACTCCACTGACACCACTGTGAATTCCCAGAAGAAACCCCCTTCCCTGATTACCATTCCTCTAGATGCATTGTCTTCCCCTATTAGGGTGTAAGCTCCACCATCATGCTTTTTGAATTTGTATCCCAGTGCTTAGCATAATGCCTATAAGCATTTAATGTCTTTTCATTCATTCATTCATTCATTCATTCATTCATTCATTCATTCATTCATTCATTCATTCATTCACAGTGCCTGGAACATCCTAGATGATTAAGAAATGCTCCATTGACGATTAGGAATAGTATTTGTTTAGGCTATGGGGACAAGCCCTATTAGTCAGCTTTGGCTCCCCCGGGATAACAAAGATAGATTGACTTCCTCACTCATTCACCTCTTTTTAAAAGTGATTATATGTGGTAGAATGTCAGGACCTTTGACATGGGGGAGAGATTGACAGCAATCCTCAGTATTCCTAAAGCATCTGTTACTTGGAGAAAGCTAAGTTGTGTCAGAGGGAACTGGGCTGGGCTAGAGACTTCGTGATTGTCAGGGATTGGTGTCAACCCCTGAGGCATGTGTGTGTTGGGGTGGTTTGCCCCACTGGACATTAGCATGCGGTAGGAGGGAGGAGGTGTTCCTGGTGTATTGTGAAGAAAGGAAGAAGGAACTGCAGGTTGTTACATTGCTATGGCCTGCATTTCATGGTCATGTGTCTCCTCAATGAAACTGTCTGGAGGGTTTTCTGTCATTCTGGTTAAATTAAACATTAGCCAATCCTTCCCTTTTCCTTGGCTAATGTTGAGTATTAGCCGTTTGTGGCAACAATTCATGCACATACAGACAACAGCTGCTTCCTCTGGAGCCCAAGGACAGAACGTATTCATAGTTAGTTAGCATTCATATAGTGGTTTCCAAATATTATTTCATCTGATCCTTACAAAAATCCTGGAAGGTAAGAGCTGTTATTACCTTCATTTTATAGATGAGGAAACTGAGGCAGATAGAGGTTAAGTGACTTGCCCAAGGTCACACAGTTAGCCAACAAGCCTTTCTTAAATAAACTCTCACTATGTGCTAAGCACTGGAGAAAGAAAGAAAGAAAGAAAGAAAGAAAGAAAGAAAGAAAGAAAGAAAGAAAGAAAGAAAGAAAGAAAGAAAGAAAGAAAGAAAGAAAGAAAGAAAGAAAGAAAGAAGGAAGGAAAGAAAGAAAGAAAGAAAGAAAGAAAGAAAGAAAGAAAGAAAGAAAGAAAGAAAGAAAGAAAGAAAGAAAGAAAGAAAGAAAGAAAGAAAGAAAGAAATAAAGAAAGAAAGAAAGAAAGAAAGAAAGAAAGAAAGAAGGAAAGAAAGAAAGAAAGAAAGAAGGAAAGAAGGAAAGAAAGAAAGAAAGAAAGAAAGAAAGAAAGAAAGAAAGAAAGAAAGGAAGAAAAGGAAGGAAGATGGGGCTAGGTAGTGCAGTGAATACAACACTAGCCCTGCAGTCAGGAGGACCTGAGTTCAAATCTGGCCACAGACACTTAACACTTTCTAGCCATGTGACCTTGGGCAAGTCATTTAACACCAATTGCCCTGCCTTTCCCTCTCCAAAAAGCAAAAAAAAAAAAAAAAAAAAAAAAAATAAAAAAAAATTTTAAAAAAGAAAGGAAGGAAGGAAGAAAAAAAGAAAGACATTGCCTAGTGGGAGGGACAATATGCAAATAGCTTGTACTTATAAGATAAACACATGAAGTAAGAATGGTTTCAGAAGAGAACCAAACCAGGTCTTCCTGGTTTGGAGGTCAGTAATAATAAGAGGTGACCTGTCTATATTACAAATCAAACCATCTAAGGGAAGTCTATTATAGGAATTATCTTCTTTATTTCACATATGAGGAAACTGAGGTTCAGAGAGGTGAGCCCATGGTTATATAGCTAAGTAAAATGTCTATGCTTTAGATCTCCACCAAGACCACAACCATCTCAGGACAGGGTTGACTATTCATCTAGCTCCTCCCTATATATTAGGGGTTGGATTTTGATCCTGTCTGTTGACCCCTTTCGTGGTCTGGTGAAGCATGTAGGCCCCTTCTCAGAAGAATGATTTCCAATATATAAAATAAAATGCGTACAATTACAAAGAAATCAATTACATAGTTCTACAGACATGAAGAACAAAAAGATTTCATGCACCCCAGATTAAAAACTCCTGGATTACAGAGAAAGAGTTTACTCTGGAGTCTGAATGCAGATCCAAGCAGACTATTTACTCTCCTTTTTTTGTCGTTTTGTTCCTTCTTTCTTGTGGTTCCTCCCATTGATCCTTCTTCTTTACAACATGACTTATGGGAAAATATGTTTAATACGAACGTGTATGTAGAGATTATATCAGATTGCACACCATATTGGGGAGGGAGTGTGGAGGGAGAGGGAGAAAATTTAAATCTCATAAGCTTATGGAAGTGAATGTTGAAAACTAAAACTAAATCAATTAATTAATAATAAAAAAAAGAACGACTCAGATTAGATGGAAGATAATAAGGTCCTCTCCAACTCAGATTCTGGGATTCTATACTATACTATTAGTATTTTCTACTACTACTACTACTGCTGCTGCTGCTACTACTACTACTACTACTACCATTAGTACATTTTACACAGAACATCCTTCCCTAGAAATATATTTTTAGCAATCAAAATAACTGTAATTTATGTTGTACCTTAAAAGGCATAAAACATGGCACCCACAAACCTTCACGAACCTTCACGTGACCATCACATAAACCCTGTGAGTGAGATGGGGGTCTCAGAATTAGGGTAGTACCTATTAAAATTAGATGGGTGCCTCCAATGGGAGTCAACTGATGGCACAGTGGATAGTGTGCTGGGCCTAGAGTCCAGAAGATCTGAGGTTCAACACTGGCATCAGACACTGACTAGCTGTGTGACTCTGGGCAAGTCACTTAATCTGTTTGCCTCAGTTTCCTCAACTGTAAAATGAGAATAATAATAGCACCTTCCTCCCAGGGCTGTTGTGAGTATCAAATGAGATAATAATTGTAAAGTCCTCAGTGCAGTGCTTGGCACATAGTAGGTGATTAATAAATGCTTCTTCTCTTCTCTATTTTAGAGATGTAATCTCAGAGAGATTACAGAGGTTTACCTAGCTAATGAAGGATCATGCCTATGATTTGTTAATTGGTTCAACATTTCTTCCCATTCTTTATAACAAAAAGTCATGGGAGTGAAGGTGAAAGTAGGCAGTGGGGGATCACAATAGCTAACATTTATATAGTGCCTACTATGGGCTAAACACTTTGCAGTGATTAACTCAGCCCTGGGATCTAGGTGCTATCATCCCCATTTTACAGATGAGGAAACTGAGGCAAGCAGAGGTTAAATGACTTGCCCAGGGTCACACTACAATGACTCTCTTGGCCGGAGCTTCCATCACTAGAAGGAATTCAGAGTGATTGAAGAGAACACCCATCCAGAAGTAACCAGAGCAGGAGCATCTTCTCTAGGCAAATGTCCTCCCAATCCCTCCCTCCTCCTAATGGCCTTGCAAGGCCCCAGAGGCCTTTGCTACTCCATCTTCTATATTCTAGCAGACACAGGTTGAAGAGCCTGGGAGTAAGTGCAGCCTTGGGGTGACTCCTTTATGCTCTCTATGAACAGGGTTCAGCCAGAAGGGGTGGAAGTGGGCAGAGATCTGGGGCAAGCCGGGCACTCTGCTGCTCAACAGGGATCACCGGTATTTCCAGCAGTTTGCCAAGGCTGTGTGTGGCAAGGAGTCAAGGGCGGAGGCTGCTGGAACAAGAGGCGGGCAGAGTCATTAGCCAGCACTCCCTCCTGGTTATTAAGGGGCTGGCCTCCAGGACCTTCCTGTGATTGTGCAGGCTGCCCATGGTTGCATGGATGACCCACAAAGGCTTATTTCAGGTGTTGGCCTCTTTCCCCTTCATGTCTTTCTCTTCTCGGGGAATGCGGGTCTGTTAACCTCTCCGCTGCATCCCAGGAGGACTATTGCCTCCAGAGCAGATCTTTTCAGATACTGGGCCAGGGAGAGAATATATTGATTAATCCATAATATGGGTAGAGGAAAAGGGGTGGTAATGGCGGGAGGGAGGGAGGTTAGAACTGAAGGGAAATAGAGGCAAGAGGTAGGATGGGGGAGAAGGGCCAATCGGTTCCATCTAAGTGTAAGAATATCCATTTATAAAGCTTGCCAGTAAACTAAAAAAGGAACGAGTTGTTCTTTGCAAACAAAGATCCCCAGTGGAGTGTGAGCCTGGCACTATTCATTCTCATAGTGTTTGATAATACAGCAGGGATCTGTAAAGGAAGAGGGAGAAAGGGCAACTGGGAATAACAGCAACCTATGGCAATGCACGCCATTTTTAGAAAACCAGTATGTGAAAATCTGAATATAAGCATGTTGGGGGAGGGGCACTCTCTACAGCTTCTCTCCCCCATTGTGCAAATGATGCCTTCAGTCAAATTTACTGCCAGAAGAAAAGAGGGGCTGGTCCCATAGCAAGACGGAGTGAACCATCGGTGTCCACACAATGTCAAGAGGCCATGAAGGAGGGTCCTCAGCCCAGTGGAGGTGACTTAAAGAAGGCCATGGGTGGGAGCTGGACAAGAGAGGCAGGAATGGGTGGGTGCGGATGAGCATCATTAGAAGTCATAGGGTCATGGATAGTGCTAGGGGAGACCTTGTGGTGGTTGATTCCTTCATTTTCAAAGAGGACCAATGTCATGATGGAAGTAATGTCTTGACTTACTTGTGGATTGTATTTCAGTGAGGCGGACCTTAGAAGTCGTCTAGTCTGACTTCTTTACTTTATTGATGAAAAAACTGAGCCCCGAAGATATTCAATGATTTGTTCAGGTTGTAAATAGTAAGGTTGGGACTTGAACCTGGATCCCAGGACTCCAAGCCTAGGGCTCTGAGTTCCATACAATTTCTCCTGGGCTATTCTGCTTCCCAGTAGTACCACTGGTGATAAGACAAAACACTCCAATATTGGGTGGGTGGAGGGGGCAGGGCAGAAAAAGTAAAGAGTAACCATAGCAATAGTTAACATTTCTATATTTTGAGTCTTACAAAGCACTTGACGTACTGATTTTCATTTGATCCTCATAATCATCTTGTCAGGTGGCACTACCTCCATTTTATATGGATGAAGAAACTGAGGGTCCGAGTGGTTAAGCTGCTAGTCTAAAGTCACATAGCTAATGCTTTGTAGAGCAGGGATTCAGACGTAGATCTTCTGACTCGAATCAATGCTTCTCCCTTTCACCATGATGAGTTTTGGTGTTGGACAGGACCTCTTAGAAGTTAGCTACTCTGACTCCTTTTTATTTTTTTTGGAGGGGGATGTTTGGGAAATTGGGGTTAAGTGACTTGCCCAAGGTCACACGGGTAGTTTTTGTGTTAAGTGTCTGATTTTGGATTTGAACTCAGGTCCTCCTGACTCCAGGGCTGGTGCTCTATTCACTGCACCACCTAGCTGCCCCTCCTTTTTAGTTTTCTTAAATTAATTATTTAAAATTTTATTTTTATTTTCAGTTCTATATTTTCTCCTTCCCCTACACATTGAGAAGGCAAGAAAACCAAAGCTCATTCCCAATATGTATAGTCATGCAAAATAAGTTCTCACATTATCCATATCCAAAAAGAAGAAAGAAAAGAAAATATGCTTCCATCTGTATCTGAGTGACCTCACTTCTTCAGGATGAGAAATCTGAGGCCCAGAGAGTTCACATGATTTGTTCATAGTCACATAAGTAGTGAGTGGCAGCATGTTCTGAGGATTTTCTGATCTTGAGATCTTTCCACCAGTGCAGATCACCACCCTTCCACTCCTTCTCA
>NW_027185798.1:11525139-11564929 GCF_028583685.1 Petaurus breviceps papuanus | reverse complement strand
TCTCATCCAAGTCTTCTGGTAGAATCTCCTGTCTTTATGAGGGAGATCATTTGCATTATGGGAGGATCATTTTACAAAGGGATTCCCTAAAGGGCTCCTTTAAATAGCTTCTCTGGTGCGTTTAAAATAGGATTTGATTTACCAAAAAAAATGATTTCAATGCAGCTTTTCAGAAGCATAGCTGTTGTGCAAAACATGCATTCCTGTGTTTAGGAAGTCATTCGCAGAACACTTTGGATTTAGGGAATTTTTAAGACCTGGGAAATAAGAGGTGGCCTTATAGCCTCCGGGGTCTGAGATACAAAGAAACGTGGGAATGTAAAAAGTCTTGTTACTGGTGCTAATGGTATAAGGAAGACTCTGGAGTTCTGTCTGCATGGGGTGCTGGGGTCAATCATCCCAGCCCGACCAATCAGGTATTTCACTGAAACAGACCCAGAATCCAAGAGACTGGAAGGATGATCTAGTCTATCCTTGTCATTCTACAGAGGAGGAGGCTTGACTATGCCACTTTCCTCCTCCTCCTCCTTCCTCACTCCCTCTTCCTCCTCCTCCTCCTCCTTTTCCTTTCCTCCTAGTTCTTTTTGGCGTAATATTGACAGTACCTAACTCAATACCCAAGGATGGATAGGATTTGTGTCTTTATTGCTTCGGACATTCTCCTCCCCCCCCCTTCCCACCCATACCTACCTGTTCAGGGAGGCTCTGGTCCATGTCCTCCCATCAGTTCATCCTTGAGGGCCTTCCTTGATTTCTACCGTTGGCACGATTGGTCACTCTCTTCTCTGATCCTCTCTTTTTTCTGGGTTTTCAGGATCCCGCTCTCTCCCACTTCTCTTCTACCAATCTGACTGTCCCGTCTGTGTCTCTGTCTCCTTTGCTGAATCTTCATTCAGATCATCCCTTCTAACCACTGCAGTTCTGCCACACTCTGTCCCCGTTCTTCTCTTTTCTCTCTGTACTATTTCACTTGTTGATCTCATTAGCTCCCATGAATTCAGTGACCATGTCTGTGCAGATGACTCTCAGACATACTTGTCCAGCCCCAACCTCTCTCTTGACTTCCAGTCTCAAAGCTCTAACTATCTCTTGGATGTCAAGAACTCGATGGTCCATAGACATCAGCATGTCCAAAACTGAACCCTTAAATCTTTCCCCCAAGCTCTCTCCTTTTCCTAACTTCCGCATTACAGTTGAGGTCACCATCTTCCAGGCCCTCGAACTTACAACCTAGGTGCCATCCTTAGCTCCTCAACCTCTTTTATCCTTCCTTCCTCCCTGCAGTCAATCTGTTTCCAAGGCCTATCACTTTCACCTTTGCAGCCTCTTCCCTATAGGTCTGCCCTCCCCCCTGCCACTGTTGCCACCCTGGTGCAGACCCTCAACAAGTCTCTCCCTACTCCTGTCCATCTTCTATTCAACTGCCACAATAGCCTTCCTAATATTCAAGTCTGACCATATCACCTCCCCATTAAACTCTGGTGCCTTCCTAGCACAACCCTAACCCTAAACATAAAATTGTCTAGATAGAAAATCCCAGCCTTCCCAGTCTTATACATTCTCCCTCTCCATGCACTCTGAGATCCAGTGATACTGAATCTCGACTCCATACATTTTCACTGGCTGTCCTCCATGATGGAAATTCTTTCCCTCCTCATCTCTGCCTCTTGGCTTCCTGCAAATCCCAGCCAATGCCCATCTACTACAGGAAACCTTTCCCATTCTCCCTTGGTGCTGATTCTCTCCCATTGATAGAGTATTTAGACCCAGCTGTTTGCATGTTGACTCCCCCATTAAACTGATCTCCTCGGGGTCAAGGACTGTCTTTAACTTTTCCTTGTATCTGAAGCTCTGAGCACAGTCTTTGGCACATGGAGCATCCCTAATTAATGTTTATTGACTAATTGCCTCTCGATATCAGGAGCATTAGGCATAGAGATGCTGGCCACCATCGCCAAGTGACCAGCCATTTTCCTTTCTTGATAAAGAGCAGATCTCTATTTTTTTTTTTAAAGCAATCGGGGTTAAGTAACTTGCTCAAGGTTACACGGCCGGTTATTTCTGGGTGTGGTGCTGAGTATCTGAGCCTGGATTTGATCCAGGTCATCCCGACACTGGAGCCAGTGCTCTTACTTGCTGAGCCACCTGGCTGCCCCTAAGCAATTGGGGTTAAGTAACTTGCTCAAGGTTACACGGCCAGGTGTTTCTGGGTGGGTGCTAAGTGTCTGAGCCCGGGATTCGATCTCCAAGTCTTTCTCAACACTGGAGCCGGTGCTCTCACTCGCTGTGCTACCTGGCTGCCCCAGATCTCTATTTTTCTTTGAGGTTTCCCATTGCCTCCTGGGTATTGGCCTGCTCATCCCTATCATGCACCTCTCCATGGACTGCAGTCCTACAGAGATGGCTGTACCAAGTAAGGCCACCATACAGAAGTACCACGAGGAGATTGGGATTAAATCTTTGTTTCCAGAGAAGTGTGAGTTCACTGGAGATGCTCATGTTTTCTGGATACTCTACCAAATCCTCCTCTACCATTGCCTTGGTCTAGTAATATTGGGGGAGACCAAAGGCATTAGTTAAAGTCAAATCAAGTCAACAAATATTTATTAAGAGTCAATTGTATGTGGGGCAGCTAGGTGGTGCAGTAAATAGAGCACCAGCCCTGGAGTCAGGAGAACCTGAGTTCAAATTCGGACTCAGACACTTAATACTTACTAGCTGTGTGACCTTGGGCAAGTCACTTAACCCCAATTGCCCGGCCTTCCTCCCTCCAAAAGGAAAAAAAAAGAAAAAAGAGTCAATTGTATGTCAGGCTCTGTGCTAAGTTCTGGGAATGCAAAAAAAAAAGGTGTTTTTTTTTTTTGGTAGTTCCTGCCCTCAAGATGCTTACATTCTAATAGAGACAATATACAAACAACTGTGTGGTTTGGCCCCTGAAAAGATCTAGATATAGATCTGGGAAACCACGACTGGAGAATAAAAATAGCCCTGGCCAAGGGACAGTGCTGTCCGGAATGCTAGTACCAGCTCAGCTGCTGACTTCTCACGTGCCCTTGGGAAAAGCCCTTGCTTTCTCTGACCCTTCATTCCTTCATGTGTAAAACAAGGAGCTTGGACCTTCTCATCATTAAGGGCATTTCTAATGCAAATATTCTATGAGCCTGATTTAGACTCAGGGTCATCAGATTGTCCGCAGCCTTGGAGAGCAAGAGTGCCTGGGAGTCCCCTGGATTTGGGGTGAGTGGAGGCTGCCACCCACAAGCCTGCTCACCTCCTACTCACTGGGCTGCCTTCTTAAATATTCAGCAGGTGCTCAAAGGCACCTTGGCCTGGTGCATTGTGGTTGTGCTGCTGTCACCTTCACATCCCCCTGCTACCAGATTCTGCAGGGAAGAAACCTGCCGCTTGTTGGCAAGGCAACTGGCTGCAGATCAGGGAAACTTCCCAGCCTAGAGTGCTTGCCTTTGTCAGTTAGGTTACAGCCCTTGGTTTTGTTTCTGATTTTAAAAGGTGTTTGTGTTGATAAATATAGAGGTAAAGGCATCTTTGATGCCTAGATCAAGTCAGGCAGAGAGGTGTGAATCGTAGCTCGAGAGCCAAAAGAACCTCGAGGCCAGCTATACTCTCATTGTGCTTCAGTTGTGTCCAAATCACCATGACCTCATTTGGGGATTTCTTGGCAAAGATACTGGAGTGGTTGGCCATTTCTTCCTCCATCTCTTTGACAGATGAGGAAACTGAGGCAAGCAGGGTGAAGTGACTTGCCTAGGGTCACACAGCTAATAAGTGTCTGAGGCAAGATTTGAACTCAGGAAGATGTTCTGACTCCAAGCCCAGTGCTCTATGCACTTCACCATCTAGCTGCCTGTTCATTTTACAGATGAGAAAACTGAGGCCTAGGAAGGTTAAGTAATTTGCTTAAGATATAATAGGAAAAGTTTGAATCCAGATCCTTTATCTCCAGACCCAGTGCTTTTCCCATTATACCACACTATGCATACAGGTGGGGGGCGGGTTGGGGTGAGGGGAAGAAACTCTCCCCCACTAGCTGAGTCCTCTTCATTTTGCCTAGATCAGCTTAGTGGAGCAGAAATCGAGATTTTATGATAGTGGGTTTCTTAACCTTTGTGTGTGTATGTTACGAACTCTTCTCACAGCCTCATTATACTGTATACCCTTCTTAGAATATCTATCTATATCTACATCTATATCTATCTATCTGTATATATTTATTTGCCTTCTAATTTATATTATATATATTTTCTCTTTATATAGATCTCTCTCTATATAAATACCTATATATGTGTATATACATACACATGCATATGTACATAGAGAGACAGTGTATTTGCCTTTTTTATCCCTAGTGCTTAGCACAGGGCCTAAAATATACATATATATACATATACATATATGTGTACATATATGTATATAATGTATGTGTGTGTACACACACAGAGATATATCTATATGCAGAGAGAGATTGATTTAATTCATAATTGAAGTGCTTAATTTCACTAGGGGTTAGGGAAAATAGATATACTTTTTTCACATCAAGTTCATAGATCCAGTGAAATCTATCCATGGACCCAGCAGGTGTCCATAGACCCCGGATTAAGAATCCCCACATTAGAATGTAATCTCCTCGAGGAGAGGGGCTATTTCACTTTGGGGTTTGTGGCCCTAGCACTTAGCACTGGGCCTGGCACACAGTAAACAACAGATAAATCACATTAGTTGACTGATAAGCTCTCTGAAGCATGAGGGCTCTGTCTTTGCCAGTGTCTGGGGTGTGTCGGCTACCCTATCTTACTTGGGAAGGTCAGAACAGAGCCTTAGAGCAGGGTTGCCTCTGACTCCTGCTTTCTCTGTAACAGGGACAACATCAGACTGAGGGTGAGCATGTTTGTGGGTGGACATGCTAGGCCATCAATTCCCATTTCAGAGCAAGAAGGCCTGGCCTTCTAAAATATTGAGTTTTGGGTGTGACAAATGGGAATTTATGGCTCCAGGGGAACGACTATGCTGGAGCTGTTAAGGTCTGTCGGCATTGTCATTATAAACTAAATGAGAGAGTATGAAAACTGAAAAATAAAAATCGGCCTGGGGATTAGCCATAAGGTCTGCTTGGGGTGGACAGCTGTGACAAGGCCCCAGACACCCTGGAAAAACCCTCTAGGCTGCAAAACCTAGAAGGAGGCATTTTCTCAGAGTTCTCTCAGGGTAATTGTCCATTTGCCTAATTGGAAGCAAATTGAGTTTATGTGGAGACTATTTGGAGAGTTTCATCTTATTGTCTCTGGTCCAGGAGAGATTCCTGATCATTGGCCAGGAAGCAGAAGGAATGTAGGCCTGACTGGGTTGAGCCATTTGGGATTCCCAATTTGGGAATTCAGAAGGGACCTTAGGGAACATGCAGTCCAACCCCTTTGTTTTTCAGAGGTAGAAACTGAGTCCTAGAGAAAGGAAATGAATTGACCAAGGACACATTGCTGAGAGTAACAAAACCAGGATTTGAACCTGGGTCCTCAGACACTGTTATGGGAATGGGAATTTAAGATCTTCCTTGCCCCTATGCCCTTTGATAGGCTTAAGTGCACCTGGAGCCTGTGACGGGAGGCTGGGTTTTCAGGAATGCCCACACCTCGGTGCTCTGTGATTGGGCAGTGGGTCAAGAGGGTTGTGACATTCTCTGAGCCAGGAGAAGGCTATATAAACCCTGATGTGAGGCTTTGTTTTGGGGCTGACTTTGAGAAGTATTGTGTGATTTGACCAGATGTTGAACATTTGGGCAGCTGTTGAGCCCCCCCCCACCCCGGCTTTGAAAACCCAGATGTTGGTGCTTCCTTCTCTGGTAACTGACTAGGTATGGCTGTAATGGTCAGACAGTTGGAAGCCTGTCTGCTGATGTTTTTCTGTCTGCTTGTAACTTCTGCTTGTAGCCTTTGTTTGTATTCTCTGAAGTTTGGGGTGCTGATCTTTCTCCCCTGAACTAGGTAAATGACATATGTTTGATTAAAGCAAGATTGTTAACCCATTTTGAGTTGCTTTCCTTTAGAAAAACAGATCTAAGAACCTGTGTTGGCAGCCACCCTGGGGATGCTGGGGTGCTTAAACACTTAAACCATTGGTCTATTTATTATGTCTGTTGGTCAATATGGGTCAGACTAGTCACTAGGTCACTCTGGGAACACTGTGACATGGTGGACTAAATGTTGGTCACTTTCAGCATCCAGTGTGGGGAGGGGATAATCCAGCTGTCCTGCATCCTGGTCAGACCACATCTGGAATGTGGTTATACCTACTTTTGGGAACCATATTTTAGTAGGAAGCCTGGCCAGAGAAATACTGGAATGGCATGGAAGATTCAAAGTCCATGCCATCTGAGGATGGTATGTAGGAATTAAGTATGGTAAGCCTGGAGAAGTAAAGATTCAGTGGTATATGGGACTTCTTCAAACATTTAAAGAGGGAAGAGAGTGTAGACCTGTCCTTTTTGATCCCAGAGGCAGAATGAGGATGAAAGGTTGGGATTTACTAGGAGGAAGATTTTGGTTTGATCTAAGGTGGGGATGGGGGAAGTTAGACTTCTCCAATACTAGAATGGGCTGATTTGGAAAGTTCTGGATCCTAGATCAAGAGCTAAAAGACTTCAGAGAACAGCTCATTTTAAAGAGGAAGAAACTGACATTTCTTAAAGGTTAAGTGACTTGACCAAGGTCACACATAGGATCATAGGCATAGAATTGAAAGAGACCTGAGGAGTCAACCAGTTCAACTCCCACATTTTACAGATGAGAAAATGAGTCACAGTTTTGCCAGAGAGAATTGTTTGAGGTCAAAGTAGTGGGCTCCAGTCATTAACAGTCTTTCTGTGGGTTCATTGGCCAGGCTACTAAATTCTTACTTTGGGTAGGAGTCAGACTAAGGTAGCCTCTGTGAACTCTGTAGATACAATGATTCTACTTTTCTTGGCATACAAGTAAAAAATTAGCCCTACCAAAACAATTTAAGGAAGGAAAAAAATACGTTTTCTTGAATATTTCAGGAATGTTCTTTTTTTTTTAAATTATTTTTTCAATGAATAAACATTTATCTTCTCTGTCTTGCCTCCTCTGCCCCATCAAAAAGAAAAAAAAAGAATAACAAAACCCTTGCAACAAGAACATACAGTGAAGCAAAACAAATTCCCACATTGTGCGTGTCCAAAAATGTGCATGTCATCCTACATCTTGAATCCATTGATCCCCTTGCTGTTGGGAAGCCTAGCTCATCGCTGGTCCGTAATCTGTTCTCACAGCACACCATGGAGATCCCCCACCCATATCCCAGGAGAAGACCTCAATATCTTTCTCCTACTCCCTGTGCCTTGAGATGCCCCTGAGATCAGCTTTGCAATTAAAGTATGAGTCCCTCAGGAAGACTGAACCGTATGACACTTGCGTTGGTTTTGTTTGTTTTGCCCAATAAGCACCTCACCTTCCACACCTGTGAGGGGGAGCCCTGCCACCCCGTGGCTGAGCCTGCATATTACAGACTTGTGACTTTTGACCAAATGTTGGGCTCATTTTGGATGGAATGCTTTTTGGTTTGGACAGATTCTTACAGGAAAGGAGACTTAACAGCCATGCAAGGAGGGGAGAATGGGCCCCTTGGTAAGTGCCAGTAGGGGTCAGAGGAGTCAGAGTTGTTTTCCCTACAGAGCTTGCTTGGGGTAGGCAACATTTTTCACATGAGTTCCTATTTTGGGTGGCCATGGGACGTGACTAGGGCCTGAGGTATGCCTTGATTCCATTTCCAACCACATTCCAGCAGCTGATTCTTGTTGGAAGCACCAAGTTCTCCTGCTAAAACTCTTCTTGGATGTCTTGGCATGGCATGAACATGACACTGGATCCTTGAAGGCTTCAGTGGTTGTAGCAGCAAGCACCCCAGCGTCCCCAGGGTGTCCGCCAACACAGGTTCTTGGATCTGCTTTGATAAAGGAAAGCAACTCAAAATGGGTTAACAAGCTTACTTTAATCAGTCAGATATGTATCGTTCACCAAGTTCAGGGGAAAAAGGTCAGCACCCTGAACCTCAGAATACACAGACAGAACCACCAAGACAAAGAAACAGATCAAATAGACAGCTTCCAAAATATCCAACCATCACATCCATACCAAATCAACATCTGGGTTTCAACATCTGGGTTTTTCAAAGCTGAGGGGGGGCTCTCAACAACAGCCTCCCAGAATCCAGATGAAATCACAGAACACTTCTCAAAGTGAGCCCCCAAAACAAAGCTACACATCAGGGCTTATATAGCCTTCTCCTGGCTCAGAGAATGTAACAACCTTATTGACTCACTGGCCAATGAAGAAGTATCTACTGAAAAACAAGCCTCCCACCCCAGGCTCCAGGTGCACTTTAGCCTAGGGGCAGGGAAGATCTTCAAAATTTACATTCCCATTACAGTGGTGAGGAACAAACTCTGTCAGTTTCTCCCAAATGGGAAAGACTCTGTAGGCCCAGAGATGGTCTGTTTGTCTGTCATCCAGTGGTAAGCCCAGATAAGTTTGGAGGGGTAGGCTTCAAGAAGATGAAGCTTTGGGCCACCAAATCTCTGGAAAATTATCTGCCAAGTCATAGATACAGTATGAGGGGAGGGAGAAAGGCATGGCAAATCATCATTGGCTATGAATTTAATCCTGCATCTTGTGTATGAGGGAAGTAGAGATTGAGGAAGTGCAGGACTGCAGAAAAAGCACTCAATTTGAAGGTGATGATTCTGGGTTCAAATCCCAGCTCAGCTACTTATCATTTGTGTAAATTTGGGCAAGTAATTTCAGCTTTCCAGGCCTTAGTTTCCTCATCTGTAAAATAAGGATAATGGAATCAATGGCTTTTGAAGTCCTTCCCAGTTCATAACATGTCAGAGGAAATAGATGCTTGTTAATGGGGAAAATAGCTTTTATTTTTAAAAGCAAGGAAGGAATGGAGGGAGGGAGGAAAAAGTGAAGAAAGGAGGGAAAGAAAGAAGAAAAGAGGAAAGGGAAAGAAAGCAAGGAAGAAAGCAAGGAAGGTAGAAAGAACTAAAGAAAGGAGGGAAGAAAGGAAGGGAGAGAAAGAAGAAAGGAAGAAAAGAAGGGGAGGAAGAAGTAAAGAAGGAAGAAAAAAGAAGGAAGGAAGGAAAGAAGATAAAAAAGAAAAAGAAAGGAAGGGGGGAAAAGATGGAAGAAAGTGAGAAAAGATGGCCTGCCCTGGCATTAGAAGACTTGAACCTGAGTCCTGGCTTTTTCACCATCCAGGAATAAGAATAAGGACAAGTCCCCTTATCTTTCCTGAGCCTCATCGTTTTTTCTTTAAGCGAGAACGATATCGATCCTGATATTGACATAATGATACTTTCAACATCTACTTCATGGAGTTGTTGTCAGAGGGCACTTTTAAAGGATCTACAAATATGAGTTATTATCATGATCTACATTGGGGGAAGGAAGCCCATTCCCAAAATCAGAGATCCCAGAAATATGGATGCTTTGAAGTAGCATTATATATTTAGAGCTGGAAAGGTCCTTGGGGTCATTGAGTAGCACCCCAATGACTTGCCTCAGGTCACAAAGTGTCAGAGACAGGATCTGAACAGACCCCAGTCCTCTGACTCCATGACCAGAATGCTTTCCTCCTCTAAAGGCTGAGTTATTCATGGGCTTGATAGTACCTTGTGCTTTCAAGTGTGTGGGGATTTGGCAACCTCATATAAGGATGAGCCACAATCCAGTGGAGTGAAGCTTTCCTGAGTAAAATTCTGTGGTTCCAAAATGAGTCATAGTTGGAGAAAATAATAGAGCTGGTCTCCATTTCCCCCCACTCTGAAAATGAAAGCTGGCTTTGAGTGGGTGTCTATAAGAGAGAAAGGACAAGGCCCTTAGAGAACTGGCTGACTGCTGAGACATCTTCAGGATGCCATATAAATTCCTGCTTTGTAGCAGTCACAAAATTTAATATGCACCATTAGAGTAATGGATTATCTTGGTTGGAGAAGTGATGGGGAGAGGCTATGGTGATGCTAAGACAAAACCCACAATTTTTCTTGGTTGGTCTATGGATGACTGCTTATTTAATCTAGTCAGCCTGCAGAGCCATCCTATAGATAAAGAAAGCAAGGATTGCTTTCTCTGCCCAAACATGGGCTCTTCACTCAGACATCTCTCTGGCAGCTCAGGTCTAGCCCTTGTCTTTCTTAATAGTCTCTAGAACATTTTTATATCCCAATGGGATTCTACTTTCAGGGTCCTTTCGGTGGTCAGAAATGGCCAGTGGGATCAGTGGCCCAGAATGGCTTCTGGAAGATGACTGTAATTCTAAACAATGACTCCCATGATGAATGGGTGTCTATCTTGGTAGGATATCACTGATCAGAGATCGAGACATTTTGAGCTGGAAGTGTACAACTTTGGGCAAGAGATTTAATTTCTCTGGACTCCAGTTTCCTTATTTGCAAAATGAGAGGGCTGGGCTGGGCTCCCTTGACACTAGCGCCTCCTCTTCTGTTTGTGATCTCCGATTCTTTCTGTCTGTCTGTATGCATGTATGTGTGTGTGTGTGCATAGAACTTCCTTATACATACATGCTTGCATGCTATCTCTCCCATTAGACCGTGAATTCTTTGAAATTGGGGACTGTCTTTTCCCTTTCTTTGTATCCTTGTGTGGCACTTAATGGGCGATTAATAAATACACACTGACTCATTAAGTGACTAAGTTGATGATCCTAGACACTCTTTGGCTCTCACTTTCTTCATTTGTAAAATAAAGGGTGTTGGGCTAGAGACCCCTTCCTGCCCTGAATCTATGACTCTCCGATCCTATGACCTCTTTTGACCTCTGTGTCCTCATCTGTAAAATGAAAAGATCTGGTTCCGTTACTTCTAAGGTTACTTACAACCGTAAAACTATCATCTTACGATCAATGAAGTACAAGAGGAATTCGACTCCCTCATTATACATTGGACTTCCCAAGTGGCTTGTTGGTTTGAAGCTATGAGTCTCTCACTGGAAGGGAGAGCTCTGATGCTCCATTATAGTTTGAGGTCCAGTTAGCTTGGCTTGTTAGAATGCAGGGATGATTAGGCCACTGTGGGAGTTCTGAGCTCTGTAGGAGTCAGAAGAATGTTTCTAGGGAGAATGCGGAGTGTTCATTCCTGGAGGTCATTAAAAAGGGAATGGATGATTTTCTGCCTTGCCTAGGTGAGATGTTCCCCTGCTTCAGGTTTGGGAGCTAGATGGATGACCTCTTGAAGTCTATTTTAGCTCTAAAAAGAGGAATTTCTTTGCTTAATTCGACTCTCTAGATAATAGTAACCTCAAGTTTGGGACTTCAAGGTCCCCGTGCCATCACCATCGAGTTTTCTTTTTTGTTTTTTAAATAATATTTTTTGATTGTATGTAAAAACAATGTTTAACTTTTTTAAAAATGAGTTTCAAATTCTCTTCCTCTATCCTTCCCCTTCTCCCTCCTTGAGAAGGTAAACAATTTGATATCGATTATACTTGGGCAATTGTGCAAAACATATTTCCATATTAGTCGTGTTGGGAAAGAAAACACAGACCGAAAAAAACCAAAAAAACAAAACCCAAACCCTGAAAAAAATAAAGTGAAAAATAGTATGCTTTGATCTGCATTCAGACTCTATTAGTTCTTTCTCTGGAGGTAGACAGCATTTTTCATCATGAGGCCTTTGGAACTGTCTTGGATCATTGTATTGCTGAGAATATCTAAGTCATTCACAGTTGAATATTGCTGTTACTGCCTACAATATTCTACAGTTTCTGCCCACTTCATTATGCATCAGTTCATGTAAGTTTCCCCGGGTTTTTCTGAAATCATCTTACTCATTATTTCCTATAGCACAGTAGTATTCCATCACAGTCAAATACCACAATTTGTTCAGTTGTTCCAAAATTGATGGGCATCCCCCTCAATGTCCAATTCTTAGCCAACACAAAAAGAGCTGCTATTAATATATTTGCACAAAAAGGTCCATTCCCTCTTTTTTGTGGATCGTTTGCTAAACTACAAGATGGGGCATGAGGTGATCTCAAAGATTACTTCTAGTTTGAAATCCTATAGGATCAGAGCTCTAGAACCAGAAGAGAATTTGGAGACCCCTTTATAGGCCGACCCCTTTATTTTCCAAGTGAGGAAACTGAGGCCCAGGGAGGTTAAGCCCAAGGTCACATTGGTAGAAATTGTCAAAGGATGGTTTGAACCCAACTGACTCTGGAGTCAGTGCTTTTTTCCTCTGTGCCACACATAGAACGGGAGTGTCAAGATGGACCCCACAGATCATCTGAAGCAGCCCCTCATTTCACAGATGAGGAAACTGAGGCCCAAAGAGAGAAGTCATTGGTTCAAGGCCAAATAACCCTTTACTGGTGCTAGAATGGAGAACAGAACCCAGGTGTTCTGAATTCAACTTCTATGCTATTTCTATTACCCCAACCTCCTTCTATCCTGTGTTTGAATACCTTAGGACCCTGCTGGGTGATAAGCTAGTAAGCCAAACTGAGTTTGAGCTAAAATGTCAGTGAGTGATAATGGCTTAGTGGGCTGTGATCGCATGATTAAGACCGATGGTTCAACTAATCCATCAAAAGGCACTTTTTAGGATTCACTGTGTGCTGGGACCACTGAAGAGGTATGAGTTTTATCTGAAATCATGGTGGGCATTGTGTTGTTTAGGGCTCTTAAGTCTTTTAAAATTGTTTTTCTTTAGAAAGTTGTTGTGATTGTATAAATTGTCCTCTGGTTCTCTCCCCTTTACTCTCTTTATTTTATTTTATAGACTAGCTCTGACTGGTGAGCTGCGCTGTGATGATCATCCCGGGTTGTGGATTCAAGATCCAGAATACTCCTGGCGTGTCTACATCCCTAGCACTGCTAAAGAAGTGAACGGCCATTTGCCCCGAGTGGGTTGAACTCTCTCACCTTCCTCATGGGGAGAGGAAGGGAGGATGAAAACCACAAGACTACATTGGCCCAGTTCTTGTTGGCAAGGCTGAAATCAGGTCTTGGGAAGAAGACTGCTCGTCTATCCAGAGCCACAGCCTCTAGGGTTCAGGAAGGAAAATGAACCCCAGCCATCCTCTGCTCGGTGCCCCTGATAACACATCCTCGGCCTGCACCGAAATCTGCTGCTGGTTCTCCACAAAAGGCAGCCGGCCCCTTTGTGCTGGTGCAGACACAGCCAGGCTTCTTTCCCACTGTTTGACATTTCCCATGCTTGTTGCTAAATCTTTGACAGAAGGCATTAGCTGGGCTGAAGAATAATAGTGTTGTAAGAAAGCTGATAATGGCCTAGGAGAAAAAAAAGGTATGTATAATACATACCTTGACATTGAATCGCTGAATGGTTTAATAAGGACTGCATACAAACGGAGGCCTTTTGTGTTGACATAAAACGTAAGCTCTACTTTTCTTCTCCTCCAGAGGAAGAAAGAACAAGAGAGGAAAAGAGGTGGAAAAAAACATTCAAATATTTTCCTTTGGGGATTTTGATAAGCCATTATGCATATGCCAATAGGGTCCCTTACATTTCCCTCTGTGTTCTCTACCAAGTAGGCTGGATCTCTTTCCTAATGTTTTGCAGAAACCTGTTCCAGATGTGGAAATCTTACTCTGATGCAACTTCCTGAATCTTGGAGAACTTGGCTAGCTTGGCTCACCTGGAAACATCCCCAGAGTCCAAAGGAAGAGGGCCTCCATGACCCTGGACTGAGTGTGAAGGCCAGAATTAGTCCATAGGGCTTTGAATGGCAGCTTTCTCATGGGTGGGACCCTTTGGCTTTATGTTTCATTTCCAAGGGACAAGGGCAGGTAAGAAATGAATGAAAAAAGGAAAGGAGCTGGGGTGGGTGGTAGGAATTTGCTAGCCACAGGGTTGGTAATAGGTGACAGGTGAATCAGAATGCTTATGGTCTCCATGGGAGCAATGTTGTTAGACAAAGGCCAAGGACAGTGGGCCTTGGTTGCCACCTGCTTCCCTGATGGCAGGGGCAGGGGGAAGGAAAGGGATATTGCAGGGGTAGAGAGCCCTGGGTCTCCTCATATGCTCAGATCTGTACTTCAGGAACATCAATTTGGCAGCTGTGTGGAAGATGGATTAGGGAGGAAAAAGATAGGATACAGAGAGACTAAAAACCCCAGAATGAGATGTGACCTTCAAGGAATTTGCAGTCTAGTAGAGGGGTATTCCACTAAAGTAAATGCTCACAGATAACATAATGAAAACAGAATGTGAGAGTGCATAGAGCTATGTGGATTTAATGGAGGGGGTGAATCATCTCTGACTGGGATGGGTGTGTAGGGTTAGAATGATATGATTCTGGAAACAGAGACTGGAGCCAAGCTCAGGACTTTGGATTTCTCTCAAGGTAATGTGCAAGTGAAGGAGGTATTTGAGTAGGAAGTGACCTGATCAGAGCTCTCTGTTAGGGAGATTGCTTTGGCAGATGGGTGAAGAGTAGATTGGAGGACCAAGAGCCCAGAGGGAGGGGGAACATTTGAGAAGTTATTGCAGTAGTGGAGGGGAGAGGCCACATGGGTCTGAATGACCAGGCGGCATTAGGAATGCAAACAAACAAAACAGATATGAGAGGGAAAAGGATTTTGACATCTCAGAAATGATTCAGTTTAAGCTCTTCTACTTTAGAGATGAGGAAACTGAGGCCCGTATGGGAGAAATAAACTTGCTGTTTCCTTCTCCAGTTCATTTTATAGATGAGGAAACTGAAGCAAGCAGGGGTAAGTGACTTGCCCAGGGTCATACAGCTAGCAAGGGTTTGAGTTCAGATTTGAACTCAAGAGGTGAGTCTTCCTTATTCTAGGCAGGTCGCTCTGTGCACTATGGCGCCACCTAACGATAGCAGTGACCTTTTCCCTTCCAGATAACGCCATTCACGGATTCTGTCTGGCATCTACCTCCTCCCTTCTTCCTCCCAGTCCTGATTTCCAACTCTAGCTCAAAGAACAGACACCAGGTCAGTATTGGTATTTCTGGCGAGTACAGCAGAATCATTTGTCCTAATTCTCCGACCGTCTTCCCTCCAACTTCTCTGTCCCAAACTCTCCTCTCTGGCAACCTCCTCCCCGACATATAGGGGCCACAAGGGCAGGGCTTGTCTTGCTCATATTTGGATCTCCAGTGCTTGGCACGAAGTATACACTTAATCAATACTTTAAAAGCTCTGGTGGCACAGTGAGCAGAACTCTGGGCCTGGGGTCAGGCAGCACTGAATTCTAAACCGGCTTCAGTTGTGAGTCCCTGGGCAAGTCACTAAACTGCTGTTTGCCTCAGTTTCCTCAACTGTCAAATGAGAAGGATGATTGCACCTGCCACCCCATGTTGTTGTGATGATCAAATGAAATAATATTTGCAAAAAGCACATATCACAGTGCCTGACACTTTCTTTTCTATCCATCCTGTTTCAAAGTCACAGACACTCCTGGTTATTTTCAAACCTTTTCAAAGAATTGACAGATTCAGTGACTAGGTGCTGAGCCCTCACTGAAGCCTAATTACAAAGGCTTGGTCCCTGACCTCAGGTAGTTTGTAGTCTAGTAACAGCAATGAGAAATGAATACAAACAATTATAAATAGTGTGCAAGTGAAGTGAGAAAAAAACAAAATAGTATCTTCAGGGGAGGAGGAGGAAAAGGAGGAAGAAGATGAGAAAAGGAGGAGGAGAAATGGAAGAGGAGGAAGAGGAGGAGAAAGAAGAGGAGGAGGAAGAGAAGAGGAAGAAGAGAAAGAGGAAGAGGAATAGAAGGAGGAGGAAAAGAAGAAGAGGAGGAAGAGGAAAAATAGGAAGAAGAGGAAAAGGAGGAAGAGGAGGAAGAGGAGGAATCAGGGATTAGGAGTGGTGGGAGAGGAAGATCTTAGAAGGCATCATGGAATGGTCAACACTTGAGGATGGGCATGAACTAGACAAGGAGAGCAGAGGAGCAGATGAAATGGGTCTTAGGGAGAACATTTACAGCTAGATTGCAAGGTCCCAGCTCCAGGCTCCTCTCTTCTCCATATCATAGCTGGCTCAAGGCTGACCATGGCAAATATCCATCTGTCAAATATTTCCCAGGTTCCTATGCTTGTGCTCTGAGTGCTTATAAAGTCTTCTTCTAATGAACCAGCTCACAATCTCTCCTTTCCTTCCCATCCTCTGGTTATTGGTAAGTTTTCTCCCTCCCAAATATCTGGACCATTGGCGATATATTTAGTAAATGCTAATTTACTGCCTGACCAATGGTTGCACACCGTTATGAAACAGAAAGAAGTCGACTTCGACAGGGTGGGAGAAGAGCATGAGGATGTTCATGAACTCACATCCCCTCTGTGGGAAGGAAACTGGAAGAGTTTTCTCAGTTACACCCATAGGCATGGGTCAAGACATCCTCCATCAGTCTTCATCTTCGGTGAAAATGGTCAATTCTCGAACAAGCATCAGCCCCTGTCAGCGGCTCGACCGATGACTGTGTCATCAGACATGGAAGAATTGGCCAGGGCCTTTTCTCATTGGGTAGGTTTTCAGATATGTCAGCTTTGGAAAACAGTTCCCCTTCCCCTAGTTTTTCTTTTCTTTTCCTGGGGTTTTAAAACCCATGAGTATTTGGAGGGAAACACAATCCATATGTTTCTTATTTACTTACATTAAACTTGCCAGAATGGTCTTTTGTAACATCTCCTTCACGTCTGGGAAACCTTTACAGCCTTGTTTTTCTCAGCTTGGATCCTCAAAAACAATGCAAAGTGGAAAATTGTAAAGACTTGTTGGGATCGATGAGGCTAGAAACTCTCCCTTTACTTCTGCTGCTTCCCAATAATTCAACAAAGAGGTGGCATCTGGGAGAACCTGAATGATGGGGGCAGTTGGTCAGGATTACCCCCAAATCATCAAGTTCTCTGCCTCAGATTCAACATTCAGACTCCAAAATTCTCATCTTTTGCTGCAAACTACCCGGTGCAGGATTTGGGTTTTCTAGTTAGGCTAATCTTGGATAAGTGTCCCTGGACTGTTGCCTACTGGGAAATCTCAGAATCAGAGTAGGTTATAAATTTGGTAAAGTGATTTTATTTATTTATTCTTTTCTTGGAGGAGAGTATGACATAAATCCAGGGAAGGAATAAATGTGCATAAAACTTTCTATCTGTACTACTAACTTTCCAATAATAAGTATTATTACTTTTTATTATCAATAAATGTCAAAACAGTAAAGAGTAGTAGGGGGGGGTAGGAGAGGTAACCAGGAGGGAGTGGAAGGGGGAGGGGTGCCTAAGCAAGAAATAGGAGATGCAAGTGATAACAACTTCACACCACAAGTCAGTCTAGTAGGAGATAACTTTATAAGACCATCTGGGTTGCTGATACTCATGAAGTCTCAGGCTGCTACTTCTGCTTTCCAGGAGGGGCTGGGATGAATAACTTCCCAGCTCTCCAATAAGTCCCCTTCAGTGTTAGGGTGGGGGATTGTGTATTTCTGCTGATGGACCAATGCAACCTTGGGACATGGGACTAGACCTTCTTCAGGGTCATGGCCTTGGGTCCTGGGTTCTTCTGGGTTGTTGCCACAACCCTACAAGGTAGGTAAGGCAGGGTTTCTGTCCCTATGTTACACCCAAGGAAACTGAATCCCAGAAACATGAGATGACCCGCCTCAGGTCTTCCAGTATGTGGTGGAAACAGGATTTAAATCTGGGTCTCATCTTTAGTCCAGTAATCTTTTCCTGAGACCATACTGTTTCCCTATTATTCAAAATTATTATTTCGTTCTTTCTATTATTTTTATCCTGCTATTTGAAAAGCAGATACATAGAAGGGTAATTTTGTTCATTACAGGACTAAGTAAATTACAGACCTTGAGCAAGTATCTTCCCTGCTCTGGGCCTCAGTTTCCTCCCCTGGAAAATATGAGGCTCAGGGTAGATGATCTCTAAGGTCCTGTTCAACCGTGACAATCTATGATTTTTTTTTTTACCTGAGGCAGGTATTTGCCTCAGCTGCTTAGACCTTCCTTGGGAATGGAGCAGAACAAACTAGTTATTATTGAAGCTAGAGCTCTCAGCAAATCCAACCTCCCGACTAGGGAGGAAAAAAACAATTACTATAGATAAACCGATCAAAATATTGTCTGAAAACAATATCAGGTGACCCGGGCTGACACTTTTGGGGGAGAGATTCTATTCCGTGTATGAGCCTATTCTTCTCTGACAATGTAATCGGAGGTGTTTTTACTAATACAGTTGTTTTGACACACAGTGCTAGCGTGTTTTTGAATTTCTGACACCAGCATTTCCCAAGGCTAAACTCAGAACCCTAGAAATACAAAAGCTCAAGTTTGCTGCCATCTCTGGGGCTGGAGGGGGCGTCCTGGCTGAAAGTATTCCAATTCTTGGGCCTCAGGTATGGAATGAATGAGTGAATGGAGATGAGCAAGTGAATGAATATAGGCATTTATTCAGTACTCTGCTAAGTTCTGTGAGTACAAATAGAAAAGTAAGGTGATCCCTGCTCTCAAGGGGCTCACAATTTAATAGGGAAGAGAACAATGCATCCAAAAGTCAGAAGAAAGTTAGGAATTTTGTGGGGTGGGTTTGGGAGTGGCCTGTATTCTACATAGGGCAGACCACTTGTGCAAGACACTGAGGTGGGAGATAGGATGTTGTACACAGGAAAAACTAATCAACCTGTTTGACTAGAAAGAATGTACATGTGGCTGACTGACTGGATGGATGGATGGATGGATGGATAGATGAAAGGATGGATCGATGAATGAATGGATAGATGAATAAATGAATGGATGGATGGATGGATAGATGAATGGGTGGATGGATGAATGAATGAATAGATGAATAAATGAATAGATAGGTAGCTAAATAGACTAATGAATGAATGAATGAATGCATTGATTACATGGGTTCCTATTGAATAAGCTATGAGGCTGGATGAAATATTATAATGGGACACTGACACTGGAAAATGTATGGCTGTCTTCTCTATCCTTACATCATAGTGGAAGAGTGCAAGGAAAACAAACTTCCTGGTCTGGGTCTCTCATTAGTAGAACTGTTGGTTTTTTTTTTTTTGGCCTTTTGGAGGGCAGTTGGGGTTAAATAACTTGCCCAAGGTTACAGGGCTAGTGTTTTTTTTTTTTTATGTGTTAAGTGTCTGAGGCCGGAACCGAACTAGGGTCCTCCTGACTCCGAGGCTGGCGCTTTACTCACTGCGCCACCTAGCCACCCTAGGACTGGTTTTTTTAAACCCCAAATTTGGCTGTCTTTTATTGTGTACTTTATAGAATGGCGGCAATTGGATCTTCCATTTATCCCAAATTCTCTTGTGCAACTGTTACCCCTGAGGCTCCATTAATTGTGACTATTATTTTGGGTGCCAGTGCAGTATCTTCACATGAGAGTTTATGGGTTAGAAGGAAGGAGAAAACAGGATTTTTTTTTGCTTTTTGGAGGGCAATTGGGGTTAAATGACTTGCCCAAGGTCACACTGCTAGTTTTTGTGTTACGTGTCTGAGGCTGGATTTGAACTCATGTCGTCCTGACTTTAGGGCTGGTGCTCTATTCACTGCACCACCTAGCTGCCCCAGAAAAATGGATTCTTTTATCTTTTTTTTTCTTTTGAGCAATCGGGGTTAAGTAACTTGCTCAAGGTTACACGGCCAGTTATTTCTGGGTGTGGTGCTGAGTGTCTGAGCCTGGGATTCGATCTCCAGGTCGTCCCAACACTGGAGCCGGTACTCTTACTTGCTGAGCCACCTGGCCGCCCCTAGAAAAATGGATTCTTAATGTAATTGAATGGGAGTGTGGAAATGGAGGCATCTCCCACCTCAGTGACTTTGCACCAATGGGCCCCTAGGTCTTCCTCACTTCTTCCTTTCAGAACTCACAGTTTCTTTCAAGGCATCGACCAGATTTCACTCTCTATACAAAGGCCTTAGCTGATCTCCCTCCCTACTGAAATTATTTTGTACCCTTTGTATACACTTACACATTATATTTGCTTCTATGAGTACACATTGAATTCTCCCAGTAGAACATAAGCTTCACAAGGGCAGGAATTGTCTTATTTTTGTCTTCCTGTCTCCAGTGCCTTGAACAGACCGGGTGCTGGATAAGTGTTTGTTGAATAGAACCAAGTGGAATGAAGGAAGTGTAACCACCAAAGGTTAGTAGAGCAAAAATCTTAGACTATTATCTTCAATGATAACTCGAAGCAGGAAAAAGGGCTCTTGAGAGAGAGTCAAGTCAATCAGCATTTATTAAGCTCTTACTGTGTGCCAGACACTGTGCTGAGCACTGGGAATACAAAGAAAGACAAAGAATAGTACCAGCCCTCCCTGAGCTCACAGTCTAATGGGGGAGAACATGTGAGCAACCACATACAAACAAGACATATACAGGTTAAATGGGAGCTCACCTCAGAGAGAGGACAGGTAGAAATGGAGCCAGTTTAGGAATGGCTTTCAGAGCCAGATGATTGGGTTTTGATCCCAGAGGTAATGGGGGCACTGCAGGAAGTTTAGTACTGGCTTGGATTGATCATAGGATCACAGATTTAGAGCCAAAAGGGGCCTTTGAGTTTCCCTCCATTTTGTGCATATCAATACAATTGAGGCAGAGAGAGGTCTCCTTGATCAGGGTCACATGACTACTAAGTATCTGAGGCAGGATTTGAACCCAGATTCTGACTCCAAGTTCAGTGTTCTAACTCACAACTAGTCAAGTTTGTGTGGAATGTTGGATAGAGATCTGGATTCAGGAAGATGAGTTCAAATCTAGCCTTGGACACTTCCTAGTTGTATAACCCAGCATAAGTTACTTAACCTTTATCTCAGTTTCCTCAACCATAAAATGGAGATAGTAATACTACCTACCTTTCAGGGTTGTTGTTGGAATCAAAAGAGATAATATTTGTATAAATATATATATAAATATTTATGATATTTATAAAGTACACAGTAGCTGCTTCATAAGCCTTTATTCCCTATCCATTATGCCATACTGCTCTAACAGAAGGCATCTCTCAGATCCTGCAAGGTGGAAGGGACCTTGAGGTCACTAAGTCTTAATAACTCATTTTACAGATGAGAAAACTGAGGCTAAGGTGGCCCAGACTCACCCAGGGTCACTCAACTAATAATTGTGTGAGGCAGGATCTGAACCCAAGTCTCCTCAGCTCTATCTAGCATTCTCTCCATTACATCAAACAGACTCCATTAGCACAGCACCATGTATTTAGAGCCATCAGGGCCCTTTAGAGTCCAGTCTCTTCATTTTATAGATGAGGAAACTGAGGCCCAGAAAGGTTCAGTCACTTACATCATTCTACGAGTCGTAAGTGGTAGAACCAGGTTTCCTAACTCCAAAGCCAATATCTTTTCCATTGCTCCACTCTGCCTGCCTAGATCTGGGCTTCATGCTGCACCTGTCCCACCAAGCCAAAACACTGACCAGCCCTGTCCTATTGCTGCTTCTGCCTTTGGTGTAACATGTAGCACACTTAGCAATTTTGGGGATGAGATGTTGCCCGGCTTTATTTTCACACATTATCCCATACAGCACAACATGGTCCATATAATTATATGATGTAGATGGAAGAGACATTGGTGGGAGGGTGGAGACTCTTAATGCATGATGGGGGAAAATTGGCAGCTGAAAGGCTTCTGCCTTTCAGCTGAAACAGTCAATGGATATGAACAGGATGCAATTAAGTCCATAATCTGTTATGACCATCTGAAGGACGATTTGGAAAGGAGAGCCATTCCTAAAGTGGCTGGGCTGATTAGGAAGGTGTGGAGCTCATGTTTGACACCTGTAATGTCTACGTCTGTCATTCAGATGGGCAATCAGTAAATGGCTTGAAGTGTCTTCAAAATAGTGAGGCGGTAATCCTGCCTGGTATCCTCTGAAAGGGTAGGTATGCTGCACTTAAAATCAATCCATCAGTCAATAAGTGTGTATCAAATACCATTGTACCAGTGACTGCGGATACTGAGGCAAAAATAAAACCATTCTTGCCCTCAGAGAGCTTACATTCCACTGGAGGAGACAGTCAGTCTGAAACATTTATTAAACAGGTGCTGAGTGAGGTGCTGGGGATACAAAAAACAGAATAAAACAGTCCCTGCCCACAGGGAGCTTCCAATCTATCGGGGAGACAATCGAGGGATAGAGACTGCACCCGTGATTTCACTGGAGGAATTCCTGGTGAAGTCACTCTCTTGGCCAGTACAGGTTGGCACCTTTTCTGAAATGGTCTTAGAGAATCCTCTAGAGCACAGAGAATGTTAAGAGGCTAGACCAGGGTCACAGAGCCAGTGTCTGCATGTATCAGAGCAGGAACTTCATCTCCAGTTTTCTTCACTTCAAGGCCAATTCTTTTCTCTCTGTGCTACACTCTGTGTCTCTGAGGGATACAATGTGTATGTAAATACATTTAGACAAAGTATGTATTGGGTGTCCCTAAAATCTTGGTGCAGCATTGAGCTAGTAAAACTTGAATTGCTTACAACTGCCCTAGCAGCTTTTGGGACCCTCACCTGTAGAATGAGCCTCCCCCACCCCCGATACCTCAGGTCTCTTCTAGCTTTATATCTAGAACTCTATGGTCTGTTAGTCACCTGGTGACCTGTAGCCTTGTGATGTCATTCTGTCCATGATAAATCCCATACCCAGGACAATAGTGGGCATGAACCCCTATCAGAGCTTCCTCCAACCCTGCTTCCTACAGTCCCTCTGGTAGCTCCTCCTGCTTCCTGAACACCTTGGCTGTGTGCTTAGCTTTGCCTCCAGACAGAGAGAGAAATCCAATATTATTCTCTTCTACCCTTCCTGTAGCTTTAATTTCAGCCCAAATCATCTTCTTGAGCATCTTCACAGATGACCTTTCATCTCCTAACACCATGCTTTTACACAGACTTTCCCCTCCCCCTCCCCCCCCATGCCTGGAATACTATCCTTCCTTATCTTTAACTCTTAGACTCTCTCCTTTCTTCCAAACCCCATTCATTTACTGCTTCCCATCTCCTCCCCTCTCCCTCCCCTATTTATTTACTTTGTTCTTATTTAATATGTATATATAGTGTAATATATAATAATGTATGTATTTGTGTATGTATGTACATATTGTCTTCCCCCAGTAGACTGTGAATTCCTTGAGGGCAGGCAATCAACAAGCATTTATTAAGCACTTACTCAGATGTGCCGGGCACTGGGCTAAGAGCTGGGGGTACAAATAAAAAGCCCCCAAAATAGAAAGGAAAGAAAGAAAGAAAGGAAGGAAGGAAGGAAGGAAGGAAGGAAGGAAGGAAGAAAGGAAGAAAAAGAAAGAGACAGAAGGAAGGAAGGAAGGAAGGAAGGAAGGAAGAGTTTTGCCCTCAAGGAGTTTATATTCTCATGGGGGAAAAGACAGTACATAAAAAGGAACTGAAAGGGAAGGATGAGGTGAGGAGGAACCTGGGAATGGACACATTGTAGAAAAATCCAGTCAGTAGTTCTGGTGGAAGAAGAAGGAAACATGGCCATTCTAGGTGACTCCCCCAAATGGAGATCCGTGATGGAATTCACCAGTCATAAAAAGAGCCCAGCATGGTGGTGGGATGTTCCAGGGTGATGAGTCAGCAGTACTGCCAAGGGGCCAAGGATGGTTTAGTTTTTTGTCTTTGGATCTTTGAAGCCTAACAGAATACCTGGTCCAAAGGAGATGCCTACTCAATGCTTTTGGATTGGCTGGTTGGTTGAAGGAATGTCAAGCTCAGAGGATGGCCAAGCAGTCCAGCATGGCTGGAAGAAGGTCCAGTGCCTGAAGGGCTGAAATCTGTCAAGTGAAGTCAGCCCAGAAAGATCAGTTGGAGCCAGGCTATGGAGTGCCTTAAAGTCCAGGGTAAGGATTGGGTATTTAGATTTTTAAACAAGGAAGTGGTCAAGGTCAGATCTGTGCCTTTGGTGGCTTCTTTTGGCACCTGTGTGGAAAGTGGATGGGAGAGGGAGAGACTAGAGGCAAGGACCCTAATCTTAGACTGAAACAACTAACATTAAAAAGCAGACCGTGGTGTTATTCTTATTGTCACTTTTAAGGGAATAGCTTTCAGGTGTAGAGCAGGAAATCAGAGCAGAACCAGAAAGCTAAGACTGGCTCTTTAAGACTTCAGATTGCTCTGATAACCTTCAGGCTGGGCTCATCTCAGGCTGACTGCGTTAATGCACCAGGATGCACATTAACAGGAGGTTGTCTCTTTGCCCCCCTCCTCCTCTCCTTGAGTCAAGGTCTGACTTCCAGGAGCTTCTCATTGGTTCTCATGACCTTGGCAATGACATTGGGAAGTAGAGGAAGACTGAAGGGAACTCCCTTTTCTAGGGGGACCCTCTTGAAGGCTCAAAAGGCTTTAAAAGAAACTCAGATTCAGATCCAGACTCAGCAGCAGGAGAAGCAGGAGATCGAGAGGCTTGACTAGAGATTCCCCTTCTGATTTGCATCCCAAAGAGGAAGAGTTCTTTGGGATGCTGGGGGATGAGGCTCTGTTCTTGCCTTTTCTTTGTGAAGTTCTAGGGGGGTATCCCTTTTGTGGAGGCAACCATAAACAATGAACATGTGGAGGTTTTAAGGTATGGCATATTCTCAGACTCCATAGAGGTGCCTTCTCCAGGGTCATTCCCCATTCTGTGATGGAGATCCAGGAACCAGGACTATTGCCAGGGGGTGTCAGAGTCGGGAGAGGGCATGTTGGGTCTCCTTTCCTCCTCTCCTTTCTTGCCTTCTCCACTTTTTCCTATGTTTTATTGCCTGGATATCTATCTCCATCACTCACTACATTCCCAGGCAGGGAAAAGATCAATTCTATCTGTGGTTTGATTGGTATGGGGAACTCTCTCTACTAATATAGTCTGGCCCCTTCTCTTTAATGTATAGTCCCAGATAGCTGCTTAACACACAGAAAACATCAGTGAAAACTCACATCAAGGGCAGCCTTGATGCTGGGAAAGGGGATAAGTGTCCTTAAGAGACCTCCAGGAAGGATGTGCATGAGATAGGCTACTGTAGCCTTAGAATTAGAAAGACCTGGGTTTGAGTACTGCCTTGAATACATACTGGCTGGACCAGTCGATGCCTCAGGAAATTCTCTAAGATTACATAGCAGTTTCTTAATAGGGGTTGGATTACATGATTGCTAAGATCCCTGGAAACTCCAAAGCACAGAATCCTGGTAGCAGAGAAGGTGCCACTGTACATTGGTAAAATGAGTTTCCTCACTGGGAGTTCATCATATTGAAACTGTTAGTTGCTGGCAAATTGACCTAGCACTGAGGTGGTAGTTTGGGTCACTTCTGTGCTGTTTAAAATTGGTCTACTCTGGGTAATGAACTTCCAGATTGTATTGACTCTATTAAAAAAATAACATTGTATCAGTCTTGCAAGAGAACCAAATAATCTTGGGTTCTTGGGGTTGGAAGGGACCTTGGCCATCTGAGTTCACCCCGAGCAGGAATCCTCCCTGCCTGTCATTCTCCAGCCTTTGTTCAAAGACCTCTGATGACAGGAATGCCGCCGCCTTCTGAGGAAGGCCTCACCTCTAAATATCGGTGTTCTTCCTGATATCAATCCTTGATCTGTCACTTTGCAACTTGTCCGCTTTGTGACTAGCTCTGTTCTCGGAGGTTAAGCAGAACATGGCCTTCAGATACTTGGAGCCAGCTCTCATGCCCCCTCGCTTTGGTCTTCTCTCCTCCAGGTCTCAGTCTCTACTTTTAACTCTCTGTGCCTCAGTTTCTCGGTCTGGAAAACGAGGGGTTTGGATGATATGGCTTCTGATGTTCCTTCCAGCTCAAGAGCTAGGTCTCCTATGACCAGCCAGTAAATCTGTCAACAAATATCTACGAAGGACTTACTATGTGCTGGGCACTGTGCTAAGGGCTGGAAAAACACTTTCTGAAAACACTCATAACACAAGAGTGCTTAGCAGAGGAGTCAAAGGGCAGGGGTTCTGTTCGAATTCTTCCTTCGCTTTTCCTTCCTATCCTGGTGAAAAATGCTCTCCTGGGCCACAATTATGATCTTCTAAGATGAAAATTATGCCTTATTCATACTCCTACCTCATTTACTCCACCAAGGTATGTGTGTGTGAGTATATATTGTGTGTATATGTGTGTGAATGTGTATGTGTATGTGTATATATGTGTGTGTATGTGTATACATATGTGTGTGTTAGGTAGCTATGTGGTGTAGTGGATAGAGAATACTGAGCTTGGAGGCTGGAGGATCTGAGTTTATATCCTGCCTCACATAGTAGCTGTGTGTTCTTGGGTAAGTCATTTCTCTCTGAGTCTGTTTCCTCATTAATCTCCTAATCTGGGTCGGATTATATAATCACTAAAATCATTGGGAGCTTTAAATCATAGGATCTTAGATTTAGGTCTGGAGGGGACTTCAGATATCATCAAGTCTAAAACTGTGATTTTACAGATGAGGAAACTGAGGCTTAGAAAAGTGAAGTTCTGTGACCTCTGGGACCAGACATTCTTTAGAGGGTCTATTTTAGTCACTGAAATCAGAGGCTGGGGGTGGCTCTCTGTGTTCCTCTAGGCCAGCCCTCTTGTGTACCCCAAGTAGGCTTGGACTCCTTCAAAGTTGGACAAAGTATTAACGCCACAGACAGGAACCAAGGGCCCTAGCATTCTCATCCAAATGATTAAATCCATTTCTCTCCAAGCAGGATATATTTCCCTGTATGTTGTTTTCTAAGTTCATTTCCTAAGTTCATTCCTAAATGTGATGCATAGAGATAATCTTGCCCAACTCCTCTATTCTTAGAGCTGTGAATGCTTAGACAAACACACACATACATGAGGAGGGGTGGGGGTAAATTAAAACAATAAATCCCGCACTATTATGCGTGCAGTCACATTGTCGTTTGCATCGGGAGATGAGGGTTGAACTCTGCCAGCTCATCCATTATTTACTCTTTTAATTGATGACCGCAGTCGAAGAACAAGAGTAGCCCATCTTTGGCATTGAGGCCAGTCCCATGCCTCTGTTTATTAAAGTTGCCCAATCCAGCTATGGGAGGACAAGAGGCAGCCTGGGCTCCAGAGCTTGGAATGTTGTTATAAATACCAATTAATCCACTTAGCCATTCCAGCTTGATCTTTCTGACTTGGAGAATCCCATTGGACAGCAAGTTTATTGTTTTTGGACTGTCTATTCAAACCATTTGCAGGCGTGTTTTCCCCATTTTCCCGATTGTGTTGGAGTAGAATTATTATCATTTTTATTTTTAATGCTGTTCATCAGTATAAGGGATTCCCAATGATAAAGCTCTCTCCCCAATGCAAATCAGCACCTGCTATCCAGCCTAGAGTCTTAGAGAGTGACCCCACTGCTCTGAGAGATTAAATTACTTGTTCAGGGTCGCACAGCCTATAGGAATCAGAGGCAGGCCTTGAACCTCAATATTCCTGTCTCTGGGCTAAGACATTAAGGAGAAAACCAAAAGCAAATGGGTGCTCAGCTGATACAGTTAGGCCTGTTGAGAATCTCACACCTGATCTGAGTTTGCTAATGGCTTTGAAATAGCCTTGGTGAGGGTTTGAGCTTGCATCATCATCACCACCACCTTATAGATAGTACTTGGGGTCTTGTATGGTTCTGCTCACACAGTAGGCATTTAATAGATACCCAATTTTGTGAAGCTGTCTTGGAACAAGGTTTCCAACTCAATGGATCACAAAGCTTTGGAGGAGGAGGATGGCCATAAGACCACAGCATTGGTTGAGAAGGACCTCAGTGATAAGAAGTCTGGCTCATCTTATAAAGAAAGGAAACTGACTCCCAGACTGTGTGTGTATGTGTGTGAATGTGTATGTGTATATGTGTGTATACATGTGTGTATGTGTACCTCTCCCAGAGAGGTACGTATTTTACTTTTGTTTTATTGTACACTTATTGTAGCCAATCGGGGCTTTTTGTATTCTCAGTGCCTATGGCAGGGTGACTGGCATATAGTAGGTACCCTGAAAAATATTTTCTTCAATGCTGTTCCTTTTTTCACTGTTGTCTATTTCTCCTTCCTCTTTTGTCTTTTCTTCTTCCATACTCATGTAAATGATTCTTTAATTCTCATCATTCCCCTACTCTAGAAACTCCAATGACTCCCTGTTATCTCTACCATCAAATACTAACTCATATGTTTGGTATTGAAAGCTCTTTGCTTCCTGGCCCCTTCTGATCTTTCCAATCTTCTTAAGCATTCCTCCCTGTGTGTTCTCTATGATCCAGGGACCCTCAACTACATCACGTTCTGCACACATGAGGCTCCATCTCCCCTCTCTGGGCCTTTGCTTTTGTTATCCTCTACCCCTAGAACAGACTCCCACGTTACCACCATCTGCTTGTTTCCTTGAAGATGCAGCTTAAGCACCACCATCACTATGAAGCCTTTCCAGACTCTTTCCTGCTGCAAGGGCAATCCCTTCCCCCATCAAAACCGTCTTGGATACATTTGGTATATGTTCTATAGATCCACACGAGCACATATCATCTTCCTCATTAGAATGGAACCTCCTTGGGGGCAGGTACCATTTCATTTATGTCTTGGTATCCATAATTTAAGTCATTTTTTTTCAGTTGTTACTGACTCTTCATGACCTCATTTGGGGTCTTCTTGGCAAAGATACAGGAGGGGTTTGCTATTTCCTTCTCCAGCTCATTTTACAGATAAGGAAACTGAGGCAAACAGGGTCAATTGACTTGCCCAGGGTCACACAGGTAGTAAGTGTCTGAGGCAAGGTGAGTCTTTCTGACTCCAGGCCTAGCAGTCTATTCACTGTGTTGCCAAGATGTCCCTTGTATCCGTAATGTTTTCTGATTGATAGTTCCAACCTCTTGGACCTATGTACATATTCTGCCTCTTATACTCACCTTAGAGTGACCATTTGCTAAAATAGACTAAAATCCAACCACCTCATTAAAAAAATTATTCTGAACTTGACAGACACCAAATAAACAGACATTTCCACATAAAATACCAAGAGAACAGAAGAAGACTATTTAAGAAATTAAAGATCTCTCTATATGTGTGTGTGATTATACACACACACACACACACACACACTTTCAAATTATATAAGTTTAACATGTAACTTTCAAAGCTGTCCTGCTTATTTGTGATTCTTTCTTGCCTTCTTTCTGTTTCCTTCTGGACTTTAATTTTTCATTCTTTTCTCTGATTCTCTCATTTTCTAGAGGAGAGAATGGAGTCCCAGAGAGATTAGCTTTTTTTCTTTTTTTTTAAAGGGTTTTTATCCTTTTTTTTTTGGAGGGGGGAGGGCAGGGCAATTGGGGCTAAGTTACTTGCCCAAGGTCACATGGCTAGTAAGTGTTAATTAAGTGTGTGAGGTCACATTTGAGCTCAGGTTCTCCTGACTCCAGGGCCAGTGCTCTATTTACTTCACCACCTAGCCACCCCGAGATGAACTTTTGCAGTAGAGAAGGATAAAGGCCTGCTTTAAGTTTTATCCTGACATAGAGGTGACCCCAGTAAAGCCCAAGTCTACCAAGTGGGAATGGTCTCAAATGTGGTATTAGTCAAGGTCTGGGGGTCTGTGATCTGCCTAAGGGGAGTTTGTGGAATCTCACCACCAGGTTGGCTAGTGGTGGATGCATTTTTCAACTGTGGGGGGGTTGGGACTCTTATTTCCCTAAATCTAGAAGGTTTATGATATTGGTTGGAAGATAAATTAATGAATGAATTTATCAATCAAAGACCCATAAGGATGATGGTCACAGATCTTTGAAGTGTAGACATGTGCCAAAGTCATCTATTAGGAAACACTTTACAAAAGCATGTCTGTTTCAGTGTTTGGGAGATGGTATCATGGGCAGCCCCAGGTTTATTTTTGTGGGGCTTACAAGAGAAGCGGGTGGGAATGGGCTCCCATTCTAATGGGGGAGACAACATGCAAATAACTACAAACATACAAGATATGTAATTTCAGAGGGAAGGTACTAGCAACGCGGGGAAGGGGAAGGTTGAATTTTGTGGCATAGTAGAAAGGGGTATGGGGCAGGTAGGTGACACAGTGGATGCAGTGTTGGTCTTGGAGTCAGGAAGACTCATTTTCCCAAGCTCAAATCTGGCCTCAGACACTTACTAACTGTGTGACCCTGGGCAAGTCACTTCACCCTGTCTGCCTCAGTTTTCTTACCTGTAAAATGAGCTGGAGAAGGAAATGGCAAAGCACTCCAGTATCTTTACCAAGAGAATACCAAATGAGGTCATGAAGTACCAGTCATGACTTTAAAATGATGGAAGAACAACAACAAAGAGGCATCTTTCCTGTGGTATCAGAGGACCTAACTGGCACATCCCACCTCCAGTGTGAGATGGACTTGGAGATTCGGTCTAGCTGTGGTCCTAGGATCTTGTGATGCCAAGTCCTACTTTCATGCCTCATCAAGGTATGGCTGTCATCAAGGCTGCCTCCACAGGGTATGAGCTCTGGTTTGAGGGCCAGCCATGCTAGGTACGTCTTCAGGCTCATTTCCAAAAGGTTGACCTTGATGTGATGGATTTTTTTGTTGTGTTGATTCAGCTAAAGATCATATTTTATTTTTTGGTGGTCCATATCTATGATTTTATTCATGTATGGAATTCTTGGTGAGGAAACTCCCTCTACCAAAACAAAATGGCACTTATTCTGCAACTTAGGGTCTTTGAGAGATTCCTGGGACACTAAATAGTTAAGTAACTAGCTCAGGGGCTATGACAGAGGCCTTCCTGATTCACTCCCATCCTCTCTATGAAATAGAGAAAAATGAATTTTATCCAAATGGTCCTTGGTCCTGTATGTCCTTCCTCTCCTCCTACTGTGTCAGCAGCAGAATACCAAAAAAGGAGACAGAAGATGAGAAGAATCAGTCAATTAGCATTTATTAACTACCTCCTATATACTAAGTACTGTGATAGGTGCTGTTATAAGCCTATCTGCAAATAGAAGTTCAACTGGATCTCTCAATGCCCACTTTTTGTCCATAATTAGTAAGTTGAAACATTATGGGAATGGAATGATGTCTATCTACATTGGTGATTTTCTACCATGGACCTTACTTTCCGACTCATATTGAGATGTACAAAAATATGAGATTCCACTGTGTTGATCATTTTTCTAAAAGCATTTTTCTGAGTAAAACGTAATAGCTTTAAATGTTCCCCTCAAGTAAGGTTTCTCTCAGAACATGTTAAAATAATAGAAGATTCTATGACAGATGCAGCTACAGACACAATTTTGTTCAAAAATTCACCAGCCCAGGAAAAATCAAGTTAATGAAGACTGTCTCTTGACTGTATTATGCTGTGTGGTCAGATAAAGGCATAGATGGTGCTCTTATCAGATCTGCAGATGACACAAAGCTAGCAGGGATAGCTATCACACCCAATGACAGGCAGGATCCAAAGAGATCTTGACAGATTAAAAAGCACTGGACTGACTCGAAGGAGATGAAATTCAACAGGGATAAATGTCGTCTTATCCAGGGGTGCTTCACTAGTACAGGCAGGACAAGGCATGGCTAAGCTGCAATTTTTCTGCAAAAGAGATATGGTTTTAGAAAACTGAACACTCAATATGAGACAACAGTGTGATGTGGTAGTTAAAAAAGTCAAATAGTTTTGGGCTGAATCAAGGAAGGCAGAGCTTCCAGGGTCACACATCCAGCATGATATGGGGGAAAGAGCACTGGACTGGGAGTTGGAGAATATGGGTTCAAATCTTGTCTCTATCACTACTTGTGTGACCTTGGACTGGTCATTCCTCTCCTCTGGGGCTTACTTTCCTCATGTGTAAAATGAGAAAGATTGGATTAGGTGATTTCTGAAGTTCTTTACAGATTTATAGCTATATCCATATTTGTAGCTGTAGGTAAATCCATACCCATACCCATATCTATATAGCAATATCTACAGCTATACATACATGCAAATCCATACCCATCTACACAACACTCCACCTCCCATCTCAGTGCCTTTGAATTGGCTCAGCTGAGCTCTCCCAATATTCCCCTCCAAACAACTTTCAAATAACACCTGAAATTGAAGTCTGGAGTGGCAGAGCCAACAAAAAGTCAGAGTGAGACGTTCTTCCAGTCCAAGACAGAATAGGAGTTGGGAAAGAAAGATCTGTGACCCAGCAGTGGAGTCTGGCCTGGAACCCACATGGCTAAAATATCTTTGGAAGTACCAGTTGGTGGTGACAGAAGTGGTGGCAGCTGTAGGAGCTCTTAAGCCAAAGATGGTAAGGGGACCTGGCAACTGATCGGAAAGAGATTATACGGGACCCCTGTGCTAACATTGGATGTAGCACCAGATTCAAATTGGTAACTCTGTTGCCTATACCCACTCCTGGGTCATAGTTCAAGGGTGGAGAGGAGCACTTTCATTAAGAGTCAGGGGAAGCAGAAATGAGTCGATTATGTTGGGATGATATAAAAAATGATAGGCAAGAAAGAAGAATGCCTTATGAGAAGGGGGAAGGGAAATGAAGAATGGGGAGAAATCTCAGACAAGAGATGCACAAGGAAGGGTTCTTATAGTGGAGGGCAAAATGGTGGAGGGTAGCAGACAATACTTGAATCTTACATATAATTTGTTTCAAATAGAGAAAATAATATATCTACATACTTAGCTGGTAATAGAAATCTATCTTACCCAATAGGGAAATAGTAGGGTAAAGGGATGAGAAGAAGGGGTTGTGTGTTGAAAGGGAAAGCAGATAAAAGAAGGCAATGATTAGAAGCAAACCAGACTTTTGAGGAGGGTCAAGATAACAAGAGAAGGATAAACAGAAGATGTCATGGAGGGAAATGCACAGTTGCTAATCATAACTGTGATTGTGAATGGGATGAATTCACCCACAAAATGGAAGCAGATAGCAGAATGGATTAGAAACCAGAATCCAACAATATGTTGTTTACAAGATACACACTTTAAACAGAGGGACACACAGAGTTAAAAAGGGTGGTGGCGGTGGAGCAGAATCTATTATACTTTAGCTGAAGGAAAAAATGTAGGGGAGGCAATCATGATCTGACAAAGCAAGAGCAAAAATAGACCTAATTAAAAAGGATAAGCAAGGAAACTGCATCTTGCTAAAAGGAATCATTTGTGATGAAGTAATAGCAGTACTAAATATGTATGCATCAAATGGCATAGCATCTAAATTTTTAATGGAAAAGTTAAATGAATTATAGGAGGAAATAATAAAGTTGTATTAGTGGAGGACCTCACCTTTCCATTGTCAGAGCTAGATGAGTCTAACCATAAAATAAATAAGAAAGAAGTCAAGAAGATAAAGAACCTTAAAAAAATAAATATGATAGCTCTCTGGAGAAACCTTAATGGGAGTACAAAGGAGTATACCTTCTCCTTAGCTGTACTTGGTACCTTCAAAGAATTTTTACCATGTGTTAAGGCATAAAAACCTCACAACCAAATGCAGAAAAGCAGGAATGTTAAATGAACCCTTCTCAGACTAATGCAATAAAATTACATCTAACAAAGAGCCATAGAAACAAAGATTGAAAGCTAATTGGAAACAAAATAATCTAATCCTAAAGAATGAGTGGGTCAAAGAACAAATCATAGAAGTAATCAATTTCATTAAAGAGAATGATGACAATGGGATAGCATTACAAAATTTGTGAGATGCAGTCAAATTTTTGGGCAGAAATATATATCTTTAAAAAATACATCAGTAAAGTAAAGTACATATCAATGAATTAGGCATGCAACTTTAAAAAACTAAGAAGGGAACAAATTTTAAATCCCCAATTAAATACCAAATTAGATGACTTGAAAATCATAGTAGAGATCAACAAAATGGAAAGTACAAAAACCCATTGAACTAATAAAAATAGGACCTGATGTTGTGGGCAAAACAATAAAAGTAGATAAATCATTGGTCATTATGATTATGATTTTTTAAAAAGAAAGAAGAAAACCAGATTACTAGTATAAAAATGAAAAAGGTGAATAGACCATCGATGAAGATGAAGTAATTTTGCCCAATTATATGCTAATAAAACTGAAAATATAAGTGAAATGGATGAATATTTACAAAAACATAAAACAGCCATATGAACAGCAGAGGAAAGAGAATACTTAAATAACCCTATCTTAGAAAAAGAAATTGAACAAGTCATTATGAGTTCTCTAAGAAAAAAATCCCCAGGACTAGATGGATTCACAAGTTTGCCAGACATTTAAGGAATAATTAATCCCAATACCATATAAACTATTTGAAAAAATAGGTAAAGAAGGAGTCCTACCAAATTCCTTTTATGACACAGATATGGTTTTGATCTCTAAGTCAGGGAGAGTAAAAACAGAGAAATAAAACTATAGACCAATTTCCCTAGTGAATATTGATGCAAAAATGTTAAAATAAAATTGCAGGAGATTACTGTAATATGGTACAAAGATTATGCACTATGACCAGGTGGGATTAAAACTAGGAGGGTAGGGTGGTTCAGTATTAGGAAAGCTATCAGCATAATTGGCCATAACAATGACAATAACAACAAAAATCATATGATTATATCAATAGATACAGAAAAACCCTTTGACAGAATACAACACCCATTCCTATTAAAAACACTAGAAAGTATAGGAATCAATGGAACCTTTCCTAAAGTGGCTAAAACTGAGAACAAGCATTATCTGTAATGAGGATAAACTTGGAGACTTCCCATTAAGATCAGAGATGAATCAAAAATGTCCATTATCATCACCACTATTCAATATTGTACTAGGCATGCTAGCTATAGCAATTAGACAAAAGAAGAAAACCCTGAAGGAATAAAAATAGGTAATGAGGAAACAATTATCACTCCTTGCAGATGATATCATGATATACTTAGAGAATCCTAAGAATCAACTAAAAACCTAGTTGAAACAATTAACTTCAGCAAAGTTGCAGGGTCTGAAATAAACTCACATAAATCATCAGCATTTTTATATACTCCCAATAAAGCCTAGAAGGAAGACATAGAAAGAGAAATCACATTCAAAACAACTGCAGACAATAGAAAATACTTAGGAGTCTACCTGCCAAGACAAACCTAGGGATTGTATAAACATAATTACAATACTTTTCACATAAAGACAGATCTAAACAATTGCAAAATAATAATTGCTCACAAGTAGACTGAACCAATATAATAAAAATGACAATTCTACTGAAGTTAACTTACTTATTCAGTGTCATACCAATCAAACTACCAAAGTATTATTTTACTGAGCTAGAAATATAATAGCAAAATTTATTTGGAAGAACAAAAGGTCAAGAATATAAAGGGAATCAATGAAAAAAAATGTGAAGGAAGAGGGGATTATCAGTACAAACAGTACCAAACTATACCATAAAGTAGTAATTAGAATACCCTGGTACTTGCTAAGAAACAAGAGTGGTGAATCAGTGGAATAGATGAGGTATACAATACACTGTAGTAAATGACCAAATTTATCTAGTCTTTCATAAACCTAAAGATCTAAGCTTTTGGGGTAGGAATTAAATATTTGACAAAAATTGTTGGGAAAACTGGAAAACAGTTTGGCAGAAACTGGGTATAGACCAACATTTTATACCATATACCAAGATAATATTGAAAGGGATAAATGACTTAGACATAAAGGGTGATATAAGTAAATTAGGGGAGCAGAGGAAAGTAGATGTATCTGTCAAATCTATGGATGAGGGGAAAAAATTATTGACCACTCAAGAGATAGAAGAGATTACAGGAAATAAAATAGATAATTTTGATTATATGAAATAAAAAAAAAAACTTTGGTACAAAAATGCAGCCAAAATTAGAAGGAAAACAGGAAACTGGAAAAATAAATTTTTTTCCAGCAAGTTTCTCTGATAATGGCCTCATTTCTCAAATATATAGGGAGCTGAGTCAAATTTATAAAAATAAGAAACATTCCTTAGTTGATATATCACTACTGATGAGAGAAATAAATGAAAATTAAAAACAACTCTGAGATACCACCTCATATCTATCAGATTGGTTGGAGGGGATGTGGGAAATTGGGACAGAATACACTGTTGGTGGAGTTGTGAACTAGTCTAACAATTCTGGAGAACAATGTGGAACTATGCCCAAAGAGCTATAAAACTTTGATTTAGCAATACCACTGCTAAATCTGTCCTTGAAGATATCAAAGAAAAAGGAAACTTATGTGTACAGAAAAATTTATAGCAGATCTCTTTTTGTGGTGGCAAAGAATTGAAATTCAGTGTATGCCCATTTATTGGGGAATGACTAAATAAATTGTGGTATGTAATTGGGATGGAATACTATTGTGGTATAAGAAATGATGAGCAAGATGGTTTCAGAAATATCTGGGAAAACTTATATGAACTCATGCAAAGCAGCACTAGGAGATTATATATAATAACAGCAATATTGGGACAGCTAGGTGGATAGAGTACTGGGCTTGAAGTCAGGAAGACCTGAGTTCAAATCTGGCTTCAGACACTTACTAGCTGTGTGACCCAGGGCAAGTCACTTCACCCTGTCTGCTTCAGTTTCCTCACCTGCAAAATGAGCTGGACAAGGAAATGGCAAGCCACTCCAGTATACTTGCTAAGAAAACCCCAAATGGGTCACAAAGAATCAGACTTGATTGAGATTTCTGAACAATGGCAACAACACAAAATGGCGATTTTGTTTGATGATTAACTATGAATGACTTAGCTCTTCTCAGAAATACAATGATTGAAGACAAGTCTGAGGGACTTGTGATGAAAAATACTCTCCTCTCCAGAGAGAGGACTGATGAACTCTGAGTCCAGATGAAATCAGACTTCCTTACTCTCTTTATTTCTATAGTTGTATTTTGTCCCTGTTTCCTTTTGCAAAATGGCTATATGTAAACATGTTTTATATGATGTTGTATGTATAATAGAAATCAAACAACTTGTTTTCTCAAGGAGGGGGGAAGCAAAGAAGGGAGGGAGAAAATTCAAAACCCCCAATTTTAAAAACTATTGTTAAAATTTTTGCATGTGTTTGGGAAATATATAATATAACAAATATATAGCAAAATAAATAAAAATATTTTAAAAAAAGACAACTCAAATCCCATCTTCTGCAGAAGGCTTTTCTTTATTTTTAGTTTTTTTTTGGAGGGGGGAAGGTAGAGTAATTGGGGTTAAGTGATTTGCCCAAGATCACATGGCTAGTTTTTGTGTCAAGTGTCTGAGGCCGAATTTGAACTCAGTTCCTCCTAACTCCAGGGCTGGCGATCTATTCACTGTGCCACCTAGCTGCCCCTCAGAAGGCCTTTCTTAATCCTTACAGTTGCTAATGACTTCTCCTGTCAGATTGGCCTTTAAATATCTTGTATATATCTAATGACTTAAGAGTTATCTCTCCCATTGGAATGTAAACTCCTTGAGGGCAGGAACTATTTTTGTATTTATTTGTATCCCTGGTGCTTAGCACATGTTTGGCACATAGTCTCACAAACCCTGGCACATAAGCCATTGTTGGCTGAAACCATTCTCCTTGTTTCTTATGGAACTATAGTATTCCATTACACTTATATTCCATTATTTGTTCAACCATTCTCTAATCAATGCTATTTTCTTCGTCCTTTCTGCATTTCCTTTATATAATAACATCACACTGGATGCTTTGTTCATAGAAGGTTTTCAGTGAGTATTTCTTGATTTTATTTGAACTTGGATTAAGTGGGTAAGGACCCATCTGAATTGTTACAGTTATCAAGGGTTCCTCTGGAGCCCTGGAGCCTTAGAGAAAAGTCTGAATTAGGTATATTTTTAAAGCAAAAGCAGCTTTATTACTTTCATGTGTGTTAATAAATCTAGGCTAGCAAAGCATTGTTAAACCTTGCTCCTAGGCCCGTTTTAACGAATAGATGATTCTCATTTGTAATTATCATGTGTTAACAGACAAGTGTTTGGAGGCAAATGAATCAATCACTAAGGATTTATTGAATTCCTATTAGTATGAGACCAACCCTGTGCTGAGAAGGGTGAGGGACACAAGGAGGTGTCTGATAGGGTGATAGGGTCCCTCCCTTGAAGAATCTACAATTGAAAGGATGCTTCCAGTGTGCATGAAAACAATAGTTATTTTCCTACCTAGACTAAACATGACCCCCTGTGTGTTTAACATTTGATGTTTGCTGTGAAAAGTCTTTTATTTGTGAATAATGCTAAGAGCAACCTTAAGTCAAGCTTGGTGGTAATATATTTGTCTGGTGGGAAGAAGACTGGATTTGGAGATTGGGACCTTGGTTTTAAACTTGGTTCTACCATTTTAACTTTGACCCAATCTCTTCCCCATTCTGACTTAGCTCTTCATCTGTAAAATGGGAAGTGGTCCAAGATCCCGAAGCTGTCTTTCATTTCCTAACCGTGATTTCTGAATGAGTGGGGACTGAATAAATGAGTTTTCAATGCTCACATCCTATCAACATGAAAATTCTAGAGTGCACAGAGAGCTGACCAGGGAGGCAGGGAGACCTGGATCCAAGTCTTGCCTCTGACTTTGTGTTCAGTTGTTTCACTCGTGTCCAACGCGTCATGACTATTTGGGGTTTCTTGGTTTGATATTTCCTTCTCCATCTTCTTGTACAGATGAGGAAACTGAGGCAAGCAGGGTTAAGTGACCCACCGAGATCTGAGCTCGCAAAGATAAGTCTTCCTGACTCTGAGCCTGGTGCTCAATGCACTGCACCACCTAGCTGCACCATGGGTCAATTACATATATAAGCTCTCAGGCAAAGCTGAGATTAAAAATTGCCAAGTGTGTTGGTAGAAGGAATTCCCATGCTGGGAATTCCCCATACCCATGGAATCAGTGGTCTAGATCACTGATTTAGGGCTGGAAGGTAACTTAGAAGCTATGCAGTCCATTCCTGTCATGTTATAGAAGGGTAAACTGAGTCCCACAAAGATGAAGTGACATGAGCATAAGATTATAGATTCCAGTCTGGAAGGGACCTTAAGGGTCATCTGGTTCAATGCCCTTATTTTATAGATGAGCTAACTGAGTGTAATATAATGCCAAGGAAAGGCAACTTCCCAAGGTTCAGAATACCAGCATAGGTGCTCTCCATTTTATTCAGTAACAAACCCAGAACAGAGAAGATCAAAACATGACATCATTCAAAATACAGCATTTACTAAGTGTGATTAAATAATCTCCAAGTACTACCCCACCCCAGGACCTTCCAATCATTCAATCAATTACAAAGTCTCTGTTCTAAATACTTCTCCACCCCTAGGCTATACCTTCATTTAGTTCACCACAAAGTCCCTCTTCTCAAATGGAGATTAGTTTCCAAACATAAGGTCAAAAGTTCCCCACCCCTGGATCACAATTGAATCTACCCCAGAGTTACATCAAGTTTAAACACAGCACTTAATACCCAAATGGAGGTCTTTTCTTCATCTTGACACGAGGCAAGTTCTCAGCAATCTTAGTTCCTGGGGAGACAAGGCTTAGCAAGGCCATAAGATACATTGCCAGCCCCTTCATGAATTCATCCTCTGTCTGTAGAACAGTCCTAGAACCCCTGAACACTTTAGCAAAGCCCTCTCCCAGGATTTCTGTAAACATACAACAAGAAAATCCTTCTTCAGGGCTTCTGAACCAACAGAAAGGCTCCCAGACCCCTGCAACAACAGCACTGTCCTTCACCAGTGGACAGTATT
>NW_027185798.1:11484139-11525129 GCF_028583685.1 Petaurus breviceps papuanus | reverse complement strand
CCAGACCCCTGCAACAACAGCACTGTCCTTCACCAGTGGACAGTATTCACTCTGTCTGCAGGACAGTCTCCAGACCCCTGCAACAACAGCACTGCCCTTCACCAGTGGACAGTATTCACTCTCTGTCTGCAGGACAGTCTCAGGGCTTCTTAACCAAAAGCCAGGTTCCAGGACTTCTTCAACAACAGGACTGTCTTTCACCAGTGGACAAATCTGGCAAAAGAACATCAAAACAGACAGACAAAGTACCAGCAAAGCAGCCATGTCTCCTCAGTCCTTGGCAACTCAGGGGGCAGGTCTCAAAGTCCAGGGCAATTCAAAGCGGCCACCAGCAATTCTCTTAGTCTCTCTCTCTCCACGAGGTGCTGCTTCCAAAAAGATCTTCCGCCTCTCTCTTGTCTCTCCAAATCTACGTCACCAGCTCCTCCCAGTTCAGGACTTTCTTTTCACATCAAAAAGTCCATCCCACAGGTGGGATTAACAAGCTCTGGGTTTTAACACAATCAATTTGAAAACCAAGCCAATACAGGGGAATCTTTAATTGCCATTACTATCACACTGAGACCCAGAGATTACCCAAAATCAGAAAAGTAGTAAGGGATTTGAACCTAGGTCCTCTGACTCCCAACCCAGGGTGCATTGCATCTTGGCAATGAGGTGGTGATAATGGAAGTGGAATGTATTAAACCCCCCAGGTGTTGGACAAGCCAGGCTTACTTCAAGCAACCCTCCCAATGTGACTGCATTGGGCAGGGGCTGGTGAGTTACCTTGAACAGTCTCACATCCAGCATAGACATGGTCTCTTTCATCGGGACCCTTTCAGCAGTGGGAATAAATTTTTAACTGCCATTTGCAACTTTGGAAACATGAGGAGCAGAAAAGGAAGAGAGTTTAAACTGGAAACACCAACAGTGCAAACCCCAAATAATTTTCCATTGTGGTTTGCTCTTGCATTCCATCTCAACCCCGAGGGTTCCCATTCACAGCCAAGCATGACCCCAAGACAATGAGATCATTCAGCAGTGGGGAGCTGAGTCCATTGCTGCGAAACATTTCTCAAATGACTTTGAGGATCCTTAAATAAATAAATTCTCAGAAATGCATGGCTTTTCTTCTCTTGTTTAGCAATGGAGAAGGCACTGCACAGTGTGGGCTCACATCAATTGGAAGCCAGTGGTCTTGAAGGTGACATGATCCTGGTTTCACATGCAGCCCAGAGTTTGGTGCCTGTTTGATCTCACCATCCAAATGAAAATATCCTTATCAGTTCTATCTACACCCAATGGGCCTGGGGAATGTGAGAGAAGAGCTGCAGGTGGTCTCAGAGTGGATGAGGAATCAAACCTCTCAATGGATTAACTCTTGGTAATTCTGGTGAAACTAGAATCTTGGTGCAACAGGATTTAAGTTAGGCTACCTGTCCTTCTTGCCCCATAGCTAGACCCAAGGTGGGGTTGATAGAGTTGGGGAAGGGATCTGTGTATTGTTAATCTCTGTATCCCCAGAGCGTTTCACATAGGGTTATGGATAGCCAATCAATAAACATGTATTAAGTGCCCACCAAATGTCAACCACTGTGCTAAGTGCTAGGGACAAAAAAGCAAAAATCAGTGCTTGCCCTCCTGGAAATTACATTCTAATGGGGAGAAGGAATGGACCAATGATTCCATCAGGGGAGGCAACTTTTTGGTGAGGAAACACCCTCCAGTAATGTAGGGTGGCCTCAGTTCTACAGCTTACGGTACAGCCTTCAAAAATTGCCTAGGTTAAGTGACTTGCCCAGGGTCACACAGTTAGGATGTGTCAGTGATAGGCTTGAATTTGGGTCTCCCTAACTTCAAACTCGGTCCTATATCCACTATGCTATGCAGTCTCTGCCTGTTTGTTGAATTGAATTGAACCTTTTTTTTGGTGATACTGGCTCTTAAACCTCCCTTCAAACCTTTTCTTTGACACTACTTGTGTGATCTTAGGCAAGTCCCTGGGCCTTCATTTACTCTTTTGTAAAATGAGGGGGATGGACTTGATGGTCTCTAAGGCTTTTTCCAGTCCTAAATCTGTGCTCAGATAGTCCTTCCAGCATGACATCTATGTATGATTCCATGATTTACCCATACCATGATATAAAAAATGCCTCCAAGTATAAGTCTCCCAAGGTTCCATCCATCTTCTCTTTCTACCTTCTCTCTGGATAAGCTCAATCAATCAACATTTATTAAGCTACTATGCTGTGCTCAGCCCTGAGAGTACAAAAAGATGCAAAAGATAGTACCTTCCCACAAGGCACTTACCATCGGATTGTGAAGTGGTGGAGACCACAAGCAGACAGTTATGCACAAACAAGCTATAAATAGGATCAAAATAGAATAAATAGGAAATAATTAACAGAGGGGAGACAATAGAATTAAGAAGGATCAAGAATGGCTTTTAGTTGGGATTTGAAGAAAGCCAAGAAAGTCTGTAGATGAGGAAGGGAAGCATTCCAAGTATGGGGGATTGCCAGAGAAAATGCCTGGAGGGACTTGTTGGAGGAACAGCAGGAGACCAGAGAGAATGGCTGGAATCAAGCTATCATGAGCTCATCTGTTCTCTTGAATTCCAATTTCGGATCACTCCCATATTTATGTATCTGGTCTTATTTTTTTGTTGAACTCCAGGCCTGCATTAACTACTCCTTGGACGTCTACTTCTGGATGTCCTGTGTCCACTTCCAACTCATTGTGCTCAAAACTAAACTCCTCATCTAGCTTAGGAAATTTGGCCCTCCTGCATCCTTCTTTGTTTCTGTTGAGAGCATGGTCATCCTCCCGGACACTCAGGTTCACAACCTCAATCTTCCTTGATTCTTCTTCTCCTTGTTCCCCATGTCCAATCAGTTATATGGTGTCAGCTATTGGGAGTGAAGGAATCCTTCACCTTCAGACAAAAATATAGGAAAAAGGTCCCAAATGCTCAGTCATGGAGAAGACACAGACAATTCTGACTACCCAGCCCATGGGAAAATATGGCTTCTATCCACGTGGTAGACCAATACAGAATATCCCTTCATGTTCTAGTCCTTCAGCCTCCCGAAAGCAGGTCTCTTAAGTGTCTTCCCTGTGGGTGATGCTATCCTGGGGGTTTTAGGTATACTTCAAGCCCGAATCCCATCAGAATCATAGATCAAGAACTGGAAAGAAATATAATACAATTTAGAGACGTTCTAAGCCAACTCTAGCTTAGCTGTTCAGTTATATTTGACACTTCATGACCCATTTGGGATTTTCTTGGCAAAGATACTGGAGAGGTTTGCCATCTCCTTCACCAGTTTCTTTGACAGATGAGGAAATGGAGGCAAACCTGGTTAAATGAATTGCCCAGGGTTACCCAGCTGGTAAGTGTCTGAGACTGGATTTGAACTCAAGAAGGTGAATCTTTACAGAGAAGGCAATTGATTGCTAGAGACTTAGAGACCCAAGTGACTTATCCAAAGTCACACAGGTAGGATTTGAACTCTGCTCTTGTGACTCTAAATTCAGGACTTTTTCCATGATAACACAATCTCTGATGGGAAAAGGAATCTCCTCATGCCAACCATATGGGATCTTTTCTTCCTCCCTCCCTCCTTCCTTCCTTCCTTCCTTCCTTCCTTCCTTCCTTCCTTCCTTCCTTCCTTCCTTCCTTCCTTCCTTCAGTTGGTATAAACCATCAAAGTGAACCAATATTGAGCTTAGCTTGACTCAAGTGGCTTCCCTTGTCTAATAAAGCACAATGTTTACAATTACACACACACCCGTGAAAACACACACATGGACACACACACGCACATACATAGAGAGCACACTATTAGCAAAAACCTTCTCTTCATCTGACACTAATCTCTCCCCAGATCTGTAAACAGCTGTGTTCCCAGAAACACTGGATGGTGATAACAGGCTGGAAAGATTCCCTAGGACTCAGTAGCATTTATATTTCTTTTGAACTCTAGAAAGGTAGAGATTATCTGAGGTTTTCTTCCAGGCACTCTCAGCATCCCCTGGGATTATGTCTTAATGTGGTACTGCCCACCACTATAGAAGCTTGAGAAAGTGCCAAGGCTGGAAAGAGCCTGAGACTCCATCTCAATGTGTCAATGGTGCCTGCCCCTTGATTACCTTCCTGGTGATGCTATAAGGATGTATTTCAAAGCAAGGCAAAAACATCACAGAATCTGCAAGCATCTCTTAGAAGAAGACTGAGGCTTGAAAGAGGAAGGACAGAAGAATAGTGATGAAAGGAAGGACAGGGTATTTTTTAAAGATAAAAATAGCGATTGCATAAATGGGAGGCTAGCAGCATAAAGACAGGTTCTTGGACCCAAATCAGAAGCTTCAGAAATGTACGGCGTGTTCATTACAAAGTGAACCAAGCAAGAAATTAAAATTTATTGAATGTCTATTATTTATAAGGTTTTATACTTAAGTGCTTGATGAGGTAGTGGATGGGATCTTGGACTTAGGAAGATGTGAGTTCAAATCCTCATTCAGGCACATCCTAAAGATTTTTTTCAAGTTTTAATTTTCAATTCCAAATTCTCTCCCTCCCTTCAGTCTCTTCCCTACCCATTAAGTTAATAAGGGATACAATTTTTATTGTTCTGTCATTTTTCAGTGTCTGACTCTTTGTGACCCCATTTGGGGTTTTCTTGTCAAAGACACAGAAGTGGTTTGCCATTTCCTTCTCCAATTAGTTTGACAGATGAGGAAACTGAGGCAGACAGGGTTAAATGACTTGCTCAGCTTCACATAGCTAGGAAGTATCTGAGACCAGATTTGAACTCAGGAAATCTTCCTGACGTGATCAGGCCTAGCACTCTCTTCACTGCACTACCTGACTCTTGGGCAGCTAGGTGGCAAAGATCTTGGGGCCTAAAATCAGATGGACCCAAGTTCAAATGTAGCCTCAGACACTTACTATCTGTGTGACCCTGGGCAAGTCATTTCACCCTGTTTGCCTCAGTTTCCTCCTCTGTAAAATGAGCTGGGAGAAGGAAATGACAAACCACTCCTGTATCTTTGTCAAGAAAACACCAAACAGCATCACAAAGAGTCAGACATGACTGAAAAAATGACTGAAAAGCAACAAAGAGAAATCAGGAAGAACAAGTTTCAAATCCCATCCCAGGTAATGACCTTGGAAATGACTTACCTTTCTGTGCCTCAATTCCCCTGAGTGTAAAATGAGGAAGTTTTACTCAATGGTCTCTAAAGTCCCTACCAGCTCTAAATCAACGAATGAAAAAACATTAATTAAGCACCTCCCATGCTGGTACAAGTACAATGAATGAAACAATCCCTACTTGCTATGTAAGATTCTGATTTCCCAGATGAGGATGGTGAATAGACCTGCCGTGGGGAGATCAGTGGGGATGTGGGGAGAAGTGGGAAAGAAAGATCAGCTGTTTAGAGTAAGAAGGGGCATTAGAGAATCAGCAAACATGCACCCTTATTTGAAAACCTAGAGAGGGGGAGGGGATAAATACTTAATGATTAATTGAGTGATTGCCTGAGGTCACAGACACCCAGCTCTGCCCATCCCCAGTCCAATATTCTTTCCCATTTATTTCTAGGCAGGCATCAGAATCTTGGCTCTGGCTTGGTTAGGACTTGGAAGGAGCCTATTTGGAGAGTGACTAATTCTGTATAATGCAAGGAAATGAGTAAGCTAGCCATGGACAGCAATTATGGACTAAGGTATTGTCGATTTTCATTTTTTGGGTGCCATTTGCATATGATTCAGTGAAATACCTGTGATGATTAATTAGGTAGCAGTAGCAAAGGCTTAACTCTCTTTAGGGTAAGGTGCTATATTAATATAGAGCATAAGGCATGAGAGGTGTCAAATTCTGCCCCTCTGGGCCTTGAAGCATCAATTTAACTTCCAAATTACATTTGGAGATCTAGAACATATTGGACAATGTGGTATGTGGAGAGGCCCGTGTACTAGCAACAATGCTTTCACCTGGAAAAAAAAGTGGGAGAAAACCTGTGAGCCCCTTGGGAGAAGGCACTCCCTTTCCATCTTCGTTTTGATGACAGTCTTACAGGCACCTGCAAGATCATTGCTTTTTGAAAGCACTTAGGCACTAGCTTCCTCTAGTCAGGCCGGATGGTTCTGGTAGATTTTGCAACATACCAATGATGAACCACTGGAAGTTTTAGTAAATAAACTCTCCAGGCAGATAAAATGTCTGTTGAAATGAATGGGGGCTGTTTGATGGTTGCCTGAGAGATTACGAAAATCAGGCATATATTGAAAAAGAAGAATGAATCCTCTCATCTGGGAGCTGGGAGTGCCAAGAAATAAGGCATGTTATAGTAAGTAACGAAATCACCTTCCTCACTCCGGAACCATTTTCTGTGAGTAAATTTGACATATTAGCTCTTGGTTAGAGTGGGGCTCCTAGGCTCCACCATACTTGCGGGACTGTTCCAGGGGCTGCAATTTTATAGAAATGGCTTTCTTACTGTCTGACTTGATTTTTAAACTAGCCCATCACCATGAGTACCCACCCACCACTCCTAGGTTCTCTTGTACCATAGAAGAGCTTCTTAAGATCCCCACATTGGATTTTTATGAGTATCTGGAAATTCAGAGGCTTGGCTAACAGAAGGAAATAGAGACGGCTAAGATGGGGGTTGTTAACCTGATGTCCAAGAGGGCAGGGGATAGGTTTCAGAAGGTATGTGAACTTGGATAGAAAAAAAAGATCACATTTTTATTCTCACTGACTTCTAACTGACATCTAGCAGTTCTCTCAATGATTTAAAAGCATGATTCTGAGAAGGGGTCCATAGATTTCACTAGGCTGCCAAGAGGGAAAGGAAAGGTTAAGAAATCCTGGTATAAAGGAAAATTTCCCTCTCCTTCTTGTGCTATGATGCTTTAATAGGTGTATAAAGTTGAAAGACACCTTAGAAGTCACTGAGTTCATCACTCTGATTTTGCAGAATAAGGCGACTGAGGCCCAGAAAGGTGAAGCCACTTAGAATCATAGGGTCCCGTAGAGATCACTTGAAGACCTTTCCTCCAATCCCATCTGTAAAACAAGACCTCTGGGCTCCCTTCCAGTTCTGGGCCTATGATCCTGTGTCTGTCAGGCAGGAGAACCAGGCACTGGACATCTGCCCTGAAGATATGAACATACTCCTCCCCCTTCTTTCTGTCTCTTTCACAAAGATTGATCACCAAATCAACATTCACTTAGCTTCAGTGATAACTTACGACCCTATAGCTTCACACACAGTGTTGGTGATTCTGAGATGGAGGCAGAAGCCACAGTAGATAGATCTCAGGGCCTGGAGTCAGGAAGATTTGAGTTCAAATCCAGCCTCAGACACTTATTAGCTGTGTGACCCTGAACAAGTCACTTCACCTCAATCTGCCTTGGTTTCCTCAACTGTAAAATTGGGAAAATAACATCATCTGCCTCTGATGGTTGTTGTGAGGGTCAAATGAGACAATAATTGCAAAAAGCATTTAGCACAGTGCCTGTGGGAACATAGTAGGTCCTTGATAAATGAGTATTTCCTTCCCTTTATCTGACCACCACTCCCTACTCCTTCATGCCTATCACTCAACAATCAACAAGCATTAATTAGGAATTTACTGTACCACATCCCAGATACTGTCCAGTATGCAGGGATATAAATACAAGAAATGAAAAAAAACACCTTCATGTTAATCTCTTCCCCTCTCACCCCAGCCCATTTCCCTGTCCTTTTCCATTGTGCCCTCTGAAAACCCTATTCTATTGTGAATAAGCTGTCCTTCACGTTAGGCCTATGTGCTTCCACCAGGAATGACTTATTTGTTGTTGCTGTTTATTTGCGTGTCCCACTCTCTGTGACCCCATTTGGGATTTTCTTGGCAGAGATACTGGAGTGATTTGCTATATCCTTCTTCAGCTCATTTTACAGATGAGGAAACTGAGGCAAACAGGGTGAAGTGATTCGCACAGGGTCATACAGTTAGTAAGTGTCTGAGGTTAGATTTGAACTCACAACAATGAATCTTCCTGACTCCAGACCCTCAGGCTCTGGATCCACTGAACTACCTTATGATTTACTTATCTTTATGTGCTCTTTGCTGATCAATAGAATGCAAGCATCTTCATTTCATCTTTGTCCTTCTATTCCCATATTGCTGGGCACATGTAGAGGCTTAATAGATAAATGCTTTTTGAATTGAACTGAAATGATTGACCCAAGGTCATATGGTTGGTAAATTAAGAACTAAAGCTGTAGTCTTTCCTCTGGGCCATTGTAGCAAGCCCTGTAAAAAGTCCTTCTGGTTTTGACTGATCAGAATATCTAACTTAGTCAGCCCTTGGGTACTCTGGAGATGGCCAACTTCCTGCTTGATTCCTGACATGAAGGGGCTCAGGGTAGGAATGACCTCATCCTTTTAGCAAGTAAAACCTCTCCCACTTAACAAATAGTGCTCTCTGTCACTAGACTCCCACTGAGAGGGTGGGGAATAGCTGGTACCTTCTCTGACAACTCTGTGGACTCCCCCACATGGCAGCTAAAGTAGGGGGAATCAAGGTAAGTCAAGGACCTCTGGGTCCCCAACTGCCTTTTCTCTTCATTTTTCCTTTCCAGATTGGGTAACTGAATACCATGCTTGAGATGTATGTATTCAGGACTAGAGTCAAGCCTGTAAATTTGAAAAGTCCTTGATCTATTGAGTATATGTGATTGATAGCAAAGGGAATGTGTCTGTCTTCACTGGAAAAAGAGACCACTAGCAGAATGTATAGACTGGAAGTTTGGACAGTGCAGAACTGAGGTGAAATGTGAAATTGCCTATTCAGCAGTCCCGTAAACTACTTCATGTTCCAATGTTCGTGACTCAGGTCCTCTGGCAGAGATTGTAATAGTAGCTACAGATACTGAATCCTACTTTAAGCCATTCTGTTCATGTGAAATTTTGAATATTTTGTGCTTAATATTTCTTTGGCATGGAGGAAATAAATACCTATTTCATACCTGATTCATATTATATAATGATTAACTTCCTACTCCCTACTTTTTTTGGGAAATCTAGACATGTGCTGCAAACTAATCAGGGGTGATGAGCTGAGGGGAATGAAAAAAGGGAGGCTGATCCTTCTCATTAGAGGCAAGGTTTCCACAGAGCTGAACCCAATCCAGAGCCTGTGTGTGGGTCTAGAGCAGAGGGGCCTTTTGAGAAAGGAAGTGGGTGCAGTGCCCCAGTTCTTGGGTTCTCAATGTTAGACCATTAAGTTGAAACCTCTTCATCTCTCTGTCCATTTCCCAGGCCGGTGACTCATTTATGCTTTTTTTTTTCCTGTACAAAGACTTCTGAAAGTCAAAAGTAAGGTGGCATTTTGAAATCTCTTGTCCCAACTTGTTCATCCAATGTGCAATTTTCTCCACTGCCGACAAACAGGCCAATTTGGCTGGAATATGGAGTGTGTAAGAGGGTGTAATGTGTCATCAGTCTGGAAAGTTAGTTTAGGGCCAGATCATGAAAGGCTTTAAATGCCAAACCAAGGAACTTCATACTGGAGGCAATAAGGGAACTTTAGGGGGATGATATGGCAAGACCTGTATGTCGAATTGTGTGGGATGGGAGAGAGACTTGAGGCAGGGGGACCAAGTGGGGAAACAGTCCACACAAAAAGTACCAGATAGTCTAGGATGGTGGCCATGTGATTGGAGGGAAGGGGACACATGTAAAAGATAGAGGAAAAGGGGTGAGCGATCTCACAGCTTGGCTCTTAGACAAGGCAGTCCCCTTATAGGAGTCCAACTCCTTGGCTCTCAGTTACCCAAAGCCTGTCTAATACCTGGTACAGGTTCACCTCCTTAAGAAGTATGCCTCCCCTCTGACCTGATTGGTGTAGAGGAGAGCTCATCAAATTGATCAATGCTCCACCATCACCCCTATCGTACCTGTCTTTCTTCAACACTCATCCGGTGTCACTGCCTTTGTGAAGCCTTCCATGATCCTCTCAATTGTGAGGGTTTCCTCCCTCTTTGACTTTCCTTGTACTGTATTTATGTACCTGCTGTGCAACTTTCTCTTCCTTTCTTCCGACCTTGTCTCTTCCTTCTCCAGCTCATTTGACAGATTAGGAAACTGAGGAAAACAAGGTAAAGTGACTTTCCAAGGGTCACACAGCTACTAAGTGTCTGAGGCTGGATTTGAACTCAGGAAGATGAGTTGGCAAAAGGAAAAAGCAAAGGACAGTAGAAAGGACATTGGCTCTGGAGCTGGAGGACCTGGGTTCAAATTCCACATTTGATTCTCACTATCTGTGTGACCTTGGGCAAGTCCCTGAATGTCCCTAAGTCTCACTTAAGAAATGATGACTAAGTGGCCTCATGAGCCTACCAGTGACTTACAGGCACAGGATACTAACAAACATTGCTCTGCAGCGCCCTCTAGAGGGCAAGAATGCATACATTCTGTAATTACTCTAGGGAAGTTGATTTCACTCTCTTACAAAGCTGCCCAGACTGCCTTGGTTTTAACCTTTTGGCTAAGGACCTTTGGCCAAGGTCTATCTGCAGAAGGCCCGAGACCACCATATGTCAGTGCTGACTCACTTGTCAGCTTGCCCTTCAGCCCCTGTCACAGTGTTTGGTGACTTCGCCCTTTTCCTGCCTCTCTTCCCTTCCCCTCAATCCCCCTCCCCAAATTAGTAGTTTGTTCTGGTTTTTTGACCTTTTTACTATTCTACATTTCCATTGGCCAATCTTACCAGTCTCTCTCATTCTCAGCCTGGCTAACCCCCTGGGGAAGAGGTGAAACAGCTATCCAATAAAAACACAAAATACTGAAAAGGTCAAAATGCCCGATTACAATAAATTACCATAACTCAGCCCGAGAAGCAGACATTAAAATTCTGATATGCACCAAGATAGAGATTGGCGTGAGAGTTGAAAATGGCACCACAATAATGCATTCCAATGTCAAAGTTCAAAGCGGAGAGAGTAAACATTTGAAAACTTGAGTCTTAACATTATCTTGTGATTCTCTTAGGCTGTCACATCTTGGCATGACTGAAGAATAGAAATGCAGGCACTGAACTGTTTTTTTTAACCATCTGTCCTTTCTGACCAGTCAGTGGGGACAAGAGAAAAACACCAGACCTATGGATAGGAGAGGCAGGATAAAGCTATTAAATCAGGCCTGCCCAGAGCCAGTTACAATTTATGGCTGGTCAGTGGAAAGAACATCCATTTTATTTATTTTATTATCTGTGTAGTGCAGGCTGTCACTTGATAGACATGTCGTCTACACTTGCATTCCAGATGCTGGACTATTGGAAAAGTATTGTCTTCAAAGGGCTTTTCTCTGGGGAGGTGAACTTGGTGACCTAGGAACTTCCTCCTGGCTTTGAGATACAGGGAAGCTGAATTCTATGGAGCAGTTATTGCCTCAATGTGAGTGTGATGGAGGTTGAGTTGATCAATGGGGGCCCTCCCAAGACTTAAGAGAGGCATTTCCTATAACAAGCACTGTCCAGCAGTGGAATGGGCAGCTCAACTAAAGTCATGAGCTCCCTGTCAGTGAAAGGGTTCAGACAGAGGCTGAATGACCCCTGTATCTGGGATTCCTGGAAGGGAGTTGAGCAGGAGGTTGGGTCAGAATAAAGAGGTATCGAACTCCTGGCCTGTAAACCCTGGAGAGCTGCCTGAACCAGATTAAAATGAAATTGGGAAATACTCAACAATGGAAATGATGCTGATTTGTGTTTTCCTAAGTAAAAAAGACTCATTTCTATTTGAATTTGACACCACAGGTACCGGATGACTCTTAGGGTTTTTCTTAACTCTTCACTGGGCCCAGCATCGGTCCTTATAATTAATTACACAACATTTAGTTTCATTTTGTCAGTCTTTCCATTCACATGGTTGTAGTTACCAGGTTTGTTATTTTTCTGGTTCTACTCACTTCACTCCGAATCAGTTCATTTAATTCTTTGAATTCTTGTGTCTTTGAATTCTTTATGCTCATCATTTCTGGTGTAGTAACATCCCATTACATTCATGTGCCACAATTTGTTTGTCAATTTCCCAATGGAAGAACACTTCCTTTGTTTCCTTTTCATTCGTGCCACAAAAAATGGTACTCTGAATATTTCGGTGTGTATAGCATGTTTCTTTTTGTCTTTGACATCCTCGATTATATTCTGAGAGGAAGGATCTATGGGTTAAAAAGGATAGACATTTGAGCCCCCCTCTTCCTCCCTCTTTTTTTAAGCATAATTTCAAATTGCTTTCTATTATGGTTGAACCAATTCACAGCTCCAGGGGTCCATCTCTTTAAATGATTCAGTATCACAAATAAGCAAATATACTTCCTGTTCACTGAATAAATAATGTGTCTCCCACACAGATGTATAACTATTTTTCAAAGTTATACCAATCCTCTTGTAATGAATAAAACACAAATCCATTTAAAAATGTTTCCATCGTCAGTGAAGCTTTTTGACAATAAATATTGTCTCAATCAATGGATACTAATAGGACTACAACCTTTATATTGGAGCCTGTGAAATTCATTGACATTAAAAAGAATCCCTCTCTCCTTTGCAGGGGTGGGGGACCATGGGCCCAGAACATGGCAAATGCTATCAGACTTGGTTGATGGGTTAATTTGCTTTGTTGAAATGATTCTTTTCCCATCCTCTTTTTAAATTCTTTGTTATAAGAACTGGCTCTCTGGGTGGTGGAGGAGAAGGGCAGTATTGGGGAATGAAGGTAATGTAAAAACAAGATACATCAATAAAAGAATTTTACAAGATATTTTAAAAGCTTCTCATGCTTATAAAATGTTGAGAAAAACAGGAACAGTGTAGAGTCTTGGAGTAGGATTTAGGAGACCTGGTCCTGATTCTTTCACTAATTAAATAGGTGTGACTTTGGAAAAGTTGGTTCCTCTCTCTGGGCCTCAGTTTCCTTCTCTGTAAAAGGAGGTGGTTGCATTGCAGAATCTCTAAAAATCTTTCCACTGCTAACATGCTCTGACTCTGAACCCTGCCCACTGAGCTGGAATTCCTCCTTTTTGTATCCAAAGAGAAAATAACCCCAAAGCCCAATTTGAAAGACTTTTCATATTGAGTATTTCTTGACTTAGAACACCACAAATTAGCATTACCTATGTTGTGTTGTAGTTCTGCTCATTTTGCTAAACATTTCCCAATTACATTTTAATCTAGCTCAGGCAGAGGCAGACATTTGGAAATGTCAGTGTTTTCTTTAAAACTACTCAGGTGACTCCTTCTATATCAGGCTTTGTCTGGTACCTCCAGCTACTCGTGAAAGGGTTTTAGCGACTGAACGTGGGATTTCATAGGCCGGTGGTATTAAACTCAAATAGAAAATCCCTACCAGGTGCCTATTGACCCAGAAAACCACAAACTCACATTATCTATGCTATGTCCTATTTTTAGCTTTTTCAATGACTATTTCCCAATTACATTTTAATTGGGTTTGGACTGCAGTCTGCTGACCAAGGGGTGAGAAAATTTCCCCTACTAGTGTAGATGTGCACCTTCTCTGCTACTTATGGTCTTAGAGAGTTGTCTAGTGGACCCTGAGTCACCCAGCATGTGTAAGAGGGGTAAGACTTGAACCCAGATCTTGGATTTGAGGTCAACTATCCATTTCACAGCCCATGACACCTCTCAGCTAATAATAACCTTTCAGAAAATTACCAGGTATTTCATAGGATCATAGTTTTGAGCTGAAAGGGACCAAGACCCAGAATGGTTAATTAACTTCCATGAATTAGCCCATTAATTAATTTATTTCCATTAATTAGACCATTAACAAATCACCCAAACAATAAATGGAAGAGATGGGCCTGAAATGGAGGTCCTCTGACTCCAGAGACATGGATCTTCACACTCTGCTATCATTCTCTATTAATACCCTCATTTTTACAGATGAGGAAAGTTGGACCCGGGAGGTTGTGACTTGCCCAGACTCACATAGGGAATGAGCAGCAGAGCTGGACTTGAACACAGGTCTTCTGACCCCAAATCCAGAGCCATTTCCACTCCCCATTCTGTTTGTATATGATTATTTTTGAACATGTTATAAATTTGGTATCTATCTTGTCTATATTTTTCTATGTTTATCGTGTCTCTCCCATTAGAATGTAGGCTTCTTGAGGGCAGGAATTGTTTCTTTGTTGTTGTTGTATCTTCAGCAATGAGCACAATTCTTGGCACATAGTAAACACTTAATAAAGGTTTGCTGATTGATCGATCAGTTGATTGATTGGGTCCTTTGCCGAAATTGGGAGGGGAGAACAGCTCTGCCTTCTGTTTTCGGGGAATTTGTCACCTGATTGGCGTCTGCTAGAACCAGAGTTCTCTTAAATGACTGCGTGAAGGATGCTCCTACCATCCGGTAAATCCTGAACCTGACGATTGAGGCAGGTACTCATCTGCGGCGGTTCAGCCTGTCAGGATGTGACACATTCTCTGCTTGCTGAAGGAAGGCCCTGCTTGACATTTCATTCCTATCACGCCAGTGCCTTTCCCTGAAAGCTCTGTCAGTTGACTTTTATTGGGAGAACTGGGAGACAATCCTCACTCTTGGTGTGCTCATGTTTCTCCCTCAGTCCTGACTCCTGTTTTTCTTCTAGGAAGGAAAGGGGGAAAAACCCCCAGTTCAAATCATCCCATCTCCCAAAGTGTAGCAGTGTATTGGGCAGGTGGATGCTGAACCCATCCCATATTGGTGGGATTTCTATCTACTCAAATTTGCTGTATCCTGGTAAATCTCTCTCATTTCACACAGATTAAGCATTAATTCAGGTCAAATAAGGATTAATTAGTCGGTGTGTGGCAGTCCCAGGCACCAAGGGGCCGGGGAACCTTTCTAAATGAGTTGCTGCTGATACCGTAAGGCCTGTCTCTTTGGATGGCAGGACCTCTGGTGTATGACAAATTTGCAGTCAGGTACCCCATGGGACAGGAGATGAGGGGAAATGTCAGTCATAACAGTGCTTAAATCCCTCCTGCTGGTGAACTGCAGCCTCTCTCAAATTAGGTCCTGTTGGCAAAATCAGATAAAGAGATGGAAATAAATGATGTGAACAAAGGGCATCACGGAGTATCATTTAAATTGCTATTGACTGGGCGCATCAAATGGCCCAGCATGAAAACAGGTTTAATAAGAGAAGGTAATGGGGCCAGGGAACTACGATTTCCCCCTGTGTCATAGGGAACGTCTCACATGACTCACCTGTTGGAAAGCAAAAAAGGAAATATGATACATATTTCAGAGAATCTTTGATCATTCTGGATCTGATCAGTCAGGAAAAGTGAGGGGGTTGGAATAAGTGATCTCTAAACACCTTCTGTCTCTGACCTGGGAACCTAGACTGGGAAAAATATTCCTCCTTTTCCTCTCACGCCCCTTCGACAGTCATGAGCCTTTGAAGGATTTCATTGCTTGTCATAGCTCTTGAGAGGTGGGATCATATAAGAGAAAGTGCAGTGTCTCTGGAGTCAGAGGCCCAGGGTTCTGAAACTCACTATACTTAAGACCTATGTGACTTTACTTCTCTTGGGCTTCAGTGAGTATGAGATAATGTGGTAAGACTGAGTGACCTTTGGCATTTGGGGTCAGAGGACTTGGGTTCAATTGGATATATCCTTGGTCAAGTTACTCTACTCTCTGCCACACTTTCCTTATTCTTCAATAAAATGAGAGGGTTGAGCTAGATATCTCTGAGGTCCTTGATCTTTCTCTGCCTCAGTTTCCTTATCTGTAAAATAAGAGGGTTGGACCAGAAAGCTTCTTAAGTTCTTGACCTCTCTGCCTCCGTTTCTGTGTCTGTAAATTGAGAATATTTTATTATAAGATAGCCTCTTAAGTCCTTGAACTCTCTCTGTCTCAGTTTCCTCACTTGTAAAATGAGGGTGTTGAAGTAAGGCACCCTCCTAGCTCTAAATCTATGGTGCTATGATGATGATCTGTGAGGTCCCTTCCAACTGTAGCTTAGTGATCCTTCATGAAAAAATAACAAATATTGACCATTACAATAGTAGACATTTAGATAGTGCCTTATAAAGCACTTACTTAAAGATTATTGACAATGCCATGAAATGGGTATTAGAAGGATTATTATCCCCACTTTACAGATGAGGAAACAGAATCTCAGAAAATTGAAATGTTTGCCCTTGGTCATGGTTGGTAGTGACCCAGGTTGGCATTCCTATTCTAGTCTACTTGACTTCAAGCCCAACGCTCCATTCATTGCATCAAACTCAAAACAAAGCTATACCATATATAAGATTACAGCCTGTAGATGGACTCAGAAAACCATTTATTAACATTACCTATGTTCTATCATATTTTTTATTGTGCTAAATATTTCTTAATTATATATTAATCTGTCTTCTTGGGAGCAGGCCACATGTTTGACACCTCTGTCATTACACCATTCTTATGCAATAACACTCTTAAAAGCTCATAATTCTATATTGCTTTAAGCTTGGTAAAACACCATTCTTCAAAATAACCTGTGAGGTAGATGGTAGGAAAATGATGAGGAAATGGAGGGTCTGAAAAACAAAATGTTTCTTTGGGTCATAGATGTAAAGTAGGAAAAGACCATCTAGTCAAACCCCTCTTTATTTGTTATAATTGTGGAGACTAAGGCTCAGAGAATTGTCATGACCTGTCTAAGGTCACATGGGTAGAGGCCATCAGAAACAGGAGATGAACTCTGGTCTTCTGATTCTTGAGCCAATGCAAGTCTCTTTTGGTCTCTTTTGGTCTTTAAAACAACCCAACTCCATGACCCATTTTACAATATGATATACGTTTTTCGTAGAAAGATACTCTTTGAGTTTGATATTTCAAAGCCCTGAATGCAAATGAAGCTTAATAGATAAACAATCAATCAATTAATATGTATTTATGAAAGAAAGGAAGGAAGGGAAGAAAGAAAGGCAAAACCAAGGCCCTCACATTCTGATGGAGGAGACTGCACATTAGAAAATCAGTCCATACAAGATAAACCCAGACTAGATGGCAGGTGATCGATCAGCAGTCTTCTCACTGTAAGGGTTATGGGATTTAAAGATCTTCCACGCCCCATTGGACTTGCTGACGTAGCAGGAAGGGGTGGAGCAAGAGGAAGCGGAAGCCAAACTAGAGTTCCTGCGGTGGCTGGCAGTGGTGGCGACGGCGGCAGCAGCAGCAGAGACAGCAGCAGCGCAAAGCCCTTTTTGACTTAGCCAGAATTTCTGCTAAGGACTCCTGCTGAGGACTGCCAGGGGCCGGAGCTGCTGGGAGCACGCTTCCCGAACGCTGGGTGGTTGCTGTGAGTGGGGAGAGGAGGACCTTTGCCTGAGGTAGCCTGTTCCGTTTTAAAGGCTTGAAAATGTGGGTGCTTTCTACTTTATCTACCTGTGCCAATGTCATAACTACTCTGATGGCTTTCACTTTCTGGTTTTGGGACTCAGTCTTTTGGTATCTTAATAAATTTTCTAGTTTATTCCCCCATATGGCAAGCATGACGTATTTTGTGATGGATAATTATATCAGCATATCTGGTAATCTCCATAGGCATTGTGAATATGGCATTGCTGATACACTCACCCAGGAACATGCCTCTAACCTTGAGGCCCATCTCCAGAACTTCATGGGAGGGGTGCCCCAGGCAGTCAGGCTCCCTCCTCTCTTGCCTCTGATGCTGACTTCCTCTTGGTCTCACACCTAGAAAGGAGCAGAGCTGTAGCCTGATCCCAGGTCTCTTCTGACTATACATTCAGTTATTGCTGTGTTTGTCCCTTCGTTCTCAGAGGACCTTGACATCAGGGAGATGATGACACAACTTGCAGTTGACTTGGATTTAAGGGAGGTAGGGCTGTGCAAGGTCACCAGTCTCACTTTCTCCTCTGGAGCCATCTGGGTCCAGTGACTAGATATTCATCAGGATAACTGGAGATGACCCAGGATGCAATGGGAGAAGTGAGTACATCCAGTTACAGAACTGGAAGGGACCTCAGAGGCCATTTGGTTTAACCCCTTCATTTTGCATAGCAGAAAACTGAAGTTTAGGAGGGTAAGTGACTAGCCCAGTGTCACATAAGGAGTAAGGGACTTTGAAGGCCATCTAGTCTAACCCTTTCCTCTCACTGAGGAGGAAAGTGAGGCCAGAAGAGGGAAAGTGACATGGGATATGGAGCTGTAAAGGGCCTGGGGCCATGCAGTCCAACCCCTTCATTTAACAGTATCTCTTTCCTGAACTGGAATTGCATCCCCAGAAGCCACCTGGCAGAATCACCCAGCAGCCTCACCAACGGGGCACTACTGTGCATAAGCACATCATCTCTCCCACTGGTGATGGGAAAAAGGCAGCTTGTGGTGTGCAGCGGATGAACTCTAGCTCTGAAGTGTCAGGAAGCCAGGAACCATAGGAGGCAGAGACGAGGAGGAAGTGGCTTGTAGACACTGGGAGGGGCAGCCTGGACCAGAGGGGGAAGGTCACGAAGTTCGAAATGACAAGCAGGTCCATGCGGCGTGAATGCTGAATGTGTGAAGAGGAAAGATGTGGACATAATGAAGCCTGAGAAGGCAGGCTGGCATGGGATTGTGAGGGGCTTTCAATGCCAGAGAGAGGGTGTATTTGATCTTAAAGTCAATAGGGACCCACTGGAGATGATGGAGGAGGACAGTGGCACACTCAGATCTGTGCTGTAGGACTGTCACTTTGGTAGTCATGTGGGAGATGGATGTGACAGGACAGAGACCAGGTCGGAGGCTGTCGCGATGATCCAGGTGAGAGATAATGGCACAGAATGGTGTGCCTTGGAGTTGAGAGAAGAGAAAGATAGAGGGCAGCTAGGTAGTGCTGTGGAGAGAGCGCTGGACTTAGTCAGGAAATTCAAATCCAGCCTCAGACACTTACTAGCTGTGTGACCCTGGGCAAGTCACTTCACCCTGTTTGCCTCAGTTTCCTCACCTGTAAAATGAGCTGGAGAAGGAAATGGCAAACCTCTCCAGTATCCTTTCCAAGAAAACCCAAGCACGGTCATGAAGAATCATATGTAACTGAGCAACACCAACCACAAAAGAGAAATTGTGAAGCGAGCTCCTTGAGGGCATGGACAGTCTCTTTTCTCCTTTCATATCTCCAGTGCTCCACACAGTGCAGACATTTAACAAATGTTTGTTGACTGATTGATTGAAGGTATAACTGGCAAGTTATTGGATATGGGGGCGAGAGAGAGAATGAGATCAGAATGACTTGAAGGTTCCAAGTTTGGGCAACTGGGAAAATAGCGGTACCCTTGGCAGAAACAGAGAAATTCAAAAGAGGGGAGGAGTGGGGAGGAAAGATAATGAGTTCTGTTATAGACATGTTGAATTTGAGATCCAAGAAACATATGGTTGGAAAAGTCTAGTAGGCAGTTGGTTATGTAGGAGAGACAAGAGATTGTAATGCACACACAGGAGCAGATGAAATTCCTGAGAGTGAGAGAGTGTAGAGAAAGAAGAGAAGTCAGTGATATTCCAATAACTCCTGAAGTGGCAGTCCATCCACAGATGCAGACTAAGCATTTTATCTGCAATTCATACTCTTAGAGAGCCTCCTGGGAGCCAGAGAGATTAAGACCCTTGTCTAGGTAGTATGTATCTGAGGCAGGATTCAAACTCAGGTCTTCTTGACTTCAAGCCTAGCTCTCTAGCCACTTGCTATTGGCTTTTTGGGAAGCCAAGTGGCCCCTGATGTATTGATGTGAGAATGTGAAGAAGAAGAAGAAGGGGTTCCTTGGGGCTCATGGCTTTTTCTTGGCTGTACCAATAGGAGACTCTTAGATGCTGTTTTGGCCATTTCAAACAGGGAAAATGGGATGTCTTTACTGAGCCTAAGTTCCCTGGGGACTATGTATCTCCTCCTCCTTCTTCTCTCCACCCTCTGCTATTTCTCCAGGGTGGTGAAAATGGAACTAGACTGGCCTTTTTTCCCACCCCTTCTTCAAGCCTTCCCAAGGGCAGATATTTAATCTTCTGCTTGTTGCAAAGCAATCTGGAGAAGAAGGCCTTGGGGCAGATAGTCACATTTTGGAGATGTGTGAATTGTCCATTTCACACTCATCCTTTAATGCGGCACTCCCCTCCTTGGCGATAATGAAATGAGAACCAGGGGGAGAAGGTACATTGTGTTCTGAGGTGCGGGTACCTCAAACCCGATGTGTGATGGGACCCAGCAGATGGGGGTGTTTATGTTGATCGTTTCCAGAACCTTTGGCCTGAAGACATTAGGCCCTTTTGTCTACACTGGCAAATGGAGGCTGGGATGACATTTGGTCTAATTCCTGGTGCTCAGTAAATGTTTGCAGAGAATGATAACGAGTTATGATGCCAATGATTATGTGGGAGTCAGCATGCGTGCTGTGTTGGTTCCACCACTGGTACCATCCATGTGTCCTTGGATAAATCACTTTACTTCTATAGGCCTCAGTTTCTTCACCTGTAAAATGGGCTATGTGGCCCCTAGGTCTTTTCCACCTGCAAGGAGATGATTCTTGGGTGCTGAGGAACTTGGATGGAGGTGACCTTGGTCAAGTAAATTCTCTTTTCTTAAGCCTCAGTTTCTTCCCCTGTAAAAAGAAAGGATTGAACCAGATGACCAATAAGATCTCTTCTCACTCTAAATGTTTTATCTCATGAGTTACATCTTGAACACAAATCTCTGAAGAGGTTGAATTCAGAGCCCACATGGGAAATTCTTGGGTCTGAGCAAAATTCAGTTGAGTGAGTGTGTGTGTGGGAAAGCCCATACCCCAGAGAGGCGGCTTTGTGCTGTGCCCCTTAAGACTGGGAGAGAGAAACAGGCTCTGATGATGAGATCCTGGGGGTGGAGGTGGACTGAGAAAATGAAAAATCGATTGGCTTGGGTTGGAGGAGGACCACGAGGAGTGGTGCTGGTCCTGGTGGGAAGAAAGCACATCCCACTTCCCCATGGAGGCAGGATGCCTCCTGGATGTCGAGGCCCTGGGGAAAGCCCCAGTCACCCAGATCGTTGTGTTGTTGAGTTTTTTCCAATTCTTCATGACCACATCTGGGGTTTTCTTGGCAGAGATACTGGAGTGGTTTGTCATTTCCTTATCCAGCTCATTTGACAGATGAGGAAACTGAGGCAAAGAGGATGAAGTGACTTGCCTGGAGTCACACAGCTAGAAAGTGTCTGAGGCTGGATTTGAACTTAGGAACATGGGTCTTCCTGCCTCCAGGTCTGCCACTCTACCCTCTGCACCACCCAGCTGCCCCCTCAACAAGCTTACTTTCTATCTAAATCCTCTTCCAGCTTCAAATCGTTTAAACCTATGACTCTCTGAACCCTCTGTGGGTTCCAAACAGGGGTGGGGGAAGTCATTATATTCTGCTAAGAGCGACCAATTGGATTTTCTCCCCCAGTGCATAACTTTGTTGGGTGCTAAGTGCCCAGCAGATTTGGCTAAGAAGAACCATTTTATCTTATTTAAATAGTACATGGTATTTCTTCTTTAAGGAAGGGGAAATGTAAAAGGAAACCAGTATTTGCTAAGCACCGACTTCTCAGCTTTAATTATCTGATCCTATGACTTGGATTCAAATCCCACCACAGATACTTACTATCTATGTGTGACCCTAGGCAAGTCACATCATCTCCCTATGACTCCAATTCCTTATTTGTAAAAGAAGTGTTAGACTCAAAGATCTCTAAGGTCCCTTCCAGCCATTGTGGGACCCATGTTCCTCATTAAGGGATTGGGCATAATGGCCTCTGAAGTCTCTTCAAGCTCTAGATCTCAATCAATAAACATTTATTAAGCACCAATTGTGTACCAGGTACTATGCTAAACCCTGGGGTACCAAAAGAAGCAAAAAGCAGCCCCTGCCCTCAAGGAGCTCCCAGATCTATCATCAAACGGGCCCTTGGAGGTTGTACCAATGTCAGCGTCTGACCTCTGAATGGAGAGCAATGGCTAAACTTCCCACTTCTAAACAAAGCTGAGAGCTCTTTCCCCTTTCCCTGGCATATTGAATTTTAGGTGAACCAAGGACTTTGGAAACAGATCTCTCCTTTCAATAGGAGCCCAGAAGGGATTCACTGATATGGAGACAATTTGCCATCTCGGATCATGTTGGAACTGGGTTCTTCTCTCCCTTGCCCCCCACCTTATTTAGTTTTAAACTTGAAATCCACATGGGAGTTGGATTTGTCTTTGAGTGTTCTTTGGCTCGTTCTAAACCCATGTGGCCCCTGCAGTTCAAAGGGAAAACTGTTCCTATGGTAGCTAAAGGTAGAATGCTTAATACAGAGCAGTCATGGGTGATGGTGAGGTTCTTGGTGTCATAATACTTTGAAAATCTCTGTGTTACTTTGGATGCTGTGATTGGTCTTGGATGTGAGCAGAGACCTGTTATGAATTCAGTATGGGGAATTTCCAGTGTGATAACTCCTTTTATTGATTCAGACCAACAATTCTTCTGCAACTTAAAGTCTTACCTGGGGGCATCCAGGGGTTAAGTTACCTGTCTGGCCAGACAGTGTATACAAGAGGCAAGACTTCAACTTCCATCATTTTGCCTGCAAAACTTCCTTTCTATCAACTCTGCCCAACAGCCTCTCCTGGACAGGTTAGGCCAGGTGCAAGCCCTGGGATTCATCTTTCTCAAAGGTGGATCCTGAAATGGAAAAGAATCTAGAACTGATTCCTTACCTCTCTTTGCAATCAATACTGAGTAGAAATAATAATGTCAGGGCAGATGTTATTATGCTCATTTCATAGCTGAGGAAGCGTGTACCCAAAGGCACAGAGATTTGTGCAACATCAGAGTCACTGAATCTTAAGAGTTAGAAGGTGCATCAGAGGCTACCTTGTCAAAATCATAAGTGAGCAGGGTTCTCTTCTGCGCTATCCACAGCAAGTGGTTGCCCAGTCATTACTCAAAGACTTCCATTGAGGGCGGACCCAATCCTTCTGACTGGGGCAGAGTATATCAGTGATCTCCCCTCCTTCCTTGCGGATAACGTTTCTAATATGGCATTAGATTTCTGGCTCTTTGTCATGCCATTGAGTCATTCTGAGCTTGCTGGCCATGGAAGGCACAGAAAAATCAAAGGAAGGTGACAAGTGGTTGAGGTAATCCCACAGGGAAGGAGATAAGGGAGAGGAAAGCTATATTTAGACAATTTTGTATCAATTGTGGCTATCCCACTTATCAAAAATGCTTTTTCTTAGAGCTTTGGGGAGAAAAAAAGTTGAAAGGGAAGAATAAAAGGAAGGGTGAGGGAGGTGAAGGAGAAACAGGAATGGATAGAGAGCATGTGGTGAGGAAAGTGTTGGCTATGAAGCAGGCAGACCCTTAGTCTCACCTCTACCACTTAGCTGTGTGACCATTGGCAAGCCACAGTCTCTGTGGGCCTCAGTGTCTTCATCTGAAACGTGAAGAGCTTGGACTAGATGAAGTTCTCTTCCAGCTCAAAATCTCTAATCCTTTGAGGAAGGGGAGGAGAAAAAAGAAGGGGAAGGAGTAGGCGAAAAGGAGTTAAGGGAAAGGAGGAGGTAGGGAGACAGGGGGGCGAGAAAGGAAGGGAATAAAGTGAGATGAGAGAAGTAAGGGGAGGAATTGGTCACAAACATGTGAGTGCCAGGAACTGTGTTAGGCAGAAAATACATGAAAAAAAGCAAAATAGACTTTGACCTCACATCCTATCAGGGGAGAGGATACATGTCTGTTTGTCTGTCTATCTGTGTACCTATCTCTATATACATATGTGTGTATGTTGATCTATATGTATATGTCTATCTGTATGTATGTGTGGTGTGTATCTATAAATATGTATGTGTGTATGTGTATATCAATCTATACGCACATATATGCATGTGTATATATGTATATGTGTGTATCGATCTATATGTATACATATGTATGTGTGTATATCAATCTGTATGTATGTGTGTGTAGTGTATACACATTGTCTCTCACGTACATTCTTTCTATATTCTCTCTCTGCAGACATATACTATACTCTCTAAATATATATGTATATATATGCATACACATCTATGCACATGTACACACAGAGAGATACGTATCAATCAATAAAACAATCCATCAACAAGTATTTTTAAGCGTCTCCTGTGTAAGGCCTCAGGGATATAAAGACAGCCCCTGACCTCAGGGAGTTTTCATTCTGTCAGGGGAGACAACATGCACATGTAAAGAGAGGAACGAAGTAAGTCCAAGAATTCAAGATGATTGGGGGTGGGGGGTGGGGAGGAAGCAGGAGGAAGACCCAGAGCATCTACAATAAAAGCTTCTCAGAGAAGAAAGATGAGACCAGAGGGACCGAGCTCAGGTTAAGTGAAATGACTAAACGCTGCGTGGACGGGAAAGCTGGGGGTGGGAGGGAAAAAGGAGCAGAATAATATAGTGCCACCAAAAACATACTGAGAGAAACCCCTTTTTATGGGAGCAATTAGAGGGCCTAAATGAATGTGTTTTTAAAGGAGTCGTGTGTTTATGTTTCAGGAACAGAGATTTGCCGGGGCTGCCAGGCCTGGCTCTCTCCCTGCCCTCCCCACTGCCACAGTTGGGAAAATATATACCTGTATTTCTCTCTAAGTCATTCTACCACCTAATTATCTCTAAAGATTCAAATCAAGCACGGCAGCTTCAAAGCATTTTATGAGCATTTGTGGAGTTTAAATAGAGAAATTTAAAAACAAAATTAGTTTCCCCACTGAATTGAGAAGGGGAGTTGGGTTAAAAAGAAACCTGCTCTTAATAATAATAATAACCTTTGAAAGTTCAACACTCAAAACTCCCCCCATGGTGCAGAAGGCATACACAGAGAAACCAAGAGTTTGGGGCTTGGTGTTATGTATCAGCTGGAAAGTTCTATGCTGGCTATTTGGAGACCATCATCGTCTTTGGGTCTCCTGAGTAGTCTCTACTGAGATAGACTGATTTATCGGTTGTTTTCTGCAGAGCACTTTTATTGATAGACATGTGAAAACCAATTTTGGAAGACAGCGAGGAAACATAGTTCTGAGCCTCCATCTGCCTGCTTAGTGAGAACTGCCAGCCCTGAAGCTTTTAATATAAGGTATGTAGGGCTTAGAAGGCAGTGTCTCACCTGCTAGAGGACTGGGCTTAGACCCATAAAGTTCTGAGTTCAAGTCCCAACTCTGACAGGTAGTGACTGTGTGACCCCTGGGCAAGTCATTTAACCTTTTAGCACCCCAAGGCTATTGGCACTGGTACAAGTTTCCTGACCAGAGAGTTCTTTACACTAATGAAACCACAGATTCAATACCTATCCCTCTGAGGGGCTTGGCACAGTCCAGAAATGGGATGAGGGTACCTTTTGTACTGGGATTACTCCTGGAATTTGGATGGAGGACAGAGTTAGGTGAAAGGACATTGGACTCAAGAATCAATCAATCATCTTGTATTAGGCTGTAACAATAATGCAATATTCACAACACCCATGGTGGTTATGAATAAGCTTGTATAGTTGTGAATCACAAAATGTAACAGACTCGCCACATGGAGGGCAGAAACAAAGCCTTTATTCAAATACCAGAAAAACGAGTCCCAGAATCAGAAAGCCAAAGTCATTATAGTAGCCACGAAATTGGTACACATGATTAATGCAGTGAGCACCCACATTCCCAAGCCTTCCCTCAAGCAGGAATCCTCCTCTCTCACTCACGGTAGCTCCTCAGCCTGGTTCTTGGAAGTTCTCAGCAGAAATTCCCAAAGAAAAGTCTCAGCAGAAGCCACAGCCTCCAGTTGGAGAAACTCTGACTTTCCCAGCTGGGGTTTTTCCTTATATACAGTATTGCTCCTCCTTGTTCAGCCTCTTCCTGTTACATCAGCAACTTCCTCCCAAGGTGTTAACTACTTCTATGTTAATTAAATAGCTTAAACAAGGTGTTAACTTGAAATAAGACGCTAAGTACCTGCTTACTTGCCAATACAAAGGGGCAGGGAAATCTTCAGATTCCATTAACATTACCTAGATTGATAGATTGAATGCTTAGAGGAAACTCAGAGACAATCTAGTTCAATCCTCTCATTTCACATTTGGAGAAACTGAGGCCCAGGATGCTTAATATGCTTACCCAAGGTCATCCAGATAAGTGGGTAGCAGAGTTGGCAGTCAAACACAGCTTCTTCTCCCCAACACATCAGTACTCTGGGGTAAAGTCTATAGCTCTGGCTAAAAGGAAGTAAGATGATGGAGGGTCTTGTCTTTCTGTCCCGGACTCTTTGATCTGGCTTGCTCCAACCTCAGTCTTTACCGTTTAGGACACCTTTTGTTTTTCTGCCAGGTACCACTGGGATTGTGCTTTGAGATTTAAAATTTTTTCTGTAACAGTGCCTACAGCCAAGAACACCACATTTTTTGGAAATAAAAATATAAACAAATATACTAATAATCTGAAATGTCAAAAAATGAAGAACAAAAAGCAACTTCCCTGTATTTTTAAACCCAAAGACAAATGTTTTCATGAAATTTAAAGAGAGGACTTTGTGTCTTATGTGTTTGTTGGTTTCTGCTGGAGATAATTTATAGAAGTAGATGTGAGATTGTCTAAGTTTGATTAGGAAAGAGAAGGAGAAAGGGAGGGGAAAAGTGGAGAGAGAGAGATGGAGAGAGAGACAGAGATTGAGACAGAGATGGAGAGAAAGAGACAGGAAGACAGAGAGATAGACAGATGGAGAAACAGAGGCAGACAGATATAGAGAGATAGAGATGGAGAAATAAAGATAAGAAAGAGAGGAAGCAGTTGGGAGGGGAAAGGCTCTGTGTACATGTGGGTGCCTATTTAGCTCTAAAAATGTTACTCTATGTGTTACAATAAAACAAAGTTAAAATATTTTGATTTTTATATTCCTTCCCCATCATCAAGTGATCAAATAGGCCACTTTGAGATAGTGAATAGCCTTGCCATCCATACCTATGGTAATAACCAAACACTTGAATCTCATTAGACTTTGCATATAGTGGAATGTCTTTATTAGGCTTGTTGCTTGGCAGAGCCTATCACTCCTGGGAGGAGCTTTGCTATGGTGGGAAGAGAGGCAGATTTAGAGCATTATAGAGGCATAATTAGGGCTGGGCAAATGCGTCTTTGCTCCAGCATGGAAAATGTAGGAGGTGACATGAGTACCACTCTAGGGATGTAGGGAGTGCTGCCTCCTATCCAGGGCCACCCATGGTCTGTGGGAGCAGGAGCTCTCCAGTGTACTTCTAATGCCCGCACTGACCTGCTAGGGACTGGGGAAGAATGTTGGCCATAGACTAGAGTAGGATTTCTTACATTTTTTCCACTTGTTTTCACCTGAGAAATTTTTACATAACCCCAGGTATAAAGGTATATAAAATAGATATACAAATCAAACATTTACTGATAAATAAATCATAAACAAATTTATTTTAAAACAATTCTTTTGTATAGATATAATTTTACCATTTTTACAGATGAAAGCAAATGTGCATACTAATGAGATGAATGTGTTTGCTTATTTTTGCATAAAGAACTAAATCTTGGTGGAATATTTGATACTGAAAGGTTTAGAGCACCTTCAACATTTTTCAGAGTTGATCGATATTTTGATTTTATAATTGTCAATGCTGTCTTCAGAATCAAGGCTGCAGTGAAAATGCATGATACAACACAGGAAAGCGCTGCCAGAAACCCCTTGGATTCATTACACTTTTGATGCTGAATTAATTTTTGATCGTCTTGCATTCAGATACCTTTTCCTGTTGCCACATTTTTTTGCAATGACCCTCCTCCCCTAATATGGGGTCACAACTCACAGTTTAATAGATACTGGACTAGAGAACCACTAGACCCATTTAGTGTCCAACAGAGAGCTATAAGGGAAACCTCATATGGAACTTATAAAGCAAGAAAATAGCTTTTGGGTCAAGAATCAGGAGGCATTTCTGGGTAACATGTATCCCTCACTTTCATTATACTTTAAATTTGAACCCACTCTCCCCAGGAACACTGTGTCTAAAAGGAGAGAGTGCCTGAAGTTTGGGAGGTGAGGAGGCATATTTTGTTATTCTTTTTTTTTGCTAAATATTCTCAGTGAATACTTTCCCCCAGAATACCTTTTGCTAGAAATGCCCTTTTTAAGAATTCTACTGATGGATTAATATGGAGGGGCACACTGGATGTGGGCTTAGGAACAATAGTATCAGAAGCTGAAACTTGTCAGGGTTACTCAAAAACCTGGAGGGAGAAGTAGTCTTTACCCACTGAGAACATAATCTACCAATGCAGTCTGAGCTGGGCAAGTGGATCCAGTCAGGAGAGTATGACTACGTGCTAAGGACTAAGGGCAAAGACCAACTCTTCCATAAACTTTGTATTTCCCCCAGTGCCTGACACAGTATGTCGCATGGTATAATGCAAAAGGCCCTAGATTTGGAGTAAACGGTCTTGACTTTGCACCCTGGCTTCAGAACTTAATTCCTATAAGAACTCAGGTGCATGACTGTCCTTTTTGCAGTCTCAGTTTCCCTTCCTGTCAAAGAAAGGGGCTGGAATATATGACTTTTAGAGCTTCTTCTAGCTCTAGATTTATGACAAAATAATACAGCTGGTAAGTGTCTGAGATAGTATTTGAACTCAGGTCTTCCTGACCCCAGGTTTAGCACTCTACCCACCGTGCCCATGAGTTACATGTCTATATATTGAACAGGAAGATAGAGAATAATATGAGGCATTAAATAATGTCATGGATGAAGGAAAAAAGTTGGTGCTCAATTCTCACTGTGCTTTGCCCAGTGCTTAAAACTATCATGTTTATTCTGGAGGCAATGAAGCCTGCTTCCTGAGGAGGGTTTCTATTTGACCATTACATCAGGGCAAATGAGGTGGCTGTGTTTTTTGGCATGGTCCAAGATCATAGGATCTGAGACTTTAGAAAGCTAAATTTCCAGTTAGTCTAGTCTAACTCTCTCATTTTGTTGAAGAAGAAACTGACACCCAGTTATTTATTATAGCCCCCCATTATTATAGCCTTCCCCCATCACCTCTTCTTTTACTTTCTCAGTGCCTTTTTGTTCTTTCCTTTATTCAATGAGGCTCTTGGGAAAGCTCCTGATAACAGGCTTTTATATATTTGTGTGCATGAGTTGAGGTCCCACTGTGTTACCTTTCCCATGGTCCTTTGCATCGATCAATAACAAATACTTATTAATTACCAGGCACTGTGACAGGTGCTGAGCGTGCAAAGACAAAAATATAAAACAATTCTTATCCCCAAGGAATGAAAAAGTTGTTTCATTTATTTTTAATGTTAAAGTGATTTGATGGATTTTAGGTATTAACCTCATAAGGGAAATGTTTTTTTTTTCTTTTTTAAGCATGTCAAGTGCTCTCCTTTAAGGTCAATCATAGAAGTAGCCACTTCTAAATTCTTAAGATAGAGTTCAGAACCCAAATGAGGACACAGAGCTTGTCTCTTCCTTCCTTCTTAGTTCTTGTCCTGAGGACAGAGTCTTTGAAAAAGAGGCTGAGATAATAACAGGGAATACTTTCTAGACCAAGGAAAGCCCTTTTCTATACATCTGGAAGTAACTACCCCATGGGGCCTTATGAACTCATTGTCTTCTATTAGCAAGATTGTCACAGAGTATGGGCCCTTCCTTCACTTACTCAGACTATTCTTCACCAAGCAGAGAAGTTTTTGCAAAGCAGTGAATAGTATCTATTCACTGAGAGAACCTGCAGGTGGAAGAGACTTTAGATATAATCTACTCTAACCCCTTCATTTTATAGAGGAGGTCCAAGAGAGAAGTGACTTGCCTAAGGTCACACTAATAAGTAAGAAAGTCATGATTCAAACCCAAGCTTTCTAATTCTAAGTCTAGTGACCTTTCCAATTTGTGGTATACAAGTCTACTTCCAGACACAGCTGCATCTACAGGGCCTGAAGGATTTACCTTAAGATGATTTAATGTATTTTTCATAACTGAAGTTTGGATGCTCCACATTGGGGAAGGCCAGTGCCGGGGTCCTATGACCTCTGACTGCCGGAGTCGCTTGGCCTCTGCCATGATTATTCCTAGGAAAAGAGAGAAGGTTCCAGAATTGTTGTCAAGGGCTCAGTTATTAATGACTTTGTGACCTAGGATCATAACTGCTTGAGCCTTTTGGCATCTTCTGGGCCTTAAGACATCATGCACCCTATAGTAAAACACTTTATAATGTGTAATATTGTCTTCTAATATAGCAGAATATAACTGAAAATACACACCCAGGAAATCAGACTGATGATCATGAAATAAGTTACTTGAGGACAGGGACTTTTTTTTTACCTTACTCTTTGTATGCACATCACCTAGCATACAGCAAGTGCATAATAGAAACTTTTTTATTGTTTAATTAATGAAATTATCCATTTTATCTATGGATTTGGTTTTCATGTCAGACATTTCTGAAACCCTCCCCCCCCCCACACATACCAATATGAAACAAATCAATAAAGACTTCTCCACTTTCCTTTTACCAAAACTAAAACCAAATAGAACAAATGATTAAAAAGATCCCATACAGGTACCACTTCTGACTGTGTGCTGCACTCTGCCCTAGGTGTCTCCCGCCTCTCTAGCTGTGAGGAGGTATGTATTGCTATTTATTCTCCAGGATAATCACTGGCTTTTTTACTCAGATCTTGACTGATACCATGCCTTGGGTTTTGCTTATTTCAGTGGGAATCAGTTCATACAAACTCTCCCATGTTGTTCCGAACTCCTGATTTATTTCTGCCCAATCTTATTCCATTATATTCATACGCTTCAGTTTGCCCAGCTATTACTGAGCAGATAGGTGCCCACCCTGTTTTTAGGTCTTTGCTGCCTGAAAAAGGGCTGCTAGGATATTTTGATTTATGTTGTGGTTTTTTGTTCAGTCACGTCTGACTCTTCGTGATCCCATTTGGGGTTTTCTTGGCAAAGACACAGGAGTGTTTTTGTTATTTCCTCCTCTAGCTCATTTGACAGATGAGAAAACTGAGGCAAAGTCAAGTGACTTGCCCAGGATCACACAGCTATAAATGTCTGAGGCTGGATTTGAACTCATGTCTTTCCAACCTCTATTCATTGAACCCCGTACTGTTGTTTGTTGTTTTTCAGTCATGTCTGAGTCTTTGTGATCCCACTTGGATTTTCTTGGCAAAGATACTGGAGAGGTTTGATATTGTCTTGGTTGCCTTGTATTTTTAGGTACCTCGAAGGTACTTAATGTCTTCTTTTTCCTTTAAATTTTTCTTAGCCCAGGGATTCTTTAATGTTTTTGTATTGTGTACCCCCCTCATCATCTGTTGAAAACCATGGACTCAGAATGATTTTTAAAAAAGAAATTCATAATAGAAGTAAAAGTTAAATTGCAATTATAGGTTAGTAAAAATAAAGGTGCAGTCGCCACCCTCCCTCCCATCCAAGTTCGTAGCCCTTGGGAAATCTATCCATGGATCCCTTAGCGGGGCGGTCGTCTGTGGACCCCATATTAATAACTCTCCCCCAGCACAGTGCACACGAGAGCATTTAAATTTCTTGAATGAAAGGAGGAACAGTAACTTCTGCTCCCCCCACCCAGTAGTAGGGTGATAACAAATGTTCACAAATAGCTACAAGGAAGCGAATCTCCCTTCTCACTCCCCACCTCACCTCTTGGGTTCTCTGGCTCCCTTCAGAATTCAGCTACAATTATACCTTCTGTAAGGCAGCATCCTGGGGCCCCCCGATGCCAGTCAGTGCCTTCCCCTCTGAGATTGTGTCCTACTGACTGTTCTGTTATATGTCCCTATCGGTTTGTATGCTGCCAAACTAACCCCTTTAGAATGTAAGTTTCTTGAGGCAAGGATGTTTTTTTTAACCTATCTTTGTATTCCTAGTGATTGGCATAGACCTGGGAAGTGAGAAGGGCTTAATCAGTGCTTGTTAAGTCCAGGATGGGGCTGGGGGAGGGATTGGGGATGGCCATGCCTCAGTTGCACAAATGATCATGGTCTTTGACTTGGCTAGCATACTTGGGTATCAGTACCATTTATGTACAGTAAGAAACCAGCAGATCTGTGTTCTCAGAAGGCAGGAAGCAGGAAGCTCAGGGTATCATTTGAAGAGGAGAGTAAGGAAAAGCCCTAGAGACCCAAGGATTCTGTAGGTTTCAAGAGATGCCTTCCATAGGACAGAAAGAGAGTAATAGTGTGCTTTGGGATCCAAAGGATGGATGAGTCAGGGAGTGTGTGTGGGGGGTGGGGAGGGACAGCTAAATTTCAGTGGATGCCAAAGGGGTCGTCAGTGGAAAAAATCTGCAAAGCTCTGATTTCGACCAACAGTCAGAGCAGATGGGTTCAATAAAGCCCATGGTTATTTACATTAATGCGAAGTCTGAGTGTGTTTATTTCTGGCTCCTGGGGTCTGGAAAGGAATAGGAATGATTGAAACGAGGAACGTGCTGAAAGGAAAAAATGGACATTCTTAGCAAGAAAGAAATGTGAATACTCAGTATAATCCTTTTCATCTCAGGGCCACTGAGGGCTTGGTAAAGAGGATCTTCTTAGTTCTCCCAGGACCATAGAGATACACACAAGGCTCATTTCTAGGATTGGCAGGGGGCAAACAAAGGAGAATGTGGGGTGTGCCCCTGTAGCTTTCATGGCCTGGGGTCTGGAATGTGGGGAGAAGGGGAAGGGGACCGGGCATAGGAGAACACAGCATTCAGCACTGGAGAGTGTGTTGGATTGGGAGTAAAAGGGATCATGGGTCTGGAGCTGGAAGAACCTTACACCAGATTGAGTCCAATTCTCCATTATATACATCTGAGACCCAGAGAGGAGGCAGGTCCAAGTTCACTGGGGTAGTGAGGCGCAGAGGCAAGATCTGGGCCCCAGTGTTAATGTCCCTTGGATCACATCTTGGGCATGGGGTCAAATGTGGGCTCTGCCTTTAACTAGCTCTGTGATGCCGTACCAGTGATCTTAGCAGGGCTGCCTCAGTGTCCTCATCTCTGAAATGGAGGATTAGGATGGAATCAATTCTATGATTTTTTGACTTGGGTTTGAATACTGGCTTTGCTACATATTACCTTATATGTTCTTGGGAGAGTCACTGGTCTCAGTTTCCAAATGTGTAAACTGAAGGGATTCATTTAGATGATCCCTAAGTACAATTTCATCTCTGAATAGGTCCCAGATCACAGAGGTAGTTAGGTTTTAGCAATCAGCAAAAACAATTCACCAATTGGCAAACTATTGATTTCTCACAGTAAGGGACAGCCCTGGGTAAAATGGTGGACTCTCCACTCCCATTTTCTTTATATATTTCTTTTGTCCCAACAGCAGGCACACCCAATCGTCTGCTCAGTGCCATGTGTCCCAATGGATTCTGATATCAGTCATTTACACTGTAGAATGAAATGAGTTAGGTTTATTTCCAAAGAGTTCTGCCTTCTCATTTTGATCTCCAATTGCAAAAAGGAAAGGTTTTATCCTACGACAGTAACAACTAGCATTTATATAGTGTTCAGTGCCCAGGCACTGTGCCAAGCTCTTCACAAATATCTCATCTGGTCCTCAAAAGAGCCTTGAGAGCTAGGTGCTCCCATTTTACAGTTGAGGAAACTGAGGCAGGCAGAGGTAAAGTGACTTGCCCAGGGTCACACAGCTAAGAAGTTTCTAAGGTCAGATTTGTACTCAGGTCTTCCCTAGGCTCGGCATCCTATCCCCCACACTACTCAACAGCCTATTGCAATAGGATATGGGGACAGGAGTATGGGAAGGATTTTCAGGATCCTGGCTCATTCAGAATCTATGCTCAAGTTCTAGAACCTGTGGTTAGAATTCATATTGTATTCAGAGTCACAGAGGTACAGAATCTCAGCAGCTATGTGGTCCAACCTGAACACGGTATGTTCTTTCTAGGATGCCACCAACATGTGGCCTTTAAGCCTCCCTTTGAAGCTCTCTAGTGAGGGGATGCCCACTGCAGCCCAAGGAAGACCATTGTACTGAGTAGCCCTTGTTGATGGGACGCTTTTCCTGAGATTCAGCCTAAATTGGCATCTTTGGAATTTCCATCCCAGTTCCTCCTTTTGCCCTCTGGGGCCAAGCACTGTAATCCCTCTTCTTTCTAACAACCCTTGAAATGCTTGGAGATGGTGCTCAGGGCCCACTTGAGTCTGCTCTTATCCAGGCTTTCCGGGCATTGAAATTATTTGGGAAGTTCCTTAGAGTTTATTCTATCGGGATTTGATGTATCCTATGGAGTGTGTGTGTATAAATGAATATATTCTACTATTGCTATCGCTCTCTCTCACACACACACACACAACACACACACACACACACACACACACACACACACACACACACACATACCCTGAAGGAGGAAGAGTTTCTAGCGTCTTGGAACCGAGGCTGACAGTGACTGGGGGAGCTCCTATGGACTATGGCTAGATCTTCCCCAAGAATACCATAAAGGGGGCTTTAGGAGTTCACAATATTGGTTGACACCAATTAGTAAGCCAGCTTTAGAAAAGGGGTGCCCCCAGTCCTTCCAAGGATGCTTCTAGGCTGCTGAGAAAAAGTCCCAGTCCCCTCCCTACCTTCCAAAGCTCCATGCAAGGAAGAGAGCAAAGACAAAACAGGAGGCTGGGACCAGACTTCTTCTCCTCTGTCTGTTGCCTCCCCCCTTGTCCCCAAGACATTGCTTCTCAGGATGACTCCCACTCTAAGCTGCCAGGTGCTCGAAGGTCTGGGACAATGCCTTGTTACCCCGCAGGGAGTCACTAAGTTTTCTCAAACAACCCAGACGCACCTTCTGTGAAACACCCCCCTCCTCTTATACGCGTGAAGCACTTTGCAAAGCTTGCAGTGCGATGCAGTTATGAGGTTTATTACTGTTGTGTTGTGACTAATGATAGCTAGCCTAGAATCGACAGGTCACTTAAAGGCTCACGAAGAACTTGTACAAAGAGAGCTCCTTTGATCCCCACAGTAACCCTGAGAGATAGGTGCTATCGTTAGACCTATTTTACAGTTGAAGAAACTGAGGAAAAGAAAAGTTAGGGGCTACCCCAAGCCAGGGTGACCCATTCTCATCCACTAGGTGTTGGAGGCTGGATCTGAACTATGTATAAACGGTTGGATGTACGTGTCTAAATTCCATCAACCACCAACAAACCAGACTGTGCTTGATCCGGCACTTCCGTTCTCACATTAATGACCTGTTTACGTGCCTGACCTGTTAGAGACACTTTGTTACTCTGTGACGCGCCCTGGGAACATTATTAATCACGGGAACAGAAGACTAAACGTAAATACAATTCTTCCCTAAGCCAGGTCAGCAAACGCCCATTCAGCTGTGCTAACAGCCCCTAATGAAGACAGGCATGGCAACACGGACAGAGTCGGCGTCCTTGTGCCTACTCATTTGCGGATTGTTGACGTACATGAGCCCGTTAATGACTTATGGATTGCTGCTCCTTTAGGCTGAAAATGCATTTGGGGGAATTGCTCAGGCTCCGTTGTAATAAAGCAGGCCTCATGGACTGTTGCTTTCCCCACATCTATGAAAGATGGACTTTGGTGGAAGCCTTCATTTTCCATATGGGGATACAGTCCTTAGGTCAGACCCCTACCTAAAGCTGCAATGGAAGACCAATTACAGTAACCCATAGGGTACTGCAGAATTAAATTCTTTGCTGTTCAAGGGGCTTTGCTTCAAGAGTTCATGATGTGGCTTGAAAAGAAACGTCCCTTCCAGGAGATTCCATCCTTTGTCCTTGAGAATTCCCTTATGGATATGACACTCCACTATGAAAGTCGGAAACCACAGAACCTCAGATAACAAATAGTAAGCCCTCGTTAGTGCGAATGAACTACCCCAGAACTGCCGTAGATCCCAGCTCTCAGATTTTGCTCACTGACTGATTGGCCCCATTGGAAAGGCAGGCAGAGGTGAAGGGACTTGCCCAGGGTCACACAGCTAACAAGATTTGGTCACTGATAGGATACATGGTATGATTAAGAGTGCGTGAGAAGTGGAAGGTACCATCAAAGCTAAGAACCTGGGTGACCCCTGCAGGGATGGATGGTGGTGCCCTTAGTAACAGGGAAGTTTGAAAGAAGGGAAGGTTTGGAGCAGGGGAAGGATAAGCGGGCATCCCCTCACTAGAGAGTTTTGAAGAGAAGCTAAGTGATCATGTGTTGGAGATGTCCTAGAAAGGACTTACTTTGCTCAGATTGGACTGCATAGCTTCTGACATCCCCTCCCTCTCCGAGATTCTCTGTCTCTGTGACTCTAATTACAATATGAATTCTAACAATGGATTCTGGAACTTGATCATAGATTCTGAATTAGCCAGGCTCTGGTGAGTCACCTTGCTGCCTCAATTTCCCTCCCTCCTCTCCCCAAATTAAAATCAAACCAACAAACCACAGGATGCAGCAGAGGGTGGAAGGGTAGAGGGTTATAGTCATGGCTGCCTATATACCTGGACTGGTGACCCTCTGATTTTCTCCTTTCCACAGAAAGAGAGTGAAACTGTTCTCTGTCTCAACTTCTGCCTGGGTTTTCTTTCAGGTTCCCAGGTTAGAAACCTTGGTGTCATCAGTCCTAGGCTCAATCCAGAGCTCCAGTCTCACATCATCAATTGCTTATTGGACATACTCCATAGGCATCTCAAGTATAACATACACACAAAGAGAACTTGTTTTCCTTCCCCAACTCCAAACCTTTCCTCCTTTCAAACTTCCCTGTTACTACAGGCACCACCATCCATCCCTCCAGTCACCCAAGGTCTTAACTTTGCTGTTACCTTCCACTTCTCACTCTTAATCATACCACATTTCCTATTAGTGGCCAAATTTTATTTCGATTACCACAAAATCAGTCAATCATTCAGCATTTATTAAGCACCTAATATGTTCCAGGCACTGTGCTATGATTTTGAGATACAAAAAGACACAAAAGGCATTCCCTACCCTCCAGAAACTTACCATTTAACAGGGGAGACAACACGCAAACAAATATCTACAAAGCAAGCTTATCTTCAAGATAAATAGAAAATAATTAACAGAGGGACCAGAATTAAGAGGGGTTGGGGAAGACTTCCAATAAAAGAAGGACTTCAAAGTCTCTTCCACATGCCCCCTTCTCTCTACTTACATAGCCATCACCTTAGTTCAGTGACTACTCGCCTTTTCTTTCTTCTGTCTGGAGGGAATCATCCTTAGCCCATCACCTCCCTCCTGGCTATTAAATTTTTTTTTTGTTTTAAACCTCCCTGCCTCAAGTCTCTCTCTTGTCCTATCCATCCTTTACATGGCTCCCACCAAGTTCATCCTGCAGCCCAGATTTAACAATGTCCCTCCCCTCCTCAGTTAATGTCAAGGCCCCCTATTATCTCTGGGATTAAATATCACGAGTTCCTCTGTATGGGATTTAAAGCCCTTTAAAACTTGGCCTCTTCTCTCTTTTCCAGTTTCATTGCACATTACCCCTTTTTCTCCACCTCTGTTCTTTTGCCCAAGCTGTCCCCCATACCTGATATGCCCTCCCTCCTTACCTCTGACTCTTAGAATGCCTAGTTTCCTTCAAGACTCAGCTCAAGCAGCCCTTTCTTCATGATGTGGTTTTTAAATGAATTTTATATTTGATAACATTTGTTTTTACATCAACTACATTCCCCAGTGTATTCCTTCTCTCTTTTCCTTTCCAGGGAGCCATGCTTTTGTACACAAATAAAAAAATGCAATTTGGCAAACTAACACAATGAAAAAAATCTGATATGATCTGCAGTGTTCCACACCTATAGCCCCCTCACCTCTGCAAAGAAGGGAGTCAGGGGACCCTCTTTGGGATCTTTGGGACCCAGCTTGGTCATCATAATTTCACAGGCTTCAGGGCTGTTTTTTTCTTCAATTTTTGTGGTTAGTTTTTAGTTTACATTGTCGCAGTCATTGTTTCTATTGCTTTCCTGGTTTTGCTTCCTTTGCTTTGCATCAGTTCATATAAATCTTTCCATGCTTCTCCATATTTATTATATTAACAAGACCTTTTGGCACAATAATAGTTCCTTCTGTGGATGGATCACAATTATTTTAGTCATTCCCTATTTGACAGGCATCTTCTTCATCCCCATCTCCCTCCTTGGTTCTTTGCTACTATAAAAAAACACTGCTATGAATATTTTGGTGTCTATGATACCTCTTGGGGTATATGCTTAGTAGTGAGATCTCTCAGTCAAAGGACTTGTGTTTGAATCCAGGCTCAGCCACATATTAGCTGTGTGACTTTGGACAAATTATGTAATCTCTCTGGGTCGTTGTTTTTCATCTGGAAAAGAAGGGGATGGAACTGGATGACTTTGGAGGACCCTTCCAGATCAAAGTCTAGCACCCCATGATCTTATCTGAGGGTTGATGATTCTGTTTCTGGGTGATGCCAACTTCTGCCTTTCGATTCTGGCTTCTGCATTTGTGCCCCTGCCAGAGAGAAGGGAGGGGGCAGAAGAGACAGGATGACTCCCACTACAGGCACCTGGGCTTGTGGCTGGCAGCTCTGTGAGAGGCTCAGTGGGAGAGGAGCTGGAAACTCTTGGCTAAAATTAAGTGTTTGGATTATTCATGGATTTTATCATCCAAGATGTGCCTGTTTCCCCCTGGCTCAGATAATTGAAAATTGACTGTGGAGGCTCTTTGAAAAGAATCCGGAAGCACCATGAATGATTTATGTTGGTGGCCAGAAGAGTCCAGAGTTTTATTTTCTTGGTTACAACAACACAGTGGAAACAGCTTTTGATCAATTGGGTCAATCTATATTTATCAAACACCTGCTATGGATAGGGAGCTGTGCTAGGGACATGAGGGGTACAGCAAAAAGTATATGGGCCCTGGAATCAGAGAGAGGAAGATAGGAGGTAAAATCCCACGTCAGACACTTACCAGTTGCATGACCTTGAGCAGGGCACTTAACTTTCCAAGACCTCAGTTTCCTCATCTGTAAAACTGGCCCAGCTGCCTCTGTGATCTCTTCCAGCTTTAAAAAAATGATCATATGTACCAAAAATTGTGGTGCTCAACAGTAGTTCACCAGTAGTTGGGGAACACAGCAGTGCTGAGGTTTGATGCCCTGTAAAGAAATTGATGAGAAGGTTGTACAGGGATGTGCCAAGTAGGGCAGAGCTCATAGAAACTCACCTGGGCTATATAGCTACAAGAGGGGAAGATTGCTGAGGATGCTGCCATACAGGAAGTGCAATCAAGCCCACCTACTGGTATCTTTCTATTTTATCTAATATGATCTGCTAATGATCTGCTAATCTCTGTTGATTCCATTCTGAAGAAAAAAATAACAGCACCCTGAGACAAATCTCCTGTTGCCCTGCCCTAGTTACATCTAGTAGATTATAAGTCCCCTTGGAAATTCATGATTTTATATTGAATCCTCTTCTTATGTTGTACTGTGTACATAGAAATATTCTTTTGCCTGTGTTTAAATTCAAAACGAATAAAAATTTTAAAAAGAATGCAAGCCCCTTGAGAGCAGAAGTTATCTTTTGTCTCCCTGGTTTATCACAGAGCCTAGCACAGAGTAAACCTTAAATAAACATTTGTTGATTGATTTCTTCAAGAAATATTAGGAGGAGGCTAAGTGGTGCAGTGAATAGAGCATTGGCCCTGGAGTCAGGAGGACCTGAGTTCAAATCCGGCCTCAGACACATGCCACACTTACTAACCATGTAACTTTGGGCAAGTCACTTAACCCCAATTGCCCTCCAAAAAAAAAAAAAGCAAAAATAAATATTAGACCTGGTCCCCTCACTCAAGGACCTTACAGTCTATTTGGGGAGATAGGAAATAAACATGTGAAAGACTAAGATATCCATATGGAAGAATGTCATGAGATTTAGAGCTGAAAATGAGGTGTCATCTGGTCCAGAAGTTCTTAACCTTCTCTGGGTCACGGACCCCACTGGAAGTCTGGTGACACCTTATCAGAATCATGTGTCAAACATATAAAATAAATTAAAAATAAAATACATAGAATTACAAGGAAAATCAAAGGTTAGTGACAACGAAGATGTGATTTTTTTTCCCATCCAAGTTCCTAGTCTCCCTGAAATCTATCCAATCCATTATTTTATAGATGAGGAAACTTTATATCCTTCATGCTTAACACAGTGTCTGGCAAACAGTAGGTATTGTATAAATGCTTGTTATTGAAAGAGGGTTCTCTTCTTCAGAGAATCTGCTATCAACTTCTCCTACCTCTGACCAGGATGGTCACCTGGTTCAGAAACTTCTGGACTGACACTCATTTTTCAATGGCTCACTCGAATTCTTCCCCTTCCATGAAGCTTTCCTTGACTGCCTCAGCCTGAAGGGACCTTTACATGTCTGAATTCCTATTGCACTTTCTGTCTGTTTTACTCATTTGACATTTTAATATCTTCATTTATTTTTTCATTAGCAAAGATGTTGTTTCAATTAGAGTGTAAACTCCCTGAGGGCAGGAATCACGTTTGGTATCTTCTTTGTATCTTTCCACACTGGCCACCAGTCCAGGGCCAAAGACCTTTCTGAGTCCTCTACCTGAGTCCTGGTGGAGGTAATTACTCAAGACTGGGGTAAGCTTGGGAGCAGACCTGACCTGTATACTTCAAATATGCCACATCCTGAAATCGACAGTCAGGCTCTCAGACTCTACTGACCATTGCCTTGGTCATTGGGAAGGGTCGGGGAATTTCCATCTACCTTACTGCCTTACATATGCCCTCCCCTTCCCACTCCAAACCCCTGATTTCTGTCTCTTGCTCAGGGATCAATAATGAAATGAACATTACCACTGCTACTGTGAATCAACTAACCAACCAGTCAATAAACATTTACTTAGCACTTCCTGGGCTGTGAGTCAGGCACTGTGCTAAGCTCTGGG
>NW_027185798.1:11462439-11479139 GCF_028583685.1 Petaurus breviceps papuanus | reverse complement strand
ATAGAGTGGGAATGAACCTTCTTCCTTTCTTTGCAGTGGGGGGTGGGGCTATGAATGTGGAACACAACATTCTATCGGACTTAATCGACATGTTGATTAGTTTTCCTCTTATTTTTTATATTTCATGAAAAGGGATGAGTCTGGGGGTGGGAGAGAAGGGATGTAGAAATACAAATTAAAAAAAAAGTTCTGATGGTTTACACCAATCTCCTCAAATCCCCCCATTGTGCCTCAGCTAGGAGCACCTCTCCTTAGCACAGGGTAGCCTTGCATTCAGTAGGCATCTAATCAATGTTGGTTGATTTCCTTGCCGAGGATGTGGCTGGATTTCTTCTGGAGGGGCGGAGAAGGCTGCATTCTGAGTTATTTATTCAGCTGCCATTAACAAGTGTGGTGAAGCATTTCATTCTTAAAAACTAGTTATCGCCAGGGGGGTAATCATTTGGAGATTTGTACCGCTCTTGTAAATGGGATCGATGGAGTTGACTTTGCTCAGACAAAAGCCTGCTGATGTCTGGATGTGAGCTCTGCTCAGAGCTTATGGGTATGTCTACACAGGACCCCCAAAGCATGGTATTAATTGGAAAATAAACTGGCTCCAAGGCCAGCCAGAGTTAATGAAAAGTCTGAGCTATAAAATGTTTTCATATAAAGGCAGCCAAGTTGAGAGCCTATTTTCCTGTGAATTGATATGAATCATAGAATCTACTGTGAAAGGGACCCTGAAAATTGTCTCTCAGCTCATGGGGCAGGCAGGTAGCCTATTGGATAAAGCCCTGGGCCTGGAGTAGGGAAGATCCATGTTAAAATCTGGCCACAGGTATCACTGGTGGGGAATGGGGCAAACCCCTTGACCTTATTTTCCTCATCTAGCCCAAGTCCCTCATTTCATAAAGAAGGAAATTGAGGCCTGACAAAGTTAAGGGACTTATCTAGGGTCACATAGCTAATTACTGACAGAGCAGAGACTGGAACTCAGGTCCTGTGACTAAATTCTGAGGTCTTTCCAACTATTACATCCTGCCAAGGGAATTCCTCCCTGGCCTTGCTTTTTCTCCTTCCCTCTATAATAATAGAAACTACCTATACCTGTAGATAACAGAAATAGCTTATTTTGGTAACAGAGGCATTACTGAAAGCATCCTCTTAAAAGTCCTGGGGTCTCTGGATGCCCAATGAAATTTTTCCTTGAGAAGCAGACTTGAAGGTGTGTGTTTCAAGCTCTTTCCTTAGAATACATTTGTGCTGTCACCTAAGGAGCCCATAGGGCTCATTAGGACTCTTCTACTCTATCCTTGCTGCTGGCAGGTGCTCCCCACCCCCTCAGGGGGCCCTCCCCCTCTCCAACCTTGTTCATTTTACTGAAACTGAAGTCTGGGGAGGCCCAGTTACTTGCCCAAGATCACCCAGGCAGAAAAGCAGCAGAGCCAAAATTTGAACCCAGGTTTTTCAGACTCCAAATTGAGAGCTTTTCCCTCTATGCCAGATCATCGTTCTTTGTTTGGCTAAGCACATTAATTCATGCAGAAAAAAATACACTTTAATGATTTTCCTTTGCTTTTTGGAGGGGAGTAGGAAGGGTAGTTTGGGTTAAGTGACTTGTCCAATGTCACACAGCTAGCAAGTGTTGAGTGTCTGAGGTCGGATTTGAACTCAGGTAGTCCTGACTCGAGGGCCGGTGTTCTATTCTTTGCGCCACCAAGCCGCTCCCATTGTAATGATTTTAAAAATCTAAAAATTCTCAATAGTTTAAGTAAACACTTACCTTCCAATTTTCTTATGTACTTAATTAGCTTAATACACCTAACCCTTTTCTATTGCCCTAAGGTCAACTCCAACGTTGGCCCAACTCAAGTGGTCACAACTTTCTGCTGTTTTGGTGTTTGTGAGGTTTCCTAATACTGTACAATTCATTTTACACCCACCTGCCACACTTCTAAGAAACAGCATATTGTAGTGTCTAGAATGTAGGCCCTGGGGTCAGGAAGACCTGAGTTAGAAACTGACCCCAGGTACTTCTTAACTCTATGAATCTGGACAAGTCACCTTTAAAATGGAGATGACCTCCCAGGGTTATTGTATGGATAGTATGAGATCATACTCATAAAGTTCTGTGTGTGTGTGTACACACACACATGCATACACACATATACACATACATGTATATAGATATATGCACACATGTATATATGTGTGTATACATACAGACACACATATACATACATATTCTATAGTACTTTTAAAGCACTATAGAAATGCACATCATTATTAGCTATTATTTTTAATAATAATATGTGCCTCAGACTTTGGAGAGGTTTGGAAGATTTCATAGAAAGGATTGGCAATTCTATAAGGGGAAATCAGCTCAAGAGGAAAGAAACTCTATTAAAGTGTGAGATGCTAATGAAGCAAGCCAAAACAATTCTGAAAATGAAGAAAAGGGGAGGGCTATTGAGGTAGAATGATGTGAATGCCCAGGGACTCACTGGCCAATGGAGATTCTAATGATACAGAAGTTACCTACAAAGGCATTGGCAGGGACGGTCTTTTGCCTCTTTTTGTATCTTCAGCCTTCAGCACAGTACCTGGCACATAGCAGGCATTTAATAAATACATGTATTGATTGACTAGTAGAAAAAGATGGTGTGGATAGGTACAAACTTTGTCAGGAATGCCAAAACCCAGAATAAATGGAGATTGGTGATGAATGCAAAAGATGAAGATGAGGGCTTTCAAACTAATTAATTAATTTTCTTTTATTCTAAACTTGACAAACATCACCATATTTGAAGAACAACTCCCCGCCCCCAAAGAGCATGATACATAAAACCTCAGATCCATATTATGTAGAGCTTGGTTTGGTTTGTTTGTCTGGGATGATCCAGGCTGGGTGGCATCATGGGGGCAGATGGAATTGTAGGAGCATTGTTCTGGTGTGGTTCATATGAGGCTGGTGCCTTGAATTCACTGAGGACATTTCTCCAATGGAAGTTCGTTTTCTTTGGTAGGAGCAACATAAACAAAATTCGAATTGGAGAGTTCTTGTATGTTTCCATCACCCGTCCACCATGGTAACTGGTCCCATTGTTTCTTTTATCTTCTTCCCCCCAACATTGCTTAAAATGTCCTTTTAAAATAAAATTGGGATAGGGAGAGGAGACATCTAAGGGACAGGGAGGTGAGAAGAGTAGTGTAAAAAGAAATCAAGAAAATGTGATCAACAAAGCAATTTTAAAACTTGCAGAAGGGATTTATGAAGGGGATCCAAGACAAATGAAGGCCACGTTTGTACTACAATATTCATTTTAATATCTACTTAAACAACAAAAACTCAACAAGTTATAAGAATAGAGGTTTGAATAGGGCATATATTCTGGGCATGGGGGATGGCTACTGCAGAGATGGAACAGAGAGGAAGCCTATTGAGGTGGATTGTAGAGTATGGGAGGGAGGAATGTCTAACAAGACTGGAGAGGTAGATTGGGGTCAGGCCGTGAAGGTCTTTTAAAAGTCAAACAGATGAGTTTATATTTTATCTTAAAAAGAAGATGGAACCACTGGACTTTATGGTGTAAGGAAATGCAACCATCAGATCTGGGCTTTGTGAAAGCCTTTTCCTCATCTGTAAAAAAGGGTAAGATCTGCTTGCTCATAAGGCTCTTGTGAGATTAAAAAAAAACCACAGGAGCTCAGAGTCCATGTAGCCCAATCACCTCTTTTCATAGATGAGGAAACTGAGGCCCAGGGTGATTAAGTGATTTGTCCTAAGGGGAGCAAGGAGCCTGCCCCAATCAACCAATCCACAAGCATTTGTAAGCACTAATTACATGCCAGGCTGTGCACTGGGGATAAAAAGACAAAGAATACTGAACCACAACCCACAACATAAAAATCCCACCTTTCAGAATTTCCATGATAACAGTAATTTGAGGCTGTGTTTATGTAGATTGGTTTGAGGGGGTGGGAAAAGTGGTTGAAATCAGCAAAACTTCCACTACCCTCCCCCTTACCAGCAGCCCCTCTGTTTGTGTGTATGGCTATAGCTGAAGTCAGGATGGAGGCTGGGCTATTTGTCAGGCCTTAACTAGTGTGGGAGTAAGGACACTGGAATTCAGGAGGGTGGTACACTTCTTCCCTGGGGACCCCGTTGCATTCCCCCTCTTGTCTTGAGATCTGTTGCCAGTCCCTGGAGCCCTTGCAACAGCACCAGCGCCCTCTATCCCAGGGTTCCATTGTTCTGGCCCTCCCCTTCCCTCTCGAGCCTGGTCAGAATGAGGGCTGGATTTTCTGGGGGATGTGTCTCCCTCTCCTAGCGTGACTGTTCCTGGTGCTTGTGATAGTAATGACACTGGGCTTTGTACTGTCACTGCCAGACCTGGCCTTTACCTTATTGAAGAAAAAGACCTGGGTTCATAGGGTTCACACCATCATCACTCAGGGCCTTTCCTCCCTCCTTCCCCTCCCCCTTCCAATTTCCCTCTTTCTGTCTCAGGTCGAAAAATTCCTCATAGCAGTTTTTGTCATGAAGCATGGAGACACTTGTCAAAACCGAACACTTGTTCCTTTTCTGTATTGGACAATTTAATTAAATAAGCATTTAAATAAAAACAACAATAAGCAACTACTGCTGACATTTATATAAGGCTTACAAAGTGCCAGGCACTGTGCCAGTCTCTCTACAATCCCCTTGTTTGATTCCCACGCCAATCCTGGGAGGTAGATGCTATTATGATCTCCATTTTACAGATGAGGAAACTGACTTGCCTAGGATCACACAGCCAGTGAATTCAGGCTTTCCTGACTCAAGACCTAGCTCTCAACTAGAACCTACCAATACCAGGAACCCCATATTGGCTCTACAAAGACAACCCCAAACTCTGCTGCTGAGGAGGTCACAACGTGGCTCTGGCTTTGCTACTTCCACTTGTGTGATTTGAGGGCATGAGTCTTCTGGGCCTCAGTTTCCTAAATGAAAAGAATGAATTAGATGACCCTCAGGTCCCTCTTAGCTCTGAATCATTAATCCTGTGGGCCTAGGTTCATAAGTAAGTAAAAGTTATATGGAAGGCAATGCGGTGCAGTCTCTGGAGCCCAGAGGTGCTGGGTTCCTATCCCATCACTGATACCTCCTACCTGTGTGGCTTTGGAAAAGCCGCTTGGCCCCCAAGGCCTCAGTTTCCTCCTTTGTAGAATGAAGTTTGGACTGAATGACCTCTGAAGCCCTCCCAGCTCTAACTTGATGGTTCTGCATTACCTGTGTGATGTTAGGTTAGTCCCTTAATCAATCTGGGCCTCTGTTTCCTCTCTATAAACTGAAGGGGTTAGACAAGACGACTTCCTAGGCCCCCTCTGGCTCTAACTGTACAGGCTTTGTGTTCTTGGGTGAGGCACTTACTGCTCTGGACCCTGTTGCCTCCTTTATGAAATGGAGGGGCTGGACTAAATGACCTCCAAGGTCCCTCCCACCTTGGAGTCGCTGCTCCGATGATGTAATGCCTTTAAAATCTCCTATTATGTGTCATTAGCTGCAGACCAGCCCCCGAGCTCAGCACCCCGTGGGGCTGAATGCCTAGGAAACAAGCCATTTAGCTGTTCTCTGTGTCTCAGTCTCCTTAGCTACAAAATGAGCTGAAAACCAGATGCCTCTCCCAGTGTGTGTGTGTGTGTGTGTGTGTGTGTGTGTGTGTGTGTGTGTGTGTGTGTGTGTGTGTGGTCTTTGGTGACTGGGCAACTCAATGGCCCTGCTGCTCCTTTGGGAAAAAGAGAGTGTGCTAACCTGGGAGGGCTGTTGATGGATTCTTCCCTTTCTTTTCACTGGGCCCTGGTGAGGACCATGCATGACTTGTGAGTGAAGGTTTTAAGCATTTCAGACACTTGTCTGGGTCTGCAAATCATTTACAACTTAACCCCAGAGCTCTGAATTGGGGTAGAGCTAGTCCCTAGGCCTCTTGAGGAGAAACAAATATCCCCCCGGGACTGGATGGGACATTATCTACCAGCAGCCATCATTATTTGCCAAAAAGTAGGAGGCAGGTTTTATTTATGTTGGTGATTTATTGAAATTCTTGTGGATGGGTGCAACATAAAATCTTTGACTTTCAGGGGGCAGGAAGAGTGGCATTTTACTTGACAATAAGTACTATTTTCAAGCCCTCTCTCACTGGAAGCTTTGGAAAACAAAATATCCTGCCACTGAGTTAGAATCACCAAAGGTTAGTAGAATGCCAATTTCACCTCTGGTTTGCAGCCAGGTGGTATAGTGGATAGAGCCCGGGACCAGGAGTCAGGAAGACTCAGTTTTGTGAGTTCAAACCTGATATTTGATATTTGATCCTGGGACAGTCACTTCACCCTGTTTGCCTCAGTTTCCTTATCTGTAAAATGAGCTGGAGAAGGAAATGGCAAACTGCTCCAGTATCTCTGCCAAGAAAACCCCAAATGGGGTAATGGAGAGTAAGACATGACTGAAATGAGTGAATGACAATCCCACCCCTGATGTTTACTACCTGTGTGACCTTGACCAAGTAACCTTGTCTGGGCATCAGTTTCTTTTGTAAAATTACAGGGCTGGGCTAGATGACCACTGATGTCCCTTTTAGCTCCAAACAATAACCAAAGAGTATCAATATGAGCCTTCAAGCTGTAAACAAAACCAGATGACAGCTGGTTGTGGCTAGATAGAAGGGTGGAACTGGCAAATTGGGCTTCTTAGGGGTCCAAAGACCACAAGAAATATCATTTCATAGGAAATTTGCTCTTCTTGTATTACCATACTTGTGATAAATATTTGCAAAAGGACTACCACAAAAATAACCACAGGATTTATAACAATGCCTATTGCAGAAGAAGAGAAGTTGAGAAATTCTATGAAGAGATTAAGAAGAATGTCTAGATTAAATGACCATTTCTTCTGATACACGTTTTCATGCAAAGGTAGGCAGAGGTTGATTGCTGATTGTTGTTTGCTCTTTTTGTTCTCAAAAAGGACCAAGACATGGGGAAGGTGATGTCATGACTTTCCAGTGAATTGGATTTAAGTGAGAGAGGGCTGTGCAAAGTCACCAGCCTCACTTTTTCCTCCAGAGCCATTTGAATCCAGTGGCAAGATATAGATTAGGGTGACTGGAGTTGAACCCCAAAGGTGGCGTAAGGGAGGGGCTAAATGAGTAAGTCAGGATAGTGAGAAAACATGATTCAGAACTATGAAATGTAGGTTACACAGATGTCTCATGCCTATACATCATGCATATTTTCTTTCAAAGAATAATTGACAGATGCTGGATATGGTGAATATAGAATAACATCATAAAAATGAAATTGATTGTATTTTAACGATCAGGAAACAACATGTCACCAATGTGGGAAGCATTCCCCAATCAGTTGTCTCTGTATATAATCTACTGACTTGTTAGAGCAAAAATCAAAATTAGTACAAAGCAAGAAGAAAGAATACAAATGAGAAAAAGATGTGATGCGTAGTTAAAACAACTCTGACAATCTAATTAAAAGGAAGTGGAGGAAGTTGTTATTAAATGCCTACTATGGACCAGGTACATTGTGTTTTACAAATATTATTTCATTTGACAACGAATAATAATAAACAAGTTATTGATGCTGGCAATGATTATAACAATTTAATACAGAAGTTTCACCAATATAAATCAATTGCCATGAGAAGATCAAAAGAACCTAAAAATTGCTCTAGTAAGTACATACTTGACTTAATTTTGCCAGCCTGAGACACTGGGCAGCCAAGGGCAATGCTAATTTAGAATATAAACTCAAGGAAGGACAGTGGGAGATTAGAATAAAATGATTAATTTTGATAGCTAATACATGGAGAACTTAAATATTTGTAAAGTGTTTTACATATATTATCTCAGTTTATGATCACAACAATCCTAGGAGGCAAATGTATTATTATCTCTATTTTACTGTTGGAGAAACAATGGCACACAGAGGTTAAGTGACTTACCCAGTGTCACATAGCCAGTCAATGTCTAAGGTTGGATTTGAACTCAGTTCTTTTTGATTCTAAATCCAGTTTTGCTATATAAAACAGAGAGAAGCCAGTGGAGGGAAGAATCAATCTGAAGAAAGTTTGACAGGAGATTCAATTATGCAAACTCATCCGAAGGACAAAACTGAATAGAGGACAACAAAGAGATATAAAGGTGGAAAAGATTTGTAAAAATTGAAAAAAAAATCCCAAACCTTTTTTCCATCAAGGAGAACAGAGTCACTTGAACTTTAACATCATGGTCCTCATAAGGCTTATAGAGTAAATAAATGTGAAGTATTTAGATTAAAACAGGTATACCTGAAGAAAGTTTGTGCTGGACATAATCCAATTTTGAAGGTACCGAGAGACCGATTTTCAAAAAATTTGAAGGAGAAGAAACGAAGGTTGTCACAAAACATTTTTGCTACCCAAGAAAGTGACCAAGAAAATACCAATAACTATTAACCTATATGATAGAATGGAATCTCCTTGAGGGCAGGGGTTAGTTTATGGTTTTTTTTTTTTATTGCTGACACTTGTCAGGTATAGAGACAGAGTAGAAGATTTTTGGGCAAAATGTTCAGTCAAAAGAGACAGTGATTATGCCCTCCTTTAGCCCTTTTTCAAAATATCATCAAATAAATTTTTCCTGTTGTTTAATGATATTCTGCAAGGCTGCATCCTAAGAATGGAGGGGATCAATACATCTGCTGCATTGTATTATTCAACTCCACTTAATTCATCTCAACATACCCGTTATTGGATCTCAATCAACCATAAGCATTTATTAAGTATCTAGTTTGTGCATGATACTGTGCTAAGTGCTAGGGGTACAATAACAGAAATGTAAGAGACCCTGCCCTCAAAGAGCTTACATTCTGGGTGTGGGGGGGACACAGAGCACAAACGAAAATAGGTATGTACCAAATACACACCAGACCATTTTCAGGGGAAGGCACTGGTCTTGGTAAAAGGCTCCTGTGGCACTTGAGTGTTATTTTTTCAATCGTCAAATACTTATGGTGCACCTACTAAGTGCCAGGTGCTTTTCACAATGAGTCAGAATGCTTCCAGAAGCTTACCTCCTGCTGCAGGGACATAACACACATACAGATAAATAAATGGTAGATAATTTGAAGAGAGAAATCAATAATGGCAGGGGTAGGAATCAGGGAAGGCTTTGGGGGGAGCTGTCCAAAAGGAAATGGCATATTTTGCTGCTGAGGAAACTGAGTCTCATAGATTTAAAGCTAAAAGGGTTCTTGGATGCCGTGGAATCCAGTCCCATCATTTTTACATATTAAGAAGCTGAGACTGAGGGGAGCGGAGTCAAGATGGCAGAGTAGAAACAGGACTTCCTTGGGGATCCAGCTCCCACATGTTCCAATTCATGTAAAAGGTGACTGAACAAATTTTGGAGCTACAGAACGCACAAAATGACACAGAGAAGCTAACCTCCTGCTGAGGACAGGCCTGTGGCCAGCAGCGCTCTGGGAGCCAACCCAGGCCCCACGTGAGCTGGAGGTTTTAGCCTCAGGGTGGCCCTGACCAGCCACCAGCTGGAGGGACTTCAGATCACCAGCAGCTGTGGTGGTTTCCAGAATTATCAATCCATAGATGCCAGGGACAAAGGTCAGTGCAGTGTTGACTTTGGGATCCGGTAATTGGGGAGTGTGGTCAGCCTTTGCACCCAGGACGAGAAGTGGCTGAGGCACCACAGTCATGCAACCTCTGCCACAAGGCAGCTTCAGCTCCTGGCCTGCAGATTGTAGGGGGAACAAGCTACCAGTCTGAAGAGTAATCACTCTTGCTTTAACCTACTTGGATCAGGATTGTGGTCTAGGGTGGAGGTCCTGGGGTATGTGAGCAGCTTGCCAGAGCATGTGGAGGCTTCAGAGAAGGCACCCAACTAATACCTTCAGCAGCTGAGAAAACCCCAGCATTTGGGATGAAGCTCCCCTGTCTGGTGGCAGAGTCCTACTGTGGCAAAAAGCCCAAAAGTCAAGTAATTGAGTGGCAACATGAGCAGGCAAAGGAAGCAAAGCAGACAGAGCAACCCAACTTTACACTCCTGTTTTGGGGACAAAAAAAGATCAAAGCATGGAACAGAAGGAAGACAGCAAAGTCAGAACTCCAGCACCAAAAGCTTCCAAGAAAAATAGGAGCTGGTTACAGGCCATAAAGGACCTTAAGAAGGATTTTGAAAACCAAATAAGAGAAGTGGAGGAAAAATTAGGAAGAGAAATGAGAACAATGTAAGAAAATTATGAAATGAGAGTCAATAACCTGACTGAAGAAAATAACACCTTGAAAACAGACTAACTCAGATGACAAAAGAGGCTCAAAAAGGCAATGAGGAGAAGGATGCCTTAAAAAGCTGAATTTGCCAGATGGAAAAAAGAATCTCAAAAGCTCACTGAAGAGAATCATTCCTTCAGAATTAGGTTGGAGCAAATGGAAGCTAGTGACTTTATGAGAAATCAAGATACATTTTTTAAAGCAATTGGGGTTAAGTAACTTGCTCAAGATTACATGACCAGTTATTTTGTGTAGCTGCTAAGAATCTGAGACCAGAACCAATACCAGTTCTCCTGACCATGGGGCCGGTGCTCTCACTTACTGCACCACCTGGCCTCCCTGAAATCAAGATACTATTAAACAAATCTAAACAAATGAAAAAATAGAAGGTAATGTGAAATATCTCATTGAAAAAACCAATGACCTGGACAATAGAACCAGGAGAGATAATTAAAAAAATATTGGACTACCTGAAAGCCACAATCAAAAAAAGAACCTTGAAGTCATCCTTCAAGAAATTCTCAAGGAAAATCGCCCTGATATTTTAGAACCATAGGGCAAAATAGAGGTTGAAAGAATCCACCAATCACCTCCTGAAAAAAGATACCAAAAAAGAAAACTCCTAGGAATATTATAGCCAGGTTCCGGAGTTCCCAGATTAAGGAGAAAATACTACAAGCAGCCTCAAAGAAACAATTTGAATATTGTGGAAACACAACCAGGATAACACAGGATCTGGCAGCTTCTACACTGAGGAATCAAAGGGCTTGGAATATGATATTCTGGAGGTCAAAGGAGCTGGGATTAAAACCAAGAATCACCTACCCAGCAAAACTGAGTATTATGTTTCAGGGGAAAATATGGTCATTCAATGGAATGGAGGACTTTCAAGCATTCTTGACGAAAAAACCAGAGTTGAATAGAAAATTTGACATTAAGATACAAGAAGCAAGAGAAGCTTGAGAAGGAAAACAGGGAAAAGAAATCACAAGGAACTTCTCAAAGTTGAACTATTTACATCCCTACATGGAAAAATGATAATTGTAACTTATCAAACTTTTCTCAGTATGAGAATAGTTGAAGGGAATAGAAATGTATATGTGTATGTATATATAAATCTATACACATATATATGTCTATATAGGAGGGTATATGGGCATGTGAATACATAGGTGAATGTGTGTATATATGTATACAGGTATACATAGATAGAGGGCACAGGACCAATTTAATAAGAAGGGATGATACTTAAAAGGTGAAATTAAGAGGTGAGAGAGGAATATTATGAGAGGAGATGGGGTGATACAGAATGGGGTAAACTATCTCATATAGAAGAGGCAAGGGAAAATGGTCACAATGGAGGGGAAGAACAGGAAGGCAAAAGGGAATGGGTCAACCTTATTCTCATTGAATTTGGCTTAGGGAGGGAATGACATACACTCTAAATAGGTTATCTCACACTACAGGAGACTAAGGGGGAAGCAGATGAGGGAGGATGATGGAAGGGGGGCAAGCTGGGGAGGGAGGGAAGTTGGAAGCACCGACTTTTGAAAAGAGACAGGATCAAAGTAGAGAATAGAACAAGTGGGAGGTGGGATAGGAGAGAGGGAAATATAGTCAGTCTTTTACAATATATCCATTATGGAAATGTTTTGCATAGTTACACATGTACAACCTATATTGAATTGCTTCCTGGTAAGGGTGGGTGATGAGGGAGGAAAAGAATGAATCTGGAATTCACAGGTTTAAAATTAAATGTTTAATACACACACACACACACACACATATATATATACTATTATTAATATTATTTTACATGTAACTGGGAAATAAGATATAAAGGCACTGGGGCATAGAGATCCACTGTGCCCTACTGGAAAGTCGAAGGGGTATGGGAGAAGATATGGGAGAGAGCAGATTGGAGGAGGGGCTATCCAGTAGGATTGCTATTTTGGGGTAGTGGGTACGGGGAAAAATGGGGAGAAAATTTGTAACTCAATATCTTGCAGAAATGAATCATGTAAAGTAGAAGTTAATAAAGCATTTGATAAAAAACAGAAGGCAAGCAATAAAGCATTTAAAATGTAAAAAAAGGAAACTGAGACTGAGAAAGGAGGAGTGACTTCTCTAAGGTCATGCAACTACTATGCTTCTGGGGTGGGATTTGAGGCTGGGTTTTCATGATTCTAAGCCCAACACTATCCACTATAACATACTTTCCTGATGTCACATAGCAAATTAGTAACAAGGTTCAGCCCGGGGGGCTTTTCCGCTATGCCAAGTTATCTGTCTCCTTGGAGGACTTCTGGGGTAAGAGGATAAAGTCCCATCTGTCAGGGATGCTTTACTGACAGTCCTGTCTAGAGATGAAATGCAAACTCGCTAAGCTCATGGGGGTCCCTCTTAGCGCCATGATTTTTTCACATCTTGATTTACAAAAAATAAAAAGTAACAAAACATGCAGTAAAAACTTCTGAGTTGTTCTGTAGAAAATCCACCTGGACCAGAGTGGGTGGGGTGCCACTTCAGGAAAGATCAAACCAAAATGTAAATATTTAATCTCACCTCTTTATGTATTCCACGCTTATTTCTTTCACTGTATCTCCACATAGAGTTGGCCATATGCCTAGGTGGAGACAGCCTACGCAGTGTGATTGCAGGAGCTCAGAGAAGCCCAACTAATCCCTCCTCCACCTTCTGGTTGCTGCCCACAATGCCTCGACAGGGGCCAGAGCCCTCCATTTTCCCAGCAGGCTCCGGCTCCAACAGTGGGCTCACAGAACCATTGTTGGAAGGGACTTCTGAGGCCATCTAATCCAGGCCTCTCATCTCACAGAGGGAGAGACTGAGACCCAGGGATGTTAAGTGACTTGTAGGCATTGCAAGAGACCTTAGAGGACATTAATTCCAACCCAACTCATTCACTTTTTTAAAATGAAGAAATGGAAACCTGTGGAGATGAAATGGCTTGCCAAATAAGAAGAGCTAACATTTTGGAGCATACAGCCCCCAGCCCGGAGTCAGGAAGATTCTTCTTTCTGAGTTCAAATATAACTTCAGACACTTGCTGGCTATGTGATCCTGGGCTATTCACTTCACCCTGTTTGCCTCAGTTTCCTCATCTGTAAAATGAACTGGAGAAGAAAAATGGAAAAACCACTCCAGCGTCTCTGCCAAGAAAACCCTAAAGGGGATCACAAAGAGTTAGACACAGCTAAAAATGACTAAACGGCAACAACAACAAAACACTTTACAAAACACTTGCTCATCTTGTCTTCGTAATAAACTATATGAGTTTATTATAAAGTAATAAAATAAGTGTGCCATAGGGACCCCATTTTACAGATGAGGAAACTGAGTGTGAGAGAGGTGAAGTAACTTGCCAGTTACACACACAGGGCTTATGATTTTCTGAGGCAGGATTCACACTCATGTCTTTCTAAACTCCTTAGCTGCCTCCAAAGGCAGACCGTGCTGGGAAAGACACAGTCACACTGAGGTCACTGAATCATAGAACTAGAGGGAGGATGGTCCATAGAGGTCATCGAAGGCCCCTCCTTGTATTACTGAGGTTCAGAGAGACCAAGGGAATTTCCTTCCATAATGCACAGAGTTGTGGCTGATCTTCCGGCTCTGAGTTAGGGGCTTGCTTTTCCATGGCTGCTCTGCCTTCTATTCTATGTACAGGCAGCACAGGTTCAAGTAGAATTTATGGTCCTCAAAAAAAATAGGAAGAGACATTAGAAACACTCATGACTAGTGGCTTCTAATCAGGAACTTCTCAGTTAACTTACTGATCAGGCTTAGAACCTATGTATGGACCTCTCCTTCTCTCAGCTTCCCTCCCTCTTCCTTTCCCCCTCAATTCTCAGTAAATGCTTTCTGGTGGTCCATTTCCTCACTCTGATGATTTATGAGATAAAGAGCATCATAGGACATTGGCCTTGGAGTCAGGAAGACCCAGTTCCAAATTCTGCCTTTGATGATTAGGCACTGTTTAGCCCTAGGTAGGTCATTACCAGACTCAGTTTCTTCATCTGTAAAATGAGAGTGTTGGACTTCATGACCTCTCAACCTATGATACTGTAAGAGACTTAAAGAGAAAAGGTAGATTCACTCCAGACACATTCCTGCAACCGTGCTCCAGACCTCTAACCTGTGCACCCTTGCTTCCACCTTGGGGGCAAACTCCTACCTGGTGAGTGTTGAACTATCCTGCCCCAAGGCCATATTGCTCCTCTCCAGTCATTTATAAAAAAAAACCTCTCCCTTGCTTTCTTCTTCTCTCTCTGGGACCAGTCGTTGAATCAACACTATCATTCCTGGAAGGATCTCTCAATTGATTGCCCTAAGGACTCCACCCATTGTCCCTGTGATCTACCAGACCACCCTCTCCTCCCTTGCCTCTTCTCCTCTATATATTTTGTGGTCATATAATCTCCTTGAGGGCAGAGACATTTTACATTTATATACCCAGGGCTTAACAAAGTGCCTGGTACATGCTGTAATAAATTATTTTTAATGAATCAATTTATTCATTAATTAAAGGTTATTAATACTTCCCTATAGAAATAGAATACTCTTGCCTCTTGGAGTCCCTAGCTCAAAGCAAAGCGTGGTTAAAGTGTCCCTTCTCTGTTATTCATGCTTCCTTCTCCCTGACCCCCAGTGACTTTGTATTTATTCTGTATAGACCTTGTTTTTTTTTATCTGCATATATTTTGTTTCCCCGGGTAGAATGTAAGCTCCCTGAGGGTAGGACCTCTAATTTTTTGTCTTTATACCCTTATATCATCAGTGCCTAATTTGGTGCTTGGCATACAGTAGGGAATTGGACCTGGACCTGTGATTTCGTTGATAGGTCCTATGAACCCCCAGATAAAGAAACTTCATCTGCAGATGGAGGGATGCAGGCCAGTACCTTCTCTGAAACTTACTCCTTTAGAAAATTGTCTGGATCACTGAGAGGATAAATGAGTTGCTTAGGGACACACAACCAGAGGATGGACTCAAACCCAGCTCTTCCTGGTTCTGAAGTTGACATTATCCATTGGATAAAAACAAAACAAAACAAAACCAAAAAAGGAAGGAAGGAAGGAAGGAAGGAAGGAAGGAAGGAAGGAAGGAAGGAAGGAAGGAAGGAAGAAAGGAAGGAAGAAAGAAAGAAAGAAAGGAGGAGAAGAAGAAAGAAGTAGAAGAAGAAAAAGAAGTGAAGAAGAAGAAGAAGAAGAAGAAGAAGAAGAAGAAGAAGAAGAAGAAGAAGAAGAAGAAGAAGAAGAAGAAGAAGAAGAAGAAGAAGAAGAAGAAGAAGAAGAAGAAGTTGAGCTAGACAGGTGATAGGGACATTCTGAGTTCTTGTATTTTACAATTTATGTTTCACAAAAAAGGGGAGAAAAGCTCCCTGCACAACCCAACAGCTAAAAGCACCCTCACCAGTTTTCCCCTTTGTTTCCCTCCCACCTTCCCTGCCCCCTCTAATCTGATTTTTTACACCTCATTTATGTGTTTTTATTCAGCGCATCTTTGTGTTTTCTTTTTTCACACCTCTGGATCAGCTTTCTCTCAGCGTCTGGCACCTGTGATTATACCCTCCAGTCTCACAATGAAGACTTGCAGAGTAGCATTTAATAACAGGGAAGGTTTGCCTGGAGGTAGTTTGGATAATGGCAGAACAAGAGGCACAATCACTGTCTCTTTCAGCAGTCTGCTTTGCACAGAAAGCCTTCTCCTCTGTCACCATCTGAGAAAATTCCAGATCCCACCCATAATTATCCTTCTCCACCTTCTCTAGCCACCTCCTTGGCAGAGTTAAGCTATTGTGAGTGACACTCACCTCTGCTACATGTGGGAGGGGGATGCAAACTCCCTTAAATAGAAAAGTTGCAATTTTTGGTCAGAAAACTTGCATGTTCTGCCCTTTTGTGCCCTGGGAGTTAGGGTTGTGAAGGGAGTTTCACAGGATGAGGGTTGCCTCTAACAGGGAGGAATATAACCAGCTTTGGAATTCTCCTCCTCTGAAACACATCCCCAAATGCCCCAAGATGGTTCATTTTCTTGGATAACTGACTATTCCTCATCCTCCAGCCTTCAGTATCCATTGGTAAAGGAGATCATGTTCGTACCTTTCTGATGGATTTGCATTTCTTGAATTTTGTGCATCAATGGTGGCACAAGACAAAGTGTCAGGGGTTGGGCATTAGGAGACCTCGGTTCTAAGGCTCTCTGCCACTAACTTGATGTGGTGGAATTTTACTCTGTTTCTCTTCGGGGTGAAAGAGGGACATTGAACTAGTTAGGAGTTCTTAACCTAAGTCTGTGGGCTTTGCTCAAATCTCTCTCTGTCTCTCTCTCCCCTCTCTGTCTCTCTCTCTCCTCTCTCTCTCTGTCTCTCTCTGTCTCT
>NW_027185798.1:11460701-11462429 GCF_028583685.1 Petaurus breviceps papuanus | reverse complement strand
CTCTCTCTGTCTCTGTCTCTCTGTCTCATTACAAAAGAAACTGATCATACTTAAATAGTTAACAATAGATAGGTTTATACATATATATCATATGAAACGTGAATGTGGTTTTATTATATGATCATACTGAAATAGAAATCAATTATACTGAAATAACAATATATTTTATAAATATATTTAGAATATTTTATAAACATGTATATAAAATATACTATGACTATAAACACACATATATTACATATATGTATAAACACAAATAAATACATTGTATATTGTATAGATATTTTAAAATATTTTATAAATCTATATTACACATAAATACACAAATATATAATAATTATATAAATATATAAACATTTTAAATTATTACTTCTATACAGTCAACTATATTTCATTATGGTCAATTTCCTTTGTAATACTATATATCTGTATGTATGTATACACATATGTGTGTATATATGTATATTATGGTGTATATATATATCTAGTATGATATATATGACATCTATCTACTATGGTATCTCTGTCTAGTATGGTATATGTTATCAATCTATCTAGTATGATGTATTATCTAGTATGGTGTGTGTATACATGTGTGATAAATATGTAGTATTATATATGTATATATAGATGTCTGTGTATACATGTATATATGTATCTAGTATGAGATATGCTATATATAGTGTAGTATATGTAAGATCTACTATGGTGCATATATGATATATACGTAGTATTATATATAGTGGTATATATATCTAGTATGGTATGTATTATCATATATCTCATGTGATGTGTATATATGATATACATCTAGTATGGTATATATGAGATATATATCCAGTATGGTATATATATGATATATATCTAGTAGAGGTGTCATTGTGTACACATAGGTCGAATGGTATATGTGTGGTATAGATAGTATGGTGTGTGTATATCTAGTATGCTATATGTTATATATATTTAGTATGGTTTATGTGTATATGAAATTTATATATATCTAGTATGATATATATGTGATAGATATATTTAGTCATATATTATATACACATGTATACATATACACACCTAACAGTTGCATTCACTGTTAGATGGCAGGGGTTGGGCTAGCTGATCTTTAAAGCCCTTTCCTGTCCTAAATCTTGCTGCATCCTGCCCAAGTGCCCAGGTGTATGCATTTTGTAATTATTTTGAATGGAATTTCATGTATAATAATTTCTTTTTGGTTTCTGTATAAAAATGCTGAGGATTTTTTGAGGATTTATTTTATGTCAAAGATATCAATTACGTCAATTAGTTTCTTCACTAATTCTTTGGGATTTTCTAAGCGTCATCTGAAAATAGGGGTAATTTTGTCTCCATTCTATCAATGTTTATACCTTTAATTTTGTTCTCTTGTCATACTGCTATCAATGGCATTTCTATAACTGTTACAGCAATATAGAAAAGAAGTACTTAGCTCATATACTGGTTAGAGTTATTGGCTTAGAGTCAAGAAGACCCGAGTTCAAATCCAGTCTCACACATTTAGTAGCTGTGTGGCCCTTGGTAAGTCACTTAACCTCTGCCTGCCTCAGTTTCCTCAACTATAAAGTGGGAATAATAATGGCACTTACCTCCAAGGGTTGTTGTATGGATAGAATGAAATTATATTTGTAAAGCATTTAGTACACAGCCTTCTTTCCTTCCTTCCTTCCTTCCTTCCTTCCTTCCTTCCTTCCTTCCTTC
>NW_027185798.1:11446208-11460691 GCF_028583685.1 Petaurus breviceps papuanus | reverse complement strand
TTCCTTCCTTCCTTCCTTCCTTCCTTCCTTCCTTCCTTCCTTCCTTCCTTCCTTCCTTCCTTCCTTCCTTCCTTCCTTCCTTCCTTTCTCCCTCCCTTCCTCTTTTCCTCCCTCCCTCCCTTTCTTTCTTTCAATATTGGGGAAGGGGGCACTCTTGTTTTACCTTTGTTTACACCAGGAAAGATGCTAGTATTTATTGCAAACAATGCTAGAGCTTAGCTTTAAGTCCATACTTTAGATTATATTAAAGAAGGGCCTCTCCATGCTTGGGGGGTTTTTAACATAAAGGAATTCTGCTTTTTTTTCCCCAAAGACTTTCTTCTGAATCTACTGAAATGTGAATGTGGTTTTCATTTCATTGTTGTTTATATGATTAATTATGCTAATTGTTTTTCTAATACTGAAACATTTTTACATCTTTAGTTTGTATCCAACTTAATCATAGTGAATTATTTTTTGGCACATTGCTATAATCTCTTTCCAAGAATTTTATTTGAAACTTTTATGTCTATATTCATTAGTGAAATTGGTCTGTGCTTCTCTTTTTCTGCATTGTCTCTCCCTGGTCTTGGGTTCTGGAGCATATTTACCTCATAAAAAGAACTCCATTGAATACCTTCCATCTCTATTTTTGAGAATTATTTTTGTAGTATGGGTATTAATTGCTGTTTGAATGGTAGAGTCATTTTATTGTTATTCTCTCTTTCTCGTTGATTTTATCCTTCTCTTCTCCACTCATCTAAGATCGTGGCACCTAATCTCCTATCTGAAATCTTGACCCTTGCCTAGCTCATTCATTCTTCTACATAAGTGTTATTAATGTGTAATGTCCCATTTCAAGCAATGTTTATTTCATTTCTCCCTCTTTTTTACTTTTAGCTTCTCTAGGATTCTTCTGGAATCTAATCTCAGGAGTGCTAACTCTGGATAGAGACTGTGCACTTTAAAGACAAGAGTTCTGTAACCCAAGTCTGGGGAGTCCACATTTGTCCATTCATCTTTTCTCTCATTACTTAGCCCTTGCCCCCAGCTAGGTATAGCTGTACCACTGGACTTGGGGTCTAGAAGACCTGAGTTTGAATTCTGCTTGAGATACTTAAGAGCTATGTGACCCTGGGCAAAACACTTAATCCCTGTTTGCCTCCTCTGTAAAAATAATCTTCTCATAATTTGCCTCATCTGTAAAGTAAAAAAGGGATAATTATAGCATCTACCTTCTAGGGTTGTTACAAGGATCTAATTGGATAACATATATAAAAGCGCTTTGTAAACCTTCAAATATAATATAAAGGAGAGCTATTATTCTATCTTATTACTGTATGGTGTTCTATTGAACCCTCTCCAAGACCTTCCTCCCTCTTGCTGATTTCCCAACTTTTCCTGCTTCCCAGTGGAAGCAGAATTGAGATGTGCAAATCCATTTTGGAGAAACTCTGCTCCTGAAATGTCCATTCCCCTCTGTGCCAATGCGTTCGCCTCAACTCTTTCCGCCTTTGTGGGACTGAGTCACACCATTGCTTGGTTCTTTCTTTTCTGCTGCCTGTACCCAACTCCATTCTGCTTTTTGTGGTCTGTTGCCTAGGAGTTTATCCTCACTCTTCTACCACGCCAAAGGCAGCAAGAGAAATGGAAAGTCCCTCATCCCCCTCGTCTCATGAGTTCTGACTTGTCATTTTCTGGTCCCCTATCTTCCACTCTCCACATACCATTTATTAGATTGATTTACTCATAAGGGTATGGAATTTTTTCCTTTTGAAATATTACTTCACTTCTCCTATCTAATCTCTTCTCATTTTCCCATTATACCTTTTTAATTCCTTAGATTAATTCACCCATTTATGGTCTCTGTCTTCTCACTGTTATTCATGAGTGTTTCTGAAAAAGAAAATCAAACAATAAACAGGCTCCTCTAACTCCTGAACATTCCTGTCCTTGTCTAGCACTTGCCATTGAAAATGAACCTTTTCTTTTTTCGTAGGCTTTTTCTAGTATCTGAAAGGATTTAATGTTCTGCATCTTGTTCAGTTTTTGGGTTGAGTGCCCTTCTCACCTCCGGGTTCCTTGAAAGAATCTTTTGGACTCTTCTCTTTTACTGAACATTTTACTATTTTCTATGACGTTTACTCTTTCCTTTTGAGGATATGCTATTTTGGGGGCACCAACCGAACCTTGCTTCCTGTCCTATCATACGATAGGTTGTATTGATGGCCTCTGAAGATCCTGCCAACTCTAAAACTATGATCCTAGTCAGCTAAGTGGTGCAATAGTGATGGTGATGGACCTGAAATCAGGACGACCTGAGTTTGGATCCAGTCTCAAATATTCACTAGTTCTGTGACTCTGGGCAAGCCATTGAACCTCTTTCTAACTCAGTTTCCTCAACTGTAAAATGGGGATTAGCAATACCACCTATCTCCCAGATTACCACAGTGCCTGGCACATAGGAGGTACATAATAATAATAGCAACAACAATAATAATTCCCTTTTATATCTTTCCTAGGCCAAGGAATCACAAATGAATCCACTATTCTCTTGGTCTGAACTTTGCTGGCTGCATCTAAATTACCGAGAAGATTTTTCTGTATGATTTCTTGGAGTATCGTATCCAGGTTTTCTTTTTCATGAAGTCTAGAAGACCTATAATCTTCAGATTTTTTCTGTACATTCTCTATTTAAATGCACTCCTTTTGTTTTGTAGAAGTCTTATGTACCCTTCCTATTCAGTTCCATGATTTTTCCATTGGTGAGGAACAAGGGGTTTTGCCTCCCAAATCTGTCATTTTATTTTTCTGATAATATGCTGCTATGGAGAATAATTTCTTCTTTTGCTCTAAACTTTGTAATCTCTGATTAGACTTGGTGATTTTTTCCCTTAAGAATTCTAGCTGCTGTCCTTTTTTCTGTGCCCTTTTCACTTAATTCTTAGCTCTCCTGAATTGTTTTTTCAGTCGGCCCATTTCTGTTTCTGGAAGATTTGTAGGGTTTGTCACAACTTCACTCTCCTTGGGGATTTTCACTTAATTTCCTTTGTTGTGAGGTATTTGTCCTTCCTTTCAGGGTTTGTTCATCTCACCTCCTTAGCCAGCTTGCATCTGTCTTTAGGCATCATTGTATTGGCTTTTCTGCAGTGTCCTTGGCCGACAATGGGAATTTTGCTGCCAATCTTTTCCCTTCTTGGATCCTCCCCTGCCTTTGCTGATTATTCTTGATTTTCTTAGATTTTCAGCAGCAGACAAGGTAGCTTGGGCATATTGGATAGAGTACTGGACTTAGTTGCAGGAGGGTCTGGGTTCAAATCCAGCCTCAGATACCTATTAGTATGACCCTGGGCAAATCACCTAAACTGCCTATACCTCAATGTCCTCATCTGAAAACTGGGGCACGGTTTAGACTTCATGACCTTTAAATTTAATTTCAGGTCTTAATCCAGGGATGGGCAAGCTGTGGCCTCGAGACCACATGCCAGCTTCTAGGTCCTCAAGTTCGACCCTTTGACTTTGGGCTTGAGGCTGCAGCTCCCCCACCCCTTTCTTAATCCATGATCCTGTGAAGTCTATTTCCTTCATAGAGTAAGGGTGACCTGTTCAGGCATTGCTGGAGGCAGACTCATGCCCCTGTGGTTGGACTTATTCTCTACTTTTATGAGTTCCACTCTAGGCTCCACCATCTCTTCTGAAGTTGACTTTCTTCAGTCTCCCCCACTTAGTTGTGAAAGGGTCAGGAGAGGGTCTCTCAGGGCAAGACACAATCTCTTAGGGCTGCAGGCAGATATATAAGTTGCTGAGAAAGTTCTGATTTGTATTCACAGAGTGGGTATTTGGGGTATTTTCTATTGGAATTCCCAGTATAGAAGATCTGATTCTGAAAAAATAATTCTTCTTGCCATTCAGGAGGGATATCTGACAGTCAAGAGTCACTCCCTGGGTATGATTCCAGCTATCACTCTGGGCTTCTGTTGGTCTTGGCATAAGATGGAATTGGGGATCAGGAGAAGCACCAAGGGAATCTGGGGGCCTGCACATTGAATATCCTGACTTTTCTCTTCATAGTTCCTTTGGAAAGGATGGGAATGCTGTTGAGAATCTCCTTGAATTCTCAAGACTATCCCACTAGCTTAGATGGGGGAGGAGGGAGGGAGAAGAGAGTGCTGAGAGAGAGAGAGAGGAGGAGAGAGAGAGAGAGAGAGAGAGAGAGAGAGAGAGAGAGAGAGAGAGAGAGAGAGAGAGAGAGAGAGAGAGAGAGAGAGAGAGAGAGAATAGATGGGGGATGGGGATTAAAAGACATGCAGAAGACCAGTTAATTGTCCAAGGACTAATTGCTGGTGGAAGCTCCCTTAGGATAATCATCTCCATTGTGGGTTACACAGATCAGTTTTGGGAATCACCATTTCACACGATCTTATCCAAAACTCTGTCTTTATCCATTAAAATCAATGGCAGACAGAGAAGGCCGACTAAGTTGCTGTAGTCTTCCAGGCAGTACAGTTGCTTCTGGGAATCAGGAACAGAAGAATAATGCGTTTCAATAAACAGCCTATCGACCAAAAAGGAGTTAAGTGAACCTTTGGTGTTCTTCTGTAGTCTTTCTCCTTCCTCACATTATTATTGTGCTTTATTTGCTCCCCCTTCCTCGGCTGCTTTCAGAATCAATAGCTAGCAATGATTTCCTCAGACCAGTGTAAATTATCAACAGGGCAGAATGGAAGGGGGGCCCAGTGGTGATTGGTCAGTCAGTTCCCAGGCAATCTGTCCCTTAGGCACTTTCATTACTTGAACCCTCTTGGGGGCCAATAGACTGGATAACCTGACCCCCAGTGCCTGGAAAATGGCAGCATTTGTGCTGGTTAACAGTGAGACCAAGAAGCTTTTGTTCAGTGTGATCTGAAGAATTTGGGTTATAACCTTGAGGAAAAAAAAAGTCCAAGCTATCAGTTGGCATACTCTCTAATGCATGGGATAAGTCTGGAATTAGGATTCCTTATTTGAAATTACCTTTATTTCCTTGATACACTCATGAGCTTTTCTTGATTGCTTCCTTCTTATCCTTGGATATCTGTTTTCTCGCTCATTTCTATCTTAAACATGTTTTATTAATGCTTTTTGTCTTTACATAACAGTCATTTCATATTCTTCCTCTAGATTGAATTTTCCCTTGTGCCCAAGAAAAACAATGAAGCAAAACCAATGAAACAATAACAAAACAATTCCTAATATATAAACTTTGTATCACAATGTATGCAGTATTCCACCCTAGCTGTTCCCCACCTCTCTGCTATGAGAAAAGAAGTATGTTTCAGTGGTTTTTCAATTACTCAGGGTCCAAATTCCTTTTTGTGATCATGCAGCTACATTGTTGTAGACACGATGAATATTTTTCTCTTGGTTCTGTTTAATTCACTATGCATCAGATCTTACTAATTTTTGAAAGACCAAGTTGGTATAGCAGATAGAGTGATGAAGTTGGGAGTCTGAAAGATCTGAGTTCAAATCCTGCCTCAGACACTTATTATTTGTATGATTCTGGGCAAATCACTTAACCTCTCTCAAACTTAGCTTCCTCATCTGTTAAATGAAAATAACAAATGTTATCTAATTCACAGGGTCATTGCGAAGAATCGGATGAGATTAAAAAATGTGAAGATCTTTGAAAACTACAAAGTTCTATACAAATGTCAGATGTTGTATTTTCCCATATTTCTCTTAAGCCTCCATATTTCTCATTTCTTATTGCACAATAATATTTCACTACACAGTCATAGAACATAATTGCTTCAGCCATCACAATGAGCACTTATTTTATTTCCAGTTCTTTGGTACCACAAAGAGTGTTATAATAATAATAATAATAATAATAATAATAAACAACTACCAGAGATAATTGTGGGTGAAATCCTTACCTTACCTTCTAATCATGGCTCAGCATTCTTTGTACCTCATTTTTGTCTGATGAAATTATCTATTTTTCTGCAATTTGTTTTCTGACCAAGATACTCTTTAGAATTATATTATTTAGTTCTCATTTAAGTTTGAATCTTTTCCTCAAATGCCTCTTTTTGACTATAATTGTGTTATGGTCATTAAAGAGTGTGTTTAATAATTTTACATTTGTTTATGAAGTTTTTTGTGCCTTAGCATGTCATTTTTTGTGATGGTGTAATATGTATTATCCTTATAATTCCCTTTCAATAACCATCTGAGTTTTCTCAGCTTTTCTCTAATTCTTTACAAGTCCTTAACTTCTTTTTTGTTTGACTTTTAAAGAAAACATCATTTGTCTGGCTTGAGGATCTCAAACAATCATAGTTTTGTGATCTATTTCTCTTATAATTTGATTATATTTCTTTTAAGTAGTTAAATGTTATGCTATATATACTAAAATGGTGTTGTGTCTTCATTAATGATGCTTCATTTGGCTTGGATCCTGGTAGTTTTGGTATGGAGTTTTACCACTGGAAGTCTGGTGCTCTTTCAAGTACATAGGTTCATTGCTGTCTCTGGGACTTCTTCACCCAAGAGCCCCTATGGTAGTCTTTTGTATGCATTCTTGTTTCTGGCTCAGTGACCAATGGCAGCCTTTTTCCCAGGCAAAGGATAGGGAGCATTGAATATTTGTACATCCTAAAATTGACATGAGGCATTCCATGCATCAGATGGATCACTCTGGGCATGCTCCTAAGGTCTGAGCTTCCATTTGTCTGTCCTCTGTTATACCATATCTATGTATATGTTGTATCTTTGAAGAATATAAGCTTCTTGAAGAGAGGACGTGTCTCATTTCTGTCTTTATAGCCTCAGAGTTAAGCAAAAAGTATGTGTTTGATAAATGTTTGCTGAAGTGAATATAACTGAGTCTTGAGGCCACACAGCTGATGCCTGAGGGAATTAGTTCCTGTGTGTGGGCTGACCTCCTAGATGTAAAAATTTAGTAACTAGGCTTGGTAGGAAAGGAAGGATGGGCTGAAAACTGAAGAGACACCCTTACCCTGCAGTCCTCCCAGTTCTTGGGCCATTTAGAAAAAAAGAGGAAGGTTAAGGGTACAGGTGTTAGCTGACTTAGCCTTTTTTTCTCCCCACCTTCCCAATTTAATAACCTGGGTGATTTCTGCCCCTATTTGTCCCACTGTTTGGGATTAAACTCTTTGCCTATGATGATGCAGTAGGTTTGGATGACACAGAAAAAAAAAAATTTCTACTGTTGAGCAAACCACACAGGTTCTCCTACAAGGGCCTAGAAGCCCCTTGTGCATTTTCAAATAGCAGCAAAATGTTATTTGCACTCAAGCAAATGAGCATGTTAATTGACTGAGAGAGAGAGAGGTGAAGCCCTCTTTGGTTTCTGCTGAACTGGGAAGCCGGGGCTGCACTTAGCTAGCAGAATTCCCAAGGGGAGCTCTGGGACAGGTTCGAGGGCATGTAATTACTGCTTGTGCTTCCCAGGTTCATTCCTGGGTTATCTGTATGTTCACCCTCCTCCCTGTCCCCCTCATGGACCATTCATTTGGGAGTGGTGCCCTTGTCTTTGGTGAGATGACAGGCTAGCAGAGCCTTGAACTTGGAGGTTAGGAGATCTGGGCTCTGCCTCCTGCTCTGCTGGGAAGGGGATTGTCTGACCTTGGACAAAGTCACTGTATGTCTCCTGGGGTCTTCCTTTGCAACAAGAGGGGGCTGGGCTCACTCCATTGAGCACCTCCACACAGGCTAGTCATGAACTCCTAAAACAAGGGGCCATATAGCCTGGAGGCATCAAACATGAGGCTTGCAGCCCCATGCAGCCCATAGAGTATAGCCCTAACCAGATTAAAATGTAATTATTTAACAAAATAAATAAAAATACTACATTGATAATGTTAGTGGTAGGTAACCTGCAGAAATCCATTTCTATCTGAGTTTGACACTGCTGGTGTAGTCCAACCCTCCCATTTAATAGAGGAACAAACTGAGGTTGGGAGAATGGAAGTGACCTACCCAAGGTCACACATAGGATCCTAGATCTAGACCTCAGAGGTCACCTAGTCCAACCTCCCCATTTTGCAAACTGAGGCTTAGGGAAAGGAGGTGACTTATTCAAGATTGGAATAGGATCATTAATAATGATGCAGTCAGTCCTTGCTTAACATAAATGGACCATTCCATAGACTTCCCCCTCTCCTCTCTGGGCTTCTGTTCAGTAACACTTCCCCCACCCCCCACCCCCTTCAATGTCCCAGGAGCTGAAGCAGCTTTAGTGCCTAGAGTTGTGGCTCCCTGGCATGGGTCTAAATCAGCACTGGTGCCCAGAGAAGATGCACCCCTGCTGCCACACTCCAAGGAGTCCATTTGGGTAATACAAAAAGCAAGAGCTGTCTGTAATAGCTAGCATTTATAAGGTTTACACAGTGCTTTACAAATATCTCATTTAATCCTCAGGATAACCCTGTCAGGTAGGTGACAGCATTATTCCCATTTTACAGGTGAAGAAACACTAAGACAGTTTATGATTTTCCCACCATCTACACAGTGAATAAAAGTCTGTATCAAGATTTGAATTTAGGTCTTCCTGACTCCAAATCCACCATTCTATCCACTGGACCATCTAGCTCCACCTTGATCTAGAGCTAGAAGGGACTTCCGACATCCAACACCCTGCCCCACTTTATTTTATGGACAGGGAAACTGAGACCTAGAGTGACAAAATGATTTGCCCAAACTCACCTAGGTAATAAGCATGGGGGGTGGTACATGGAGGCTTGAATCTAGGTCTTCTAATTCCAGAGTCACTGCTCTATCCACTGTACCACACTGTTTCCCTTGTCCCTTCCCTTTGGATTGTTTTATTCTCTGTTGGAATGTCGCTGTGAACTCTTGACTTTCCCTAGAGCCTTTCCTGATTTAATCTTTTCTTTCTCTCCATGGCTTAGCAATTACTCCCACATTAGTCCTTTCATAGTTTTGTTTAGCTGGAAAAAGGAGTATATGTGTTTCTTGGGTGCATCAATGTGTGCACACTTGAATTTTTAATGCGCTTATGTCTGATCTCCTCTATTAGACCAAAGGCAGGGATCATTTCTCTTTTCTTCAGTTTCTTTCAGTCTTTCTCCCATGCTTCTGAATTTTTTGAAGCCCTCTCCTAATGCCTACAGTCCTGTACATAGGGGCTACTTAGTGCTAGAAGCAATGGAGGGATATCAAAAGAAGAAAATCTTGACTTGATGTCAGGGAAAAATTTCCTAATAATTAGAGCTATTCAAAGGTGCAATGGGCTGCCTTAGGAGGCAGTGGGCTCCTTCACAGGGTCATAGTTGTAAAAGATCCAGAGCTGAAAGTGACCTCAAAGGTGAGACATCTAGCATGGTGCCCTTGCCCCTCACTGGAGATCTTCGAGCAGAGGATGGCTGACCACCTTGTCAGTGATATTGTTGGTGGAGTATCCTTGCCTAAGTACATGTCCTTTCCAAATCAGATTCTGTGATCTTACGTCCGGGTGAACACTGAGGCTCCTTCCACTTCTAATCTTCTGTGACTCTATGACTGCCAATTCTGTGTTCCATCACACTTGGCTACATGTGCTGTGCATATTCTGATTTTATTAAAATAAAAAGATGAACTGCAAAAAGGAGGAGGAGGAAGAAAAGGAGGAGGAGGAGGAGGAGGAGAAGAAGAAGAAGAAGAGGAGGAGGAGGAGAAGGAAAGGAGAAGTAGAAAGAGAAGGAGGAGAAGAAGGAAGAAGAGAAGGAGAAGGGGGAGGAGGAGAAGAGGAGGAGGTAGTAACTGCTGGTAAATGTTTAACAACCATCTTCTGAATGACAGACTTTAAAGTTCTATCTGCATTGTTAACTCTTACATTATCAACATCATTACTATTCTTTCTTAAGTTTAGACAATCAGTGGAACAAGAACGCAAGCCCTGATTTGTGGAGATGCTGATTTCTGAGGTGTAAATGTTCACATTGAAAATTCAATAACTGACTCTCCTGCAGTTAGAGCTGGCTCTAGTACACCCCTGAAAAGAGGCCACTTAGGCATCACAGGGAAGTCCTAGAGCCTTTTGCCTGAGAGGCATCTCTGAGCATATTCTTCATGGCTCATCCTTGCCTCTTTTCTATTCAGTCCAATTTAATTCAATGACCATTTATTAAGCAGCTGAACAAGGAGGTAAATACAAGAAAATCTGGGGAGGCCGAGGATACTCTTCCATAGGACAAACTCTATATAACCAAATCCCATAACCTTCTTGGGTCTCAGTTTCCTCATCTGTAAAATGAGGCAGTTGGACTAGGCAGCCTCTGGTGTTCCTTCTAGCTCTAAATCTCTGTTGTCAGATAGCCCTAAGAGCAGAACTGAGGCCAGGTGGCACACCAGAGCCTCAGGGTCCTTCTCAGGCAAAGCCGTGCTCATTGTGCCTTAAACGCTGAAATGAGCTGCTTGGTAGACTTGGGTTTAATGGGAAAATGCTGTGGCAGAGAGGACATGACTCAAGGGCATTGCCTCCTTTGTCTGCTGGAGAAATGTCCACTGTATGCGTCCAATATATATTCAAATAAACATCACACCAGGAAGACTAAGGAGGGAACAAGTGGTAATGATGTGGAGAATCAGGGAAGGCTTCATAGAGAAAGGGGCACTTGAGCTGAGTCTTGGAGGAAGGCAAGGATCCTGAGAGGAAGAAATGTATTCCTGGCATGAGGAATGACTTGCGATGATGATGATGTTAATGATAACTAATATTCCTGCAGTATTTTAAGATTCGCAAAGCACTTTGTGTACATTATTTCATTTGATCCTCACAAGGTAGGTGCTATTATTATCCCCATTTGATAGATGAGGAAATTGAGGCTGGTGGAGATCAAGTGACTTGCCAGAGGTCATACAGCTGTTAGGTGTCTAAGTGAGGATGTGAACTCAGGTCTTCCTGAGTGCAGCACTCTATCCACTGTGCTGTTTAGCTGCCTCAAGGTGGAGAGAGATGGAGTGTGTAGAATTCAGATCCTGAAGCAGGGGAATATAGCTTTGCTCTCTATGCAGCATCCCTGGTCCCAGCTTATAGAGAGCTGGGAGGGGGTGGGGAATCAGAGAGAGGAACCAATCTATTCTGCCTGGGAGATGGACTCTTGGTTCAATGAGATGATATCCATTCTTGGAAAAGAAATACCTCTGTGATGAAAACTTTTGCAAAGGAGCCATTAATTATGTGGTTGGCAGAGAGAAAGGGAGAGATGCAATAGTAAATAACTCTGCCAAGTGCTCTATCACTCAATAGCTTTCCATGTCCTCTGCCTCACCTTCTCCACACAGAGGAGCCCCCTTTGAGTCAAGCCCTCTTCCCTTTGGGAAGCCTATTTATCCTCAACCCCCCCAGCTGAGGTAAGCAGATCCCCCTTGTGCTGTCTCTTAATCTAAAACGGTACAAGAAGGCCCCCATTTTTGGTCTGCAATGATTGTGGGAACTTTCCAAATGCTGTGTGTATAATCTCTTTGGTTCTGCTGTTCCTGCCAAGGGAGGGAATAATCACCGTTGCCTACTATTTGCTCCATAGCCTGTGCCCAGAGGAGAAATGAACAGTGTGGTTAGAATGTGTGGGGACCTGGCTTCTCCCTTCTTTGTGGATTATTTCTCCTTCTCCCACCCCAGAAGCTGATTGAGTCAGAAAAGTAGGAATTATTGTATGAGTGGGAAAGATCAGCTAACCATTTAGATGCTTCTCTGACCTTAATCCCTCCAGCAGATCCCATGGAAATTTATTAGACTAAGAATTGGCTCAATTTTGCCAACTGAAGGGTGGAAGAATCAGTTTGATTTAATTCAATTGGATCAATAAGTATTTATTAAGCAACTTCTATATGCCTGACACTATTTTTGGAGCCAGGGTGTATAAAGATAAAACAAAAAACAAATGTCAAAAATCCTAGACCCTGCTCTCAACAAGTTTACAGTTCTAAAAAAAAAAAAGCCAGAACTGGGAGGGACCTCAGGGACCATTTAATCTAACAATCGCTTCCCTTTTACAAATGATGGAACTGAATTTCAGAGAGGGTAAATAATAGAGCTAGAACCAAGAGACTGTCTAGTCCAGTCTTGTCTTTTTATAATCAAAGAATCTGAGAGACAAGGATATTTAGTGACTTGTCCAAGGTCACACAAAGAGCAAGTGACCAAACTTGGATAGGAAATCAATTTCTGTGACTCCGTGTTCAATGTCCCAAATCAGAGGAGATCATGAGTTAAGTTTTGGACATATAGAGAATGCTAAATCAGAAGGGACCCTACAGTTCACCTTATCTTATTTAGTGACAGGACAACCATAAGCTGTAAGCAGTTGGAAATGTTGGATTAGCACCCATGGGAAAGTTGGAGGTTGGACATATCGATTTGGGGATCAGTTGCATGGAGGTGATAACTGAAACCATTGAGAATAAAAGACATTGCCAGGGCAGAGTTCTGAAAGAAGAAAGCTAACAGTGTCATCATGGGGGACACATAGGTTCCTTTTGCCAATAGCTTGGAGTTACCTTATTTTACTGTCCCATATCTCTGGTTCTTGGTTATCTTTGATTCAACTTATGTAGCAAATGACCCCATCACAATGACTAACTCTGTGACCTTGGGCAAGGATTGTGCAAGGTTAAGGGTCCTCTCCTCTGGGCAACTTCTCTGAACTACAATCTCCCAGCTCCTGGTGCCTTCATTTCTGTATTTCTCTTTAGTCAGTCAGTCAACAAGTTTTAATGAGTGACTACTCTGTGCCAGGAAATGGGCTAAGCACTGAACATACAAAGAAAAGCAGAATGACAGCCTTGGCTCTTAAAGAACCCACGGTCTAATGGAGGAGACAACATGCAAACGATTATGTACAAACACATTACAGACAAGATAAATGGGAGATGATCAACGGAGGGAATTCAGCTCTAGAATTCAGACGGATTGGCAAAGCCTGCTTATAGAAGGCGGGACTTTAGCTAGGACTTGAAGAAAGCTGGAGGAGCTGGGGGTGAAGGCGAGGGGGATGGCCAGGGAAAGCACCCCAAAGTCTAGAGGGCGAGTACTTGTGTCCTTGTTTAGCACAATGCCTGATATGTAGTAAGTGCTTAATAAACCCTGATTGATTGTAAACTGATTGATTGATTGCTTGTAAACTGAAGAGTTCAGATCTGGTATAGTGCAAGGGAAAGAGTTCTGGATTTGGAGTCAGAGGGTCTGGGTTCAAATTCAAGCTCTGCAATTTAGTACCTATTTGGCCTGGATATGTCATTTAATGTCTCTAGGTTTCAATTTCCCCAAATGTAAAAGAAGAGGGTTGGACTATATGGTCTCTGAGGTTCCTTTCAGCTCTGAATCTGTACTTACATGGCAATACCTGATTGTGTACTTCGAGGCAAACCCCAGTTTACAATTCTCTGCTTCCGTGCAAACTCAGCTGTTTCCAATACAGGAAGCCCTGGCAGTGGCTGGGAGCTGTCAACAGCCCAGCCTCAGGCAGGAGATCATCAGAGGAGGGGGGCAGCCACTAAGGAAGACTTTCAAAAGGAGCCTCATGGTCCCTGAGAGAAGAGAGTCAAACTGGGACAGATACCTTTGGGATGAGATCAGCTTAGGCTGATTGCTTCCGATGTTCTGCCTAAAATCCCTCTGATGGACCCCAATGCTCCCCTGTGGTCAGACCTTGCCTTTGCCCCTTGGTGCTACTCACTGTCCTTAGCTTTGGGTCACCCTGTCTGTGATTCTGACCTCCTGACCTTTTGCCTTGGAACCTCTCTCATCAGCAGCACAACCACCCCCAGCACTAGAAGGACTTAAGGACACCACGAGATGCATCTGTCAAAACTCAGCGTTACAAAGGTCACTTTGTTCCATAAGAACACCATTGCCATCAGCAGCTTTATTCTTGAATGGTCCCAATTCAGAGCATAGACATTTCAATGTGGGCTTTTTTTTCCCTTGAGATACTGTAGATTATCCTGGCAATATCAGCCCACAGTTTCTCCAGTCTTAGCCCCAAAGGCCCAGGACTCTCTCACTTAGCAGACAGCGAGAGCATTTGATTACTCGAACATATTCTGTATTTATTTATCTGTGGACAAACATGTAGACTCTCAGTAGTCAACAAATCAATAAGCATGTGTTAAATGTCTACTGTGTGCCTGGTACTGAGCTGGGTGCTGAGAGTATAACCATGAAGAATGAAACACAAAAGGGAAGCTCCTTGAGGGCAGGGACTTCCTTCCTTCCTCCCTCCCTCCCTCCCTTCCTCCCTCCCTTCCTTCCTTCCTTCCTTCCTTCCTTCTTTCCTTCTTTCTTTCTTTCTTTCTTTCTTTCTTTCTTTCTTTCTTTCTTTCTTTCTTTCTTTCTTTCTTTCTTTCTTTCTTTCTTTCTTTCTTTCTTTCTTTCTTTCTTTCTTTCTTTCTTCCCTTTCTTTCTTCCCTCCCTTTCTTTCTTTCTTCCCTCCCTTTCTTTCTTCCCTCCCTTTCTTTCTTTCTTTCTTTCTTTCTTTCTTTCTTTCTTTCTTTCT
>NW_027185798.1:11422986-11446108 GCF_028583685.1 Petaurus breviceps papuanus | reverse complement strand
CTTTCTTTCTTTCTTTCTTTCTTTCTTTCTTTCTTCCTTCCTTCCTTTCTTCCTTTCCTTTCTTCCTTCCTTCCCTTCCTCCCTTCCTTCCTTCTTCTCTTTCTTTCTTTCTTTCTTTCTTTCTTTCTTTCTTTCTTTCTTTCTTTCTTTCTTTCTTTCTTTCTTTCTTTCTTTCTTTCTTTCTTTCTTTCTTTCTTTCTTTCTTTCTTTCTTTCTTTTTCTTTTTCTTTCCCCAGCACAGTGCCTGGCACACAGTAGGAACCTAACAAAAGCCTGTTGAACTGAATTGAACCATGGAGAGGTGCCCTGCACAGAATCGCAGAATTTGAGGGCTGGACTGGACTTTAATGTCCATCCAGCCCAACCTATCCCTGAATGAATCCCCACTGTAAAATAGACAATAACTGCAGTAAGCCTTTGCTTGAAGATCTTCAAGGAGGAGAAGCCTGCCTCTTCTCAGGCAGCCTACTGCTCCATTCTAGTTTTGGATGGCACTTATTGTTAGGACTCTTTTTTTCCCCACATCATATTTTGACCTGACAACTTCTGCCCAGTGCTTCCCTTCCTGCCCTTTGGGGACACACAGAACAAATCTGATCACTCCTCCTTGCGACAGCTATTTAAGTGCTAGAAGAGGAGTACCCCATCTCTTGGGAATCTCTAAGCAGGCACAGGACCTTCCCCTCATGACAGGGATTCAGGACTTCATCCTGGTTGCCTTCTTCTGGAGACTCCATACCTTATCAATCAATAAACGTTTATTAAGCACCTATTATTTGCCAAGCTCTGTGCTAAACCCTGAAAAAAAAGGAGGCAAAAGACAACCCTGTGTCTCAAGGAACTTACAGTCTAATGGTGGAGACAACATGCAAGCAAATATCTAAAAAGCAAACTGCGTGCAGGATAAATAGGAGATCATTAAGGGAGGGAAGGCAGTCGAATTAAGGGGACTTGGGGAAGATTTCCAGTAGAAGGGGAAGTTTAGTGGAGACATAATGGAAGCCAGGGAGGTTGATGCTTAGAACTGAGGAGGGACTGTTCCAGGTATGGAGGAAGTGTCCAGAACTGAATCCAGTATCCAGATGAGATCTGACCAGGACAGAAGCCTGTGTTCACATCAGTTTTGTTGACTCCCTGCCTCCCCATCACACTGTTCATGCCTCCTGAACTTACAATCCACTAAAACCCTCATGAAGTCTTTCAGAATAATTGCTGTATAACCACCCCTTCCCCATCTTGGCCTTTGGAAGTTGACTTTTTGTACCAAATTGTAAGATTTTACATCTATCTCTATTTTTTCCTCTTTTGCATTCCAAGCCCCAGCTTATCACAAGCTCTTCTCTGTCATTGATGAGATTTGGAGGCAGGGGCCTGGAGTCAGGGGTGCCCCAGACCCCGGTCCTGTTCATACCTTCCTTAGGTTGGTTCTCTCCAGAAAGCCCCAGGGAGAAGAGTGCAGTCACCAGCAGCTCCCCCCATTACCTGCTCTCCCCATTGCTGGTTTCTATGGCAACTGAAAGAGATAAGGGCTGTCCCCAGCAGAATCAGGGGATGGAGCTGTGAATGAGATGGACAGGCTCCTGGAGGACACTCCCTGTGATTTGCCAATGCCAGCCCAGGCTAAAGTCCTAGGCACTGAGTTCCAAACCCTGTGCTGCCACATACTACGTGTGTGATGTTGGGTTAACCTGCTTTGGCCCAAAGCTTTCCCATTTGTAAAATAAAGACACTGAGCTAGGTCACCTCAAAAGTCCTGAGCTATAAATCTCTGATCCTTGGGTCCTGTGTTTTGAATGGCCAGATAAATCAGACTCAGGTGTTTCTGTTCTCCACCATTCATAGGGCAGAAGGGATTCTCATGAAACAAATGATGCAAAATTCCTCTATAAATGCTTTGTCTCCTCTCAGCAACCCTTAAATGCACTAATCCTTGAATTACAATATAATGTACCACCATTTATGAAAGAGCACAGTACCAGAAGTCAGGAGGCCTGGTTTCTAGCACCTCCTGAGCTGTGGACTCTGGGGCAAATCACTTGCCTTTTCTGTGTTTCTCTATCTTTAAAGTGAGGATAATAATGCTTGACTTAATAATGGTTAACACTGATATTGTGTTTACTATGTGCCAGGCACTTTAGAATTTTTATCTCATTTGACTCTCACAACATCCCTGGGAAGTAGGGTACTATTATTACTCCTATTTTACAGATGAGGAAACTGAGGCAGGCAGAAGTTGAATGACAAGCCCAGGGTCACAAATGTTCTAAGTATTTGAGGCTGGATTTGAACTCAGGTCTTCCTGAGTCCAGACCCAGAGCTCCATTCACTGTAGTGCCACCTAGCTCCCCTTAATTACTGCCCTAACTACTTCACGGCTGGTCATGAGGATCAAACATTTGGAAAGCCCTAAATGGCTGTGCCTTCAACTAATGCCATTAGCCAGTTTTGTGAAAATCCATTTAGAGGAACCTTTCTTAGGACCAGTGTTATGAATGGGCAATGGACCATGCATGAGAGGCCACTGGAGATTGGTGATTTGACTGGAGATTCTGGCTCTGTTTATTAGTTACATTTTTTTCAGAGATTGGGACTTGAAGTCAGGCAAAGGCTGGGGATGTGAGAGCCAGAGTCTGAGTTCAAATTCTTAGTGGAGTAGATGTGGTCAGAAAGTAAGGTCCTGGTGAAGTCTGGGCAGCACCATGGAGACAAGATGAGGCCAAAAACTCACCTAAAAGCCAGGGGACCTAGAGGTAGAGTTCATTTCCAGTGGGAATGTATTGGCCTTGAGAGTGTAGATATAGATTGAGTGTTGGGCTTGGAGTCAGGAAGACATCTTCCTGAGTTCAAATCTAGCTTCAGACACTTCCTAGCAGTGTGACCCTGGGCAAATTACTTTACCATGTTTGCCTCAGTTTCCTCATCTGTCAAATGATCTGGAGAAGGAAATGACAAACCCTCCAGTATTTTACCCAAGAAAACCCCAAATGGGGTCATGAAGTCAGACTCAACAGAAAAACCACTGACCAGCACCTTGGAAGACAGTGTGATGTAGTGATTGGGCCTGCATGCCAGGAAGATCTGTATTCGAACCCCTGTCTTAGACACTTACCAGCTGTGTGGCCCCAAAGAAGTCCTGGGCTTCAATATTCTCATCTGTAAAATGGGGATGATGATGGCACCTGTCTTCCAGGGTTTGCTGTGAGATGACGCATTAATTACACTCCCAAACCTTAGAGTGCTATGCAGATGTCAGCTGGTCCCCTATAGCCCACGATGTCAGCTACCATGAAGGCTGAGGCCCTGGAGCTGGGTGGGGGGCAGCCTTTGGGAGGCAGGGAGCCTGCCCTTGGCACCTTGGCTTCAGCACGAGCGTGTTTAAAGAGGGGAAGCCTCCCCGTGTAGTCCTGGGAGGCACCTTGGTCGAAACACAATCCTTATCTTAGCGTGTTTACCATTAGCATTCAATTATATTTCCCAGATAAACAGCTGGAGGCCATCTCTTCGGTGACAAATGCGTTTGATTTGACTTAATCACCACCACCAGGCACATCATTTACTAATGTTTGCTGTTGTTCTGTTGTACGATTTTAACAAGTGGGGTGATTCACCCTGGGATTTCTGGGAGGAGGGCTGTGGGGGCGGGGAGGAGGGAGGGGGATGCAAAGAGACTGAGAGAGAAACAGGGAGAAAGGAGGAGGAGGAGACAGGTCGGGAGCAGTGGGCTGGGGCGCCTGCCCTGCCCGGAACGTCACAGTCCACACTCAGGCCACCGCCCGGGAAGACGCAGAGGGTCCCCAGAGGGAGAAGCGGGTTTATCCCATGCTGCATGCTGAGTCGTGGCAAAAGGGGAATTTGAACCCAGGCCTTCCGACTATTATTCTGATCCACTTTATATCACAAACTACTGCATACCCCAAATTTCCAGCACGTAGCAATCGATGAACTGACATTTATTAAGTCCTTGTTATAGGCCTAACATCGTTCCAGGTCCTAGGGATACAGATGAAATTGAAGTAACCTTGACCTCAGAGAGCTTACTCTCTACTGCGGGAACAACCGTGTACATAGGTGGCATATTCAGAACAGATACAATATATATTATAGAATGATATAATTTATTACATCTTATAAATCTATATTTTATGTAAATATAGATTTATACACATATATTTATAGTATTCATTATATATAATTGTAGCAGCAAGCACCCCAAGCGTCCTCAGGGTTTGCAGCTACCACAGGTTCTTGGATCTGCTTTGCTAAAGGAAAGCAACTCAAAATGGATTAACAAGCTTACTTTAATCAGTCAGACATATATCGTTTACCTTATTCAGGAGAAAAGGTCAGCACCCTGAATATCAAAGTATACAGGCATAATTATCAAGACAGAAACATCAAGTAGACAGATTTCCAAACTGCCCAACCATTACATCCATACCCAGTCAACATCTGGGTTTCCACATTCTGGGTTTTTCAAAGCCGGGGGACTCTCAACAACGGCTTCCCAGAATTCAGATCAAATCACAGAACACTTCTCAAAGTGAGTCCCAAAACAAAGCTACACATCAGGGCTTATATAGCCTTCTCCTGGCTCAGAGAATGTAACAACCTTATTGACCCACTGGCCAATCAAGAAGTATCTACTGAAAAACAAGCCTCCCACCCCAGGCTCCAGGTGCACGTTAGCCTAGGGGCAGGGAAGATCTTTAAATCTGCATTTCCATTACAATAATAAATGCACATGTATGCAAATATAGGTGAATATATATATACACACATACACATATTTGTATGATTTATTATATAGATTATAAATACACATTTATGTAAATGTAGATGTATGCACATATATTTATAGGATTCATTATATATAATAAATACACACATATGCAAATATAGGCAAATATATACACATATTTGTATAATTTATTATATAGATTATAAATACACGTTTATGTAAATATAGATGTATGCACATATATTTATAGGATTCATTATATATAATAAATACACATGTATGCAAATGTAGATGTATAGAATGTATGTACATATACATGTACTTATAATTGAGTATATAGATTATATACCTTTATGTAAATATAGATGTATACATGCACATACAAATATATGTGTATTATGTGTGTATACATACGTGTGTGTACATATATGTATATATGGAGGGGAAGAGAGAGTCATTTTGGGGGAGGGGCACTAAGCAGCAGCCAGAGGGATGAGGAAGGTTCCATTAGGCCTCTAGGTAGCATAGTGGAGCTAGCACTAAACTTGCAATCAGGAAGACATGAGTTCAAATCCTGACTCAGATACGCAGTAGCTGTGAGACCTTGGGCAAGTTGCTTGATTTCTAATAGTCTCAGTTTTCTCACCTGTATAAGGGGGGTATTAATAGCAAGTACCTCCCAGGGCTGTTTTGAGGATTATATGAGATAGCCTATTAAAATGCTTTGCAAGCCTTAAAGTGATACATAAACACTAGTTGTTGTTATTAATTATTTAGAAAGTTGTCCTTGAGCTGAGCCTTGAAAGATACCAGGGGTTCACAGAGGTTGTAGCAAACACCTTATGCTTCTGAGTTCCCCACTGGCAATTTGTGAGCAGAGGTGAATGAGAGGAAGCTGGAGGGGTAGCATGTGTGTGTGTGTGTGTGTGTGTGTGTGTGTGAGTGAGTGTGTGTGTGTGTGTGCACGTGCACAGAAATCTTAGGAGAGGGGTGATGAACGGATGGCTGACTAGGCAGTGGGATGTGAGGAGGTGGCTGGTTGCAGGGAGAGGAGTTGAGGAGGTAGACCCCTGTTGCTTGGGGAGGTTTGGTGGAAAGAGGACTGGATTTGGAGTCAGGAGACTGGTGTTCAAGTGACCTTGGGCAAGTGGGCTCCCCTTTCTTGGCCTCAGTATTCTTATCTGTAGCTGAGGAGTTTGGACAGGCTAGGGTCTCTGAGCTGTAAATCTATGATCCTGGGTCTCTGATCCTGGCCTGAGCCTGGATATGGGAACTCAGTGAAATCAGCCCAGTTGGGATTCCCTCTGAAGATTTCTTCCAGGAACAGGGCTGCAAAGCACTAAAATACAGCTTGGAGGAAACACTAACCACAAAAATGATTATGGGGAACAAACATTTGAAAGGTTTTCCATGCTGAAGACTGGAACTCTAAGGATTTTCTTTCCCCTTCCCTTCCCTTTCTCTTGCCCTTGCTTTGCCATTTCCCTTCCCCTGTCCTTCAAGGAAGATAATATTTGTAAAGCACTTAACCTAGTGTTTGACTCAGAGTAGGTTTGTTCTCTGCCCTTCTCCCCTTGCATGGCTTGTTTTCTGGGGATTCTCTTTTGGGCCCCACAATTCACCTCCACAATTTCTCAAGACTTAGTTATTTGTCCTTCACAAAAACTCTTTTCCAACATTGAGACAACTCTGGGTTGTTGTAGCATATATGCCTAGAGCACAGATTCTGGAAGGATCAATGTATTACAGATTTATAGCAAGAATGGTCCTTAGAGACTGTTGAGTCCACTTTTTTTTTTTTTTATGAAGGAACCAAAGCCCACAGAGATGAAGGGATGTGTTGAGGGCTGACCATCTAGCAAGTGTCTCACATGGATCTGAACTCATTTCTTTCTGATTCCAAATCCATCTCCCTATCCGCCACACACAACATGCTGCAATATTGAAATTGAATAATAGTGATTTTTTAGGGCTTGGGAATTTGCCAGGAAAACTCAGACACTCATAGGAAGTTACGTTGGCTTGATGAAGAAAAAAAATGATCAGAGATTTTTTTTTTTAAAGATTAAAGCTTCTCCTAAAGGAATAGATTTGTCCATGGTCCCTTTGCTTGTTATCTTTGCTCTCCTGAATAATTCCTTTTGAGCCGAATGAAGGTCTGTAGCATTGGATTTGTTAGGCCATTTTGCAAGACAAAAAGCCTGTTTTGAGGGAAATGCAGCAACACAGGATCTGTGCATATGACATTGACTTGGGGCCCTCAAATTTTGGACAATATACATTAGGTTTATCTATGCAGACCTGGAGGGGTCATTAGAGACAGAAGGAGCTTGTATACCTTGGAAAAGAGCAAATGCTACAAACTAATTATTTTGTTGATTGTCTAGACTTGAGAAAGTGATGGAAAACCATCAATTATGCAGATTAATTTTATAATATATGTATTGCTTTTTCTTGGAGAGTCTTTGGTTAATTATTTACCAAAAAGTTATTAGCTTTGGAACTGGAAGGGACCTCAGTGGGCTCATGGTCCAACTTTATCATTTTACAGATGAGGAGACTGACGCCCATGGAACCGAAGTGATTTACCCAAGGTCACACAGGTGCTAAGTGACATACATTAGGGGTCTTCTGGTTCATTTTATAGGTGAGTGAATTAAAGCTTGTTAAGATCTCACAGGTAGTAAGTGGGGGAATTAGTTTTGCCTGAGTCCAGTAATCTTCCTAGGATGTTAAGTGGCATTAAAAGCAGCCTGGGTAAAAAGCATGGTAAAATTAACTGATAACTAACTAGGAAGGTTTGTTACTGGCAAGACGATTTTGTCTTCCTGAGACAAATTGAATAAGCAATGAACTAACATCTATATAATGCTTTAAAGTCATCAAAATTTTTGCATAAATAATTTCCCTTAAGCCTCACAACTAACTCATAAAGTAGGTACTAGAAATGTGATTAGCCCCATTTTACAGATGAGGAAACTTGAAGCAGAGAGAAGTTAAGCCACATAGCTTACAAAGGTCAGTGGTGGGGTTTGATCTAAAGTCTTTCTGAGGCTGAATCCAGCCTTCCATCTACTCTCTGTGCAGTCCAAAGGTTCCTTTTGATAAAGACAGTGGGCATGGGAATCCAGATATCTGAACATCTTTAAGGAGGTGCAATTTGACTCTGGATATCTGTAGCAGAAGAAAATTGTAAATTACTATCCTTCTGTTAATGTTTTGGTCCCCAAAGCTAATTGTTAGATTGGTAAGATCATGATTTCCTTTAGTGACACAAGGGAGTAGGATTGATTGAACCTGGGTCTCAGTTACAAAACACAAGATTTATGAAATCCAAACATTTTTGTGAAATCCAAATGCTAAAGGGCTTAGAGTTAAGGTATAGCTTCTTAACTAAACAAACAGCTCTTTGCGTCAATAGGGGATCATGCATTATTTTCTTAACAGTTCTTAGCACTTAACTAGCTAAATGCATAGAGTGCTGGACCCAGGAAGATCTGGTTTCAAAGTTTGCCTCAAACATTATCTGTGAGATCTTGGCTAAATCTATCCTCCCAGCTCCAATATTATTATTTTTTGTTTAGGATTCTTTTTATTAAATATTTTGAATTCCAAATTCTCTCCCTTCCTCCAGCCTCTCCATCCACTGAGAAGGCAAGCAATATGATATAAATTATATAGTATTATGTAATATAATGTTGATTATTATGTGATGTACATTGTCATATATTATATGATATATACACAAATATTATATAATACTATATCAATTATACACACAAAATATATTTCCATATTAGCCATGCCACAAAAAGTAAGAAAAACAAAAAGAAAAATTATACTTCAATTTGTACTCAGAGTTCATCAGTTCTCTCTTTGGAGGTAGATAGGATTTTTCATCATGAATCCTTCAGAATTGTCTCGTATCACTGTTTTGATCAGAGAAGCTAAGTCTTTCACATCAGATCATCATTATAATCTTGCTGTCACTGTGTACAATGATATCCTGGTTCTGTTCATTTCACTTTGCATCAGTTCATGTGGTTCTCAGGTTTTTCTGAAACCACACTTCTCGTCATTTCATCAGTCACATACCACAACTTGTTCAGCCATTCTCCAATCGATGAACATCTTCTCAATTTCTAGCTTTTTGCTACGACAAAAGGAGATGCTATAAATACTTTGGTACATATAGGTTCCTTTTCTTTTTCTTTGATCTCTTTGGGATATAGACTTAATAGTGGTATTTCTGGGTGAAAGGGTATACATAGTTTTATAGACCTTTGAGCACGATTCCAAATTGTTCTCCAGAATAGTTAGACCAGTTCACAATTCCACCAACAGGTCACAAGCATACCTATTTTTCTACCTTCCCTCTAGCATATGTCTGAGAATTCTGTATGAGGTGGTACCTCAGAGTGAATTTAATTTTCATTTCTCTAATCAATAGAAATTTGGAGCCTATAGTATAGATAGCTTTGATTTCTTCTTCTGAAAACCACCTGTTCATATCCTTTGACCATTTATCAAATGGGAAATGGTTCTTTTTAAAAGAAATTTGACTCAATTCTCTGTGTATTTGAGAAATAAGACTGTTATCAGAGAAGCTTGCTGTAAAACTTTTTTGATGTTACTTCATTGTCTATGGTGTCTTTTAGCAAAATGGAATTTTTCTGATCATCTTTCAAAATTAAGTCTATTTTTGCTTTTGATTTGTCTGATTTCATGATTATTAACCTTGCCTTTTTTTTGTTTTGTTTTTGATTTGCTTCTTGGAAGGGGGAAGTCAGGGCAATTGGGTTTAAGTGACTTGCCCAAGGTCACACGGCTAGTAAGTGTTAAGTGTCTGAGGCCAGATTTGAATTCAGGTTCTCCTGACTCCAGGGCCAGTGATCTATTCACTGCACCACCTCACTGCCCCCCTTTTTTTGTTTTTGTTTTTATTTTGCTTGCCTTTTTTTTTTACTTCAGTTAAAACATCTTAGATTCTGCTCTAGACAGTCATTTTAACTCTGTGTATGTCCTTCTTCTTCAAATGCCTTCTGATAAACAGTCAATTCTTAAATTCTGGTTTCTGATCCATTCTGCTATCTGTTTTCATTTTATGGATGAGTTCATCCCATTCATATTCATAGTTATGATTACTAGCTGTGTTTTCCTCCATCCTATTTTCCTCTGCTTATCCTTCTCTCTATCTCTTTTTACTTTGTCCCTTCTCAAAAGTATCTTTTGCTTTTAACTTCTGCTTCCTTTTTATCACTGCCCCCATTGTCCTTTCTCCCTTCCCCCTCCTACTTTCCCATTGGGTAAGATAGATTTTTACACACAACTGCTATGTGTATATATTTTGCCTCTTTAAACTAATTCCAATGAGAGTGGGAGTCAAGCATTTCCCCATTTTCTCCTGTAAAATCTTTTCCTTGTGTGGCACTTTAATTTCCTCTATTCTTCCTTCATCCTTCTCCCAGTGTATCTTGCTTTCTCACCCCTTCATTTTTTTGAGATCATTCCAACATAATTTATTAGCACAATGCCCTTTGTGTATGTAGACTCCTTTTAGCCACCTGAATAATGATAAAGTTATTAAGGATTACATGAATCATCTTCCCATGTAGGAATATAAACAGTTTGACCTTATTGAGTCCTTTATGATTTCTCTTTCATGTTTATCTTTTTATGCTTCTCTTGAATCTTGTGTTTGAATATCAATTTTTTTTATTCAGCTTTGGTCTTTTCATCTGGATGACTTGAAAGTACTCTATTTCACTTAGTATTCATTCCCCACCCCCCCCAAAGGATTATCCTCAGTTTTGCCGGGTAGGTTATTCTTGGTTGTAATCCTAACTCCTTTGCCATCCAGGATATCATTTCAAGTCCTCCAATCCTTTAAGGTGGAAGCTGCTAAATTTTGTGTGATCCTGACTGTGGCTCCAGTATATTTGAATTCTTTCCTTCTGGCTGCTTGCAATACTTTCTGTTCAACCTTGGAGCTCTGGGAATTGGCTATAATATTCCTAGGAGTTTTCATTTTGGGATCTCTTTCAGGAGATGATTGGTAGATACTTTCAATTTCGGTTTTACCTTCTGGATCTAGATATCAGGGCAGTTTTCCTTGATAATTTCTTGAAAAATGATGTCTAGGGTCTTTCTTTGATTATGATTCTCTGGTAGTCCAATCATTGTTAAATTATCTCCCCATAATCTACTTTCCAGGTCAGTTGTTTTTCTAATGAGGTATTTCACATTTTCTTCTGTTTTTAAAAAATTCTTTTGACTTTGCTTTATTGTTTCTTGATGTCTCATGGAATCATTAGCTTCCACTTTCCTAATTCTAATTTGTAAGGAATTATTTTCTTCAATGAACTTCTGTAACTCTTTTTTTTTTCATTTGGTCAACTCTACTTTTTAAAGAGCTTTTTCTTCAGTGAATTTTTGTGCCTTTTTTACCATTTGGCCAATTCTGTTTTTTTAAACAGTATTATTTCCTTCAGTCTTTTTTTTTTTACTTAAAAAATGCTGTATTAACTTCTGATTTACATCATTCATTTCCGCCAGATTTTGAGTTACAAATTTTCTCCCCGCTTTTCCCCCACCCACCACCCCAAAATAGCAGTCCCACAGGATATCCCCTCCTCCAATCTGCTCTGTCCCATATTTTCTCCCATAACCTTTTCGACTTTTCCAGTAGATCTCTATGCCTCAGTGCCTGTATATCTTATTTCCCAATTACATGTAAGATGGTATTAATAATAGTATATATATATATATATACACACACACATACATATAGATGTACATATATATTTGAATATTTGATTTTAAAACTTTCAATTGCAGATTCATTCCCTTCCTTCACCATCACCCACCCCCACTGTGAAGACAAGCAGTTCAGTATAGGTTGAACATGTGTGGCTAATGCAAAACAACAACATAGTAGATATATTGTAAAAGATTGACTACACTTCCCTCCCTCCCATCCCACCTCCCATTCGCTCTACTCTCCACCCTCATCCTGTCCCTTTTCAAAAGCAGGTGCTTCCAACTTCCATCTCCTCCAGCCTGCCCTCTCTTCCATCATTCCCCCTCTCATCCCCTTCCTCCCCTATTCTCCTGGAGGGTGTGATACCCTATTTCACTCCCTCCTCAAGCCAGATTCAATGGGAATAAGGTTGACCCATTCCATTTTGCCTTCCTATTCTTCCCCTCCATTGTAACCATTTTCCCTTGCCTCTTCTGTAAGAGATAGTTTAACCCAATCTGTCTCTCCCCATCCCCTCTCATTATATTCCTCTCAACTTTTAATTTCACCTTTTAAGTACCATCCCTTCCTGTTAAATTGGTCCTGTGCCCTCTATCTATGTATACGTGTAAACATATATACACACATTCACATATGTATTCATATGCCCATATACCCTCATATATATATATATATATATATAGACACACACACACACGCACACACACACACACACACACATATATATGTGTCCAATCCCTTCAACTACTAAGAAAAGTTTCATAAGTTACAATTACTATTTTCCCATGTAGGAATGTTAATACTTCAACTTTGATAAGTTCCTTATGATTTCTTTTCCCTGTTTACCTTCTAATGCTTCTCTTGCTTCTTGTATATGAATGTCAAATTTTCTATTCAACTCTGATTTTTTCAGCAAGAATTCTTGAAAGTCCTCTATTCCACTGAATGACCATATTTTCCCCTGAAACATGATACTCAGTTTTGCTGAGTAGGTGACTCTTGGTTTTAATCCCAGCTCCCTTGACCTCCGGAATATCACATTCCAAGCCCTTCAATCCCTCAGTGTAGAAGCTTCCAGATCCTGGGTTATCCTGATTGTGTTTCCATAATATTCAAATTGTTTCTTCCTGTCTGCTTGTAATATTCTATCCTTAATCTGGGTATTCTGGAATCTGGCTATAATACTCCTAGGAGTTTTCTTTTTGGGATCTTTTTCAGGAGGTGATCGGTGGATTCTTTCAACCTCCATTTTGCCCTCTGGTACTAAAACATCAGGGCAGTTTTCTTTGAGAACTTCCTGGAGGATGATTTCTAGGTTCTTACTTTGATCATGGCTTTCAGGTAGTCCAATAATTTTTAAATTATCTCTCCTGGATCTATTTTCCAGGTCAGTGGTTTTTCCCATAAGATATTTCACATTGCCTTCTAGTCTTTCATTTGTCTGGATCTATTTAATAGCATCTTGATTTCTCATAAAGTCATTAGCTTCCATTTGCTCCAATCTAATTCTGAAGCAATGATTCTCCTCATTGAGCTTTTGAGATTCTTTTTCCATCTGGCAAATTTGGCTTTTTAAGGCATTCTTCTCCTCATTGCCTTTTTGAGCCTCCTTTGTCATTTGAGTCAGTCTGTTTTTTTAAGGTATTATTTTCCTCAGTCAGGCTGTTGACTCTCATTTCATAATTTTCTTGCATTGTTCTCATTTCTCTTCTCAATCTTTCCTCCACTTCTCTTATTTGCTTCTTAAGGTCCTCTATGACCTGCAACCAGCTCGTATTTTCCTTTAAAGCTTTTGGTGCAGGAGTTCTGACTTCCCTGTTTTCCTCCTGTTCCATGCCTTGCTCCTTCTTGTCCCCAAAATAGGAGTGTAATGTTGGAATCTTCTGTCTGCTTTGTTTCTTTTGCCTGCTCATTTTGCCACTCAATTACTTGACTTTTGGGCTTTTTGCCACAGTAGGACTCTGCCACCAGACAGGGGAGCTTTTGTCCCAAACGCTGGGGTTTTCTCAGCTGCCGGAGGTATTAGATGGGTCCCCTCTCTGAGGTCTCACATGCTCTGGCAAGCTGGACACACACCCCAGGACCTCCACCCTAGACTGCAATCCAGATCCAAGCAGGTTAAAGCAAGAGCGATGACCCCTCGGACTGGTGCTTGGTCCTCCTACACTCTGCAGGCCAGGAGCTGAAGCTGTCACATGACACTGGCTGGCTGTGCCAGCATCTCAGCTGCTTCTCGCCCCAGGGGTAAAAGCCACGCACTCCCACTTACTGGTCCCAAAGTCCAGACTGCACTGGCCTCTCACCTTGTCCTTCGCATTTATGTTTTGATAAATCTGGAAAGGCCACAGCTGCTGCTGATCTGGAGTCCCTCTGGCCGAGACTGGTCAGGCCTGCCCTGGGGCTAAAGCCTCGGGGTGGGGCTGGGCGGAGTCCCTCTGGCCGAGACTGGTCAGGCCTGCCCTGGGGCTAAAGCCTCGGGGTGGGGCTGGGCTCGGCTCCCAGAGTGCTGCTGCTGGATTCCTGCCGGCCTGCTGGGCTGTCCTCAGTGGGAGGTTCTCTTCTCTGTGTCATTTTATGGGTTCTGCAGCTCCAAAGTTTGTTTAGAGTCCCCTTTTTACATGGATTGGGGAAGGTGGAAGCTGGAGCCTCTGGAAGGTCGTGCTTCTACTCCGCCATCTTGGCTCCGCCCCTCCTTCAGTCTTTTGTGCCTCTTCAACCAAGCTTTTAAATTTCATTTCATTATTTTCGTGCATCATTTTCTTTTCTTTCCAAATTTTTCCTCTACCACTTTTATCTCTTTCTTTAACTTTTCCATAAATTCTTGTTGGGCTTATATCCAATTAGCATTTCTCTTTGAGGCTTTGCTTGTAGCTGTTTTCACATTATTATTTTCTTCTGAGTTTGTATCCCAGTATTCCCTGCCACCGTAATAGCCTTTTATGGTCAAGTTCTTTTTTTGGTTGTTTGCTTACTTTCCCAGCCTATTTTTTCAAATTGGGCTCACTTCAAAGTATTTTTTCAAGTTGGGCTCTGCTTACCTGGGATGGGGAGGCATTATTCCAAACTTCAGGCTTTTTTGTGCTGTAATTTTCAGAGCTAATTCTGAGGATCTGCAAGTTTTTGTGTTACCAAGGCGATGTGATTCAGTGGTTACTGCTCTCCTGGCCTGCTCTCTGGTCTTCACCCAAGAAGAGCCACTGCCCTCCTGCAACTGCAATCGCTAGTGCTTCTCTTGGCCATGGCACTATGATTAGGTCCCCTGTTCTCCTGTAGCTGCAAGCACTAGTGCACAGAGCATTCTGTGCTCTGTAATGTGACCCAGAAATGTGTACAGGTGATAGAATTACCATCCAGCTGTACCCAGGGCCAGCAAAGGGTCCATCTCTGGACTGAGAGCCCCTAAAGCTGCTGCTTTTGTCCACGGACATTGCTGAGGCCCATCAATCCTTGGTGCTACTGCTGTGCTTTGGCCAAGTCTTCTTCTTTTTCCTCACTTCCCTGACTTCCTTTTAGTCATGTATAAAATGAGAGAGTTGGGCTTGAAAAACTCTAATATCCCTTCCAGCTTCAGGTCTGTCATCTTTCTGGGCCTCAGTTTCCCCATCTGTTAAAGGGGGTTTTGGACTAGATGGCCTCTGAGGCTCTTTCTAGATCTAAATCTATCATTCCGGGATTGCCCATGCTTTGGATAGTAACCATAATTTGGTCTTCAACCAGAACACCTTTACCATATGTCTCTGTGGTTGCTGTGAAGACAGCTTACCTTAAAGTGGAATTTTTTTTTTTTAAACCACAATCCTCTTGATATAGTTTTCTACACGGATTGCTAATTTGTAATGCCCCATATAAGGTAATATTCTTTTGATTCATATCAACCTGGAAGCTTTGAAGGAAATTTGTAAGAATTGTTTTCTTTGGTCTTTTGCAGTTAATTCTTAGTGGAGAAGCAAAGTTCTAGATTCAGTTTTCTTTCCTCTGTTAAAAGACACACATACACACAATCCTGGAATCAGCAATGCCCCAACCCCCAGGAAGTGAAAATGCCTGCTTTGTGTTTTTTTTCTCTTTTTTACATTGGGGTTCCCTCCCCTCCCATCTTTGATTAGTGACCCACAAGTGGGGGGGAGGAAGTTGGCACCAGATAAGAAGGGGACTAGAATTCCAACAATGATGAGAAAAAGCATTCCTGGCAACTTTAAAGGCAGAATTCAGCTGGCTCTCTGCTGGGGTGGGGGTCTCTTGCCTACAAGGAGCGCCACGGGAGCACAATCTTCAAGTTGCTCAAGGGACACAGCCTCCCGAGCACTGCTGGTTTTAATGGGCCTCCCACAGGGAAAACCTCATGCTCTCAGCTTGAGAAAAATTAAGCAGGAACACTCTTGCTGGAATTCAGAAGTGGAAATGTGTGGAATCTCCCATCTCTATCTTTCCATCTGTATTTGCATCTTTCTCATCCTCCCCTTTCTTCCCCTCCCTGCCTCTCTTTTCCTCCCCACCCCTTCCTCCTCCCTTCCTCTTCCTCTTCCCTCTCCTTTTCTGCTTCCCCTTCCTCCTTTCCTCTTCTTCTTCCCTTTCCCTTCTTCTTCCCCTTTTCTTCACCCCTCCATTCCCCTTCCTTTTCCCTTCCCTCCTCCCCTTCCTCTTCCCCTTTTTCATCTCCTTCTCCTCCTTTCCCTCTCCACATATAGAGGGAGCTAGGTAGCACAATGGATAGAATGTTAGACCTGGTGTCAGCAAGACCTGAGTCCAAATTCTGCCTCAGATACTTCCTAATTGTATGACCTTGGGCAAGTCATTTCATGCCAGAACCATGATAAGCATCTTGTAAACATTATCTCATTTCATCCTCACAACAAACCTGGGAGGTAGGTGCTATTATTGTACCCATTTTGTAGATGAGGAAACTGAGGCAAACAGAGGGGAAGTGGCTTGCCCAGGGCCACACACCTGGTTAGTGTCTGAGACTGGATTTGAACTGAGGTCTCACTAACTCTAGATCCAGTGTATTAGATCCTACAACTTTGTAACATACCCATACACATGTGTACATACATGTATGTGCATAGATGTGTGGTCATGCCTACATGACACATGCATGTTCATGCATGTTGTATGTAAAGATGTGTGTGTTCACATAAAGCACGCATAACTTAAGCAATTTCTCCACGATGGATTTCCTAACTTCCTCTTCCTGTGGCTAGATGACCCTCATTAGGCCTGATTCAAACAGCAAATAACCATGTGGTCTGGATGGGCTCCCCGTTCATCAGCCTGGAGCTAGAGAGAGGACTGGGCCTGAATCAAGACTGGAGAGTAGACAAGGTCAAGAGAATAATATACCATGGGGTACAAGGGATCTTTTTTTATACTTTAAAAAATACATGACATCTGTCTTTTTTTCTTAATGCCCAAACATTCTGACTTCTGTGGCCAGTGGGTATTTATTTTATGATGAGTCAAGTCACATATGTTGAAAAGGAGGCTTAAAGGCTCCCTTAGACAGCAGTCCACAGGGGGTATACTTTTCAAATGCAGGGGGATACAACTTTCACATTTAGCCTAGGGCACACAAATGCCTTGGGCTGAGCTGTGCTCACTCTTAAAGCTTCCCCTCAGGTCTGTGATTCTGACTGTCTGCCTGGAGCTCTTGACTTCACCATCTGGATCCAGAATATTTTGGGGACCTTCATCTATGAGGCGGCAAAGAGACGATTCTGGAGAACTTGAATGGTTTGGAGGATACACAGGCAGGTGGGTGCAGTAGAAACTCCTATGTCTATCTGCCTCTTAGCAATTCTTACCTTATACTATGACCCTTCTTCCATCCACACCATGGGTCTTTATGGATCTGAAGACAGCTGAGATGCCTACCCTAAATCCTCAACTCTTCAAACCAAACATGCTCAGTTCCTTCAGCCCAGACTCAATTGTCATACTCTGTTGAGGAGTTCCTTCATCAACCTCACTGCCCTTCCCTGGAAACCCTTCCATTTGGGACTCTCCTTCCTAAAGTGGAGCGTCCAGAAATGATTATCATAGTCCAGGCATAATCTGATCAGGGACAGAGGGTTATAAGACCATCACTTCTCATTCTGGACTCCATCCATGCCTCTAGGGGAGCTGCCTACTATGATTTTAGCCATGTTGGCCTCCATGTCACACTGTAGACTCATAGCGAGTCTGTAGTCCACTAAAACTCCTGGATATTTTTCTCATAAAGTCTTTACCTCCCTATGCCTTGCTTGGGAAACTGACTTCTTGAATCCAGGATTGAGAGTTGATCACATTTTGTCTGAGCCATTGGTCCAGCTTGTCCCAGTTCTTTTTGAGTCCTGACTCTTATCTTTCCCACTTCCATGCCATCTTCGAATTTGCTCAGCATATCACCTGCGCCTTTAATACAATCATTGATGAAAAAGTTGAATGGAATACAGCCAAGTACAACCCCCCGAGGCTCTCCCCAGAACCTCTTTCAGTTTGACTTTCCTGGGCATTAACATTTGCACTTCTGAAAACATCAGGGCATTCGACATAAGCATGAACAAAGCATGAGCAGGGCTGTTTTTCTGCCTTTCTTTGTACCCTCAGTGCATAGCACATAGCCTGGCATACAGTTGGTATTTAATACAGGCTTGTGGCTGGCTGAGTGATGGTCCCTTAGGACCCGAGAATTTCAGAAGTCTATACACACACATATATAGTATACATACATATCGGCATATGTGTGTGTATATATATGTCTAAATGACTCTATAAGCCTATAGTATTCTATACTTAACTCATATTCTTATTGGCGTACCTAACCATTGCCTTTATAAATAACTCTGAGTTCGCCCTGCATCTATTGAGCTCTTACTCAATGATGTAGCTAGCATAAACCAGAGGGAAAAATAGGTAGTCAAAGGGTTGTCAAGGAGATGACCTTGAAGATCCTTCTGAATTCTAAATTTGTGGTCCTAGGATCCAATGAACACGATGTGTGTGTATTCCTCTTTCAGTGACCCCTGAATCACCGACTTGGCATTTTCCCCTCCTACTCTTCCTTCCAAACTTTTAGACTTTCCTCGCGTGAGGTCATCTCTATGATGCTTTAGGCAGGATGCAGTGGAAAGATGAGAAATCCTGCAGTCTAGGATGTTTGAACTGGAAGGGTCTCTAGGCTTCGTTAAGTCCAAGTCCTGTTGAGACAGTAGAAAGACGTTTGTAACGTCTTTGTTTGTAACCAGAGGACTTTTGTAACCAGAGGCTGGAGATTTACCAAGTTGGAGAAATGAAAAGGGATCTCAGTGATTAACATCAGAAAAATAACTCCCACTACAGCAATTCCCAATATGGGTCAATCCAGCTTCTTATTAAATAATCAATGAACATTTACTAAGTGGCCACTATCTGTCAGGAATTGTGCTAGGCACTGGGGAAATGAAAGGCATTGTATGGAACATCCCCAGCTTTCCAAAACCCTACATTCTAATGTGGGAGCCAAGGAAGCATACACACATACAGTAGACATAGAAAATGAATGAAGAGAAATAAATACAAAGCAGTTGGTTATTATCCTTTGTAATGGATATTAAATGCCAAAATGGCATCACTATGAGAGGGAAGTCGATCTCTTGAAGTTGGGGGGGGGGATCAGCAAAGATGTCACATATTTGTGGTGAGTCTTGAAGGAATCTCTTCTTTGAGAGATTCTCAGAGTTGGGGGGAGGAAGGAGTATATTCTAGGAATTACAGGGATGGAGATGGGAGGTGGAGTGTTAGAGTGAAGGAGAGAGAGAAAACGGAAGTGTGTCCAGATTGCAAAGTGGGAGGGAGAAGGCTATGTAATGAGGCTGGAAGGGTAGGTTGGGGCTGGGGTCTTAAAGGACCTTAAAAGCTAAATAGAGGAGTTTATATTTAATTCTAGAGAGGCAATCAGGTGGTTAATGAATAGGATCATAGATTGAGAACTAATTAGAGGTCACCTAGTATGATCCTTTCATTTCACAGAGGGGGGTAACTGAGGTCCAGAGAATTGAGATGCTGCTTCTCAAAGACTTCCCTGACTAGAAGTGCTCCACCCTCTCCAGAGACCATTCCACTAGAGGTCTGCTCTAATTGTTAGAAATGGTGCCTCTGGGCAACTTTCACCTACTGGTCTTGTTCTGCCCTATGGGCACAAACAGAACAATTCCAATCCACATGATATCCCTGTAAATATTTGAACACACTGGAGTCTGCTCTTCTCCAGGCTAAACAGGGGTCCCATCCTCCCATGACTGAGACTGAAAGCCCTTTGCCATCCTGAAGGCTTTCTTCTGGACATTCTCCAGGTTACCAGTGTCCCTCTTAAACCCTGCTGCCCAGAACTGTCTGTGGCTCTCCGGCGGTGCTCTGACCAGGGCAGAGGGCAGTGGGCCGATCATCTGCCTAGTCCTGGAAGATGAGCTTCTCTTAATGGGCTCGAAGAGAGCACTCACTTTTCTGGCTTCAGATCAGCTTGTTGACTCATGCACTATGGTAGCCAAGGAGCCAGTTTGGTCTTGGGCTGTATTTACACAGTAATCTATGCATGTAAAGTCACACCCACATATACACAAGCATGTTATCTATAGAAATATAGAGCATAAATCATATGTATATGTGGATGCTTTAAATTAGGACCCTCCCCCCCCACACACACATACACACACTCACAGACCTCTATGTTCCAGGCCGGCCCTGTACTGCCTGTGGGACCCTGTACACACCCATCTACAATACGTGGAGGCTGGACTGGATTGTCTCTAAGACTGCATCAGTCTCTCACTTTGTGATCCCATGATCCTCACTGAGAATCAGTTTCCTCAAACATAAAATAAGGGATGAGATTAACCTGTCTTCAAGCTCCCTTCCAGGCCTAAATCTATGGTCCAATTCATTCCAGAATCTCCAAATGATTCACTGACTTGCCCAAGGTCACATAACAAATTCATGGCAGTGTCAGGATTAGAACCCAGTTCTGGGTTCAGCCAGACTGATCGTCACTCCTCGTTCTACTACATCACAGTGCCTGAGTGCTCCTATCCCTCCCCAAACATGTCATTTACTTTGGATGTGGGTTTACGCAGACTTCCATGAAATGATTCCATGGATGTGGGATCTTCTGGTTTGGGTCCTCCGTCAGCGCAGATGGCAACTCATTCATGTTTGTGTTCTCCCATGACTCCTCCACATGGTCCAGAGCTAGAAGGGACCTGAGAGGCCAGCTGGCTGGAGTCTTCATTTTACAGATAAAGAAACTAGGCGCAGAGGGTTAAAGTGACTTACCCAAAATCATGTGGGTAGCAAGTAGCAGAGGCAGGATTCAAACCCAAGTCTGCAGACCCCAAAACTCTCTCCCTGCTCCTCAGTGGCTCATTCAATAGGCGGGAGAACGTCTCCTAGGTTTTTTAATATTCACCGGGTGTCCATGCCACACACAGACCATTCATCTGTTAGCTCTCATTCTTGTCTCATGATCAGCTTGTCTCTCTTCCTCATCATACATTTCCTCAATGAGCTCTTGGAGTGGGCAAGTCTTAAAATATTCTGTCATTGTTCTGGCTGTGGGGAAAAAAGCAGCTTATCTCTTTAAATCAAATGGCTCAATTCTCACAGAACGCTAAGTGTCTACAGCATCTCAGCACTTAAAACAAGTGCATCCTTGGTCAGACAATGAAAACACAATGACTTTGTAAAGCCTCTCAGAAGAAGCATTTGGCTTGAAGATGCATTATTCATATGGCACTTAGCTTATATTTACTTACAAGTGGATGCATCTCCTGTGACTGCCAGCTCTTGGGAGTCGGGGACCACATCATGCCTTTTTGCATCTCTCTTTCCAAGTGCTTACCGTTGGGGCAGGTGCACACTAGGTGCTTGCTAAGCCTGACTTGAGTAGACAACACTCCTGGGCTGAAGCTGCTTTCTCCATCCACGGCACCAGTGATGTCTTTATCGCGACATTCCTTGCCCTTTTTCTTTAGTCTTCATTCTTCTTGGCATCTGACCCTGGCAGTGACTGCTCTTGTCTGGTATTTCCCCTCCCCCCCTGTTGCTGTGACACTATTCTCTCCTGGTCCTCTTCCTCCTCTCCTGGCGGATCCTCTTCTGCCTTCTTTTCAGGGTCATTGTTCACTACCTACCCACTGGGTGCCCATGAGCTCCAGGTGTCTGTCTTGGCTTTTCTGTATTCTGGCTCTTGCAAGCAGCTACTATCCCACTTTTCTACTTTCAGCCAAGTCCCAGTGTCTAGCATTGTGCCTAGAACCCAGTAGGTACTTTATAAATGCTTGTTGATTGGTTGCTGATCTCATCTCCACACAGATGAAACCCGTATTTACACACCCAGTCCTTACCTCTCTGTGGAGCTGAAGGTTCTCATTCCAGTTGCCTGCTGGATATTTCCATCTGAATGTCCCATAAGCATTTCAAATGCAACATGTCTAAGATGGAACTAATTTTCCTTGTAGTTGTTCACCCCATTCAGTCATGTCAGACTCTTCATGACCCCATGTGGGTTTTCTTGGCAAAGATCACCATTTCCTTCTCCAGTGAATTAAGGCAAAGGAAGGTTAAGTGACTTGCCCAGGGTCAGACAGATACTAAATATCTAAGGTTGTATTTGAACTCAGGTCTTCCTGACTCCAGGCCCAGGGCTCTATGCATTCTCCTCCTAACTCTTAATATCTGCCAGGGGCACACTATTCTAGTCTCTCAACTCTTCACCCTCATCCATCCCCTATATCTGATCAGCTGTTTGAGTTTGACACCACTGCTTTATATAATTTCCCTTAGTGATCTCATCAGCTCCCATGGATTCAATTATCAACTCTATGCAGATGATTTTGGCCTCCATGATGGCAGCTCCAACTGCCTATTGGAAATCTTGAACTGTATGTTTGTAAGGGAAGTACGTGGTACAGTGGGCTTGGAATTAGGGAGACTTATTTTCATGAGCTCAAATCCAGCCTCAGACACTTATGGGCTTTGTGGCCCTGGGCAAGTCACTTCACCCTGCTTGCTTCAGTTTCCTCATCTATAAAATGAGCTGGAAAAGAAAAAAAAAAACTTTAGAATATTTGCCAAGAAAAAGCCAAATGGGGCCATGGACAGTCAGACACCACTGAACCAAACCACCACCACCAATAAAGCATCTCTCCTGACCTCCATGGTGGCGTCTTTAATTGACTATTGTATATCTTCAGTTGTGGGCTTTATAGATGTCTTCAACTCAACACGTCCCCAACTAGGTTCATTATCTTCTCCCTTGAATACTAACCTCTGTATTACTGCTGAGGCACCAACATTTTCTCAGTCACCGGGCTCACAACCTCGTTTTCATTCTTGCCTCCTCACTCTTTCATCACCCCCCTCCCCCATATCTAATCTGTTGCCAAGTCCTGTTGATTTTGCCTTCCTATCTCTCCTATGTATTTTCTTCTCTTCTCTGACTCTAGAGCTCCCCTGGTACAGGCCCTCCTCACCTCGTTCCTGGAGTTGCAATGGCTGGCTGGTTGGTTTTCATTCCTCAGACTTTCCCTCTAACGTCCATCCTTCACTCACCTGTCAAAGCGATTTTCCTAAAGCCTGAGTCTGACCATGCCACTCCCGTATTTAGTAAA
>NW_027185798.1:11398411-11422886 GCF_028583685.1 Petaurus breviceps papuanus | reverse complement strand
TCTCTCTCTCTCTCTCTCTCTCTCTCTCTCTCTCTCTTTCTCCTTGTATCTGCCTCCTACTTTTTCTGCCCCTTGAAATCTCAGCTCAAATCCAGTCATTCACAAGCTGCCTTTCTCTCCTCCCCTTAATCCCAATGTCTTTCCTCTGAGATCACCTCTGATTTATCCTGTCTATAGCTTGTTTCACATGATTGTTTTCATATTGTCTCTGCTACTAAATTGTAAGCTCCCCGAGGCCAGAGACTATTCTTGCCTTCCATCTTGTCCTAAGTATAGGAACCCAGCCAATTAACTTTATAAATGCTTATTGCATTGATGTGACATCGTTCCTCTACTCTCTCCTCACAGTATAACCACCCTAATTCAATTCCTTATTGCTTTTTCCTTGGACACTTGCTTCCTAATTGGTCTCCCTTCCTCAAGCCTCTGCCTTCTCTAAGCCATCCTTTGCATAGCTGCTAAATCAGCATTCCTAAAGTACAAGTCTGGCCTGTCATTTCTTCCCTTAGGAACCTTTAGTAGCCCCCTGTTGCCTCTGATACTTACTGTTTGTATGACCTTGGGTAAGTCATTTAATTTAGCTGGACCTCAGTGTGTTCATCTGTAAAAGGAGAGGGTTCGACCATAGGGTTTCTAAAGTCCCTTCCAGCTCTACAGCTATGATGCTGGGACACAATGATGCCCTACATCTGCATGTTTTCATTCATTGGCTGTCCACCTGCACCTTCAATGCCTTCCGTCCTCAGCTCTACCTTCTTGCTTCAATTTCCCCAATTCTTCAACCCCCCATTACTTTGCATTTATTTTGAATTAATTATCTGTGTATGCATTGTTTTTCTCCAATAGAAGGCAAGCCCCTTGAGAGCAGGGATGGTTTCATGTTTGTTTCCCCACTGCCTAGCATGGTACCCGGCTCATAATTGGGGCTTAGTAAGTGATTTTTGAATTTAACATAACTGAACTGATGAATGAATAAATGAATGAATGAATGAATGAATGAATGAATGAATGGTGTCACTCTTGGTTGTTTTAGGGAGAGACTTGAAAAGAATTCTGAAGCTGAGACACAAGGCAAAATTCAGAGATCTGAGTTGTAAACCTTAGAAAATTGGGGTTTATGATGGAGATGGAAACTGGTCATTAACTCTCCTGGCACTGCCTGGTTCCACAGTCATTCCCAGAACAGTCTCCTTACATGCTGGTGAGGTTTTATAAGGCTGTAAAATGCAATCTTTGCTCTTTTCCTCGAACTTTAGCATCTCACTGAAAGCTAATAACAACATCCTTGCTGATTTGAGCACACAAAGTTCTTACCTCCTTGTATTTGTCCCTTCATTAGACAGTCATGCAATAATTGGTAGCACAGAGCAGAGTGCAGGGCTAGCAGAGGCGCTGAGAGATTATCTGATTCATTTGTGGGCAACCATCATCCCACTCCCAAATATGTACCAGAAGTAGGCAGATGAATTTCCCTCATCAGGAATGGAGTTATATAACTAGGGTGGGGCCACTGTGGCTTTGCCCCAGGGTGCTGACATCTGGAGTAGTGCATTTCCTCCCACTGGGTAGTCAGTCTCCATCCCTGGTGGTCTTCCACCCTCCTGGCATGAGGTTTGCTTTTTGTCTTCCTACCCCCTCTCTGGTCCTTCTGAGAGCTGCTGCCAGGCTCGTTGCTTGACTACTGCCCCAATATTCTTTTACCACTCTCCTTATAAAAGGGTAGTATGACTCCTCAGCCCAGACCCACAGAAGGAAAAGGGTTGGAGTCATGTTTTAAAGATTCCTGACACCTCATCTAGCCCACTTTATCCCTGGAGCCCTTCCAGCAGCAAAGAAGCCAGTCCTGTTTCTAAAGACCTCCATGGAAGGAGAATCCACACTCTCCTTTGGGAAAACCTTCTGTTCTTAACTACCTTCTTGAAGTCGATGGCTGTATCTGCACACAGAAACCAAGCTGAGCAAACAAAGCAGTTCAATTCAATTAAATAGTGGATTATTTTCCAAATAAACCCCTCTGCAATCTGGCTTCCAGCTTTACTGCTCACTTTGCTTGTCTTGAATGCTCCACGCGATCTCAAAGCTGCCGAATATTCTGACCCATCCTCAGCCCTCATTTTTCTTGCCCTTCCTTCACTGGCTGCCTCTTCTTCCTGGTTCCTCTCCTCTCTAGTGGTTTTTTATAACCCCATGCTCACCTGGATCTGTTCTTCAACCGCTGACGGTTCCTCCTAATCCCCCTGGGTGCAGGTAACATAGAGGCCTTGAAACAAAGGGCCAGGTGGCCTTCATGAGGATGGCTCTGGAATGCCCCATTCCAGGCCTCCAAGAGAATGGAGTTCCAACTTTATGGGCACTGGGAGGACAGCCAGGGCTGGGGGGTCACATACTTGTTCTCCTGTCATCAAGGTGAGTGTGGGGCTTGGAATCGTATCTATCACAAGGCACAATTCTTTATTGTAGCTCAGGAAAATAAGTGACCTGGCTCTAGGGAAGAAGTGCTTCTGCATCAGTAACAGTTTGTTTAATCTTGACCAGCTTCACTTCCCCTCTTCTCCCTTTCCCCACTTTCTCCATCTCTCCTTCCTTCTCAACGAGTCTGTCAGCCCTTCAGTGGTCATGCCTCTGTGTATGTCAAAGCTGCCCCTTTGCAGAGTTCCTATATAACATCTCCATATCTCACTTCCCGAGGATGAGTATCTCTCAGGTCTTGTTCTGGGCCCATCCGCCTGCCTTTAACCACTTTATCCATTGTTGATCTCATTTATTCCTATGGATTCAAAGATAAGTCCTCCTACCAAATCTTCACCTCCAGCCCCAGCTTCTCTCTGCAAACCCAGCTGAATAATGGACCAGTCCTGTATGTCACATTGGCATCTCAGCCTCAACATGTCCCAAATGACACCACATCTTTTCCCCTAAGCCGTCCTTCTTCCAACCTTCCCCATTTCTAGTGAAACCATGACCTTATTGATGCCATTTTTATTAACACACAAGCTTTGCCCAGTTGGAGCTACTTTCTACTCCTCCATTTCCCTGATCACCCCCTATCCCAACTATCAAATCCTTTTAATTTCATCCTCCACAATTTTCCTCAAACCTGTCCCCCTTTCTCTACTTCCATGGCAACCACTTTAGATTGGTCCTTCATCATATAAGAATCAGCACAGCACAGTTTATAGGGCCCTGGACCTAAAGTTAGGAAGACCTGGGAGTCCTTCCTTGGACACTTACTTGCTGTATGATCCTGGATAAATCACTTAACTTCTCTTTACCTCCATTTCCTCATCTGTAAAATAAAGTGGTTGCAGTCAGTGGTCTTTAAGCTCTAAGCCAAGAATCTTTTGCCTATTGCTGTTTAGAAGTTTCAGTTGTGGGGCGGCCAGGTGGCTCAGTGAGTAAGAGCACCGGCTCCAGTGTTGGGATGACCTGGAGATCGAATCCCGGGCTCAGACACTCAGCACCACACCCAGAAATAACTGGCCGTGTAACCTTGAGCAAGTTACTTAACCCCAATTGCTTAAAAAAAAAAGTTTCAGTTGTATCTGACCTTTGGCAACTCCATTTGGGGTTTTCTTTCTTTCTTTTTTTTTTTTAAGAAATTGGGGTTAAGTAACTTGTCCAAGGTTACACAGCCAGTTATTTTGTGTGGGTGTTAAGTATCTGAGGGTGGAACCGATCCCGGGTCCTCCCAACTCCGAGCCGGCGCTCTTACTCACTGCACCACGTAGCCGCCCCCATTTGGGGTTTTCTTGACAAAGACACTGGAATGATTTGCCATTGCCTTCTCCCGTTAATTTTATAGATGAGGAAACTGAGGCAAACAGGGTTAAGTGACTTGTCCAGGTTCACATAGCTAGTAAGTGTCTGAGACTGGATTCAAACTCAGGTCTTCCTGACTCCAGGCCCATCACTCTATCTGCTGTACCACCTACCTGCTATCTTTTTGCTAGACTGAAGTCTCTGAGCTTCTTTTCCCTCCCCTCTTCAGTACATCTTCTATACAGCAGTCAAGATAATCTTCTTAAGGCACAGATAAGGCCAGGTGGCTGCCTTGCTCAAATACCATCAGCACTTCCTTGTTGCTTCTAGGGTTAAATACAATTCCTCAGCTCGTCTCTGAAGGCCAGCTACAATACAGCTTCAGATGCTTTTCTAGTCCTCCTTCCTATTACACCCCTTCAGTCACTCTGGGCTGGTTCCCAAGATTCAGGTTTCCCTTCTTAGAAAAGTCCCTTCTACCAGGAATACAAGGAAGGCAGAGGGGGCAAAATCACCAACCACCAACCACCAGGACCAAGGCCCATTAGGCTTCCCAGAGCCTCTCTTGTCATTCACTTCCTTGGCTCTCTCCCCAACCACACTGCTGGAGTTTATGCAGTTTGATTGGTGGATCTGAGCAGTGTATGTCAGCAAAAGGAAGTGGGGCAGAATTGGCTCAAATACCTGCTCCTTTCCCATGAACTCTGGATGGAGCCCTTGGCCCATATGCTGCTTTGCCCCACCCCCAAGCTCATTGCTAAATCAGGCTGCCTCTGGAGTACAAAATGGGGGCCCTCAGCCAATTCCCTTCAATATTCCTTCCAGCTCTAACTTTGGATGATTCGGTACTTCTGTCTCAGGGCTTGTTTGGTGAGGGTTTATACAAAGAAAACACAGCTTTGGTAGGAAAACACATTTCACAGTTTGGAGAGCTGATTTCGCAAGAGGTAGATTATTGAAGACTCTCCCCTGCTCCTGCTGCCCTCACACCTTCCCCTTTAAAGCCCTGGAGAGAAATCAGAAGGAAAGAGGAATTCTGCGTAGCCCCATCCCCACTACCCCTTTCTCTCCATTTGTCTACATCCTACCTATTCTTGTTAATTCTTGTTAATCCTACCTATTCTTGTTATTCTCTTTATTTTATAGCTTTTCCCATCAACATAACAAAAGTAATCATAAAAACAAGACCTGAGGTCCCATCTACTTTTCATGATTTAGGGATACTAGCAGTTACTATGCAGCCTGACCTGTGCCAGAATTCTCAGGAAGAACTCTATATCTCACTTATCACCTTGTTTATACGATCTGTCAGGACATTGCCCTCTACCGGGAAGGCGCCAGTGGATCATGATTGGGTACAATTAACGGACCTCCAGTGAGAGCATCCAGGAGAGGAGGACAAGATGGGGCACCTTCCAGGTATTGAGCTGGAAGGCTAAACAGTGCTCTTGCTGGGTCAGGCCCCTAGTGTGAGGGCTATTGGCTTCACCACATAAGCACTGGGCACACCTCTTGAACTTTGATACTCTTACATTTCTAAAATTCGATTACTCTAAGTGATTTCCAAAGAATGTTTGGGAAAGTAGGCAAAGCCCTCAATGACAGATGTATAATAGATCACTATTTATTTTTCCTCCAAACATCTGTCTAATAAATCAGATAAGGTTTTAAAAACAGACTCTGGTAGGTGTATGTGGATTTAGTAAGTCTCACAAAGTAGACTAGGAAAGACTAAAAACCCGACAAATCCATGAATGTTGCTTCTGGTTACAGAATTAAATTCAGATTTAGTCCAGTTGATGAATATCATCAGAACTGCATGCTATATCTTTAATAAATGACCTTAGAAGCTGTTTTGTCTAAAGCTTTCATTTTGCTATGGATTCTCAGAGGTAGAAGGGATCTCAGATGCTATCTTGTCCAATAACACCGCGGCACAGGAGCCCCTCGACAATGTCATTGACAAGTGAGCATACAACTTCCCCTCCAAGACCTCCGATGATGGGGAGCTCATTACCTCCTGGGCTAGCTCACTCTATTTTGGGACAGCTCTAATTTTCCCCAACATTAAGCCTCACCTGTCACTTTGCCACTTTCTCCCCCTGCCCTTTTTTCTGACCTCTGGGGCCAAGCCAAGCAAGGCTAATTCTCTTGCCACGTAACAGCCCCACAAACCCAATTCTCTTGAATGTCAAAATCTCAGGCATGGATAGGGCATGTGTTAACCTTGACACAGAGTATGGGTTTGAAGACATGCGATAGACACGTTCCTGGAAAATTGTGTAAGTCAATTTCAGACCACGCAGTGTGTAAATCAAGGACTTGTGTGGAATGAAATATCCGTTCATTTCAGTTTCATTTCAAAGACTATTTGGATCTGGTTTTTCTGTGGTTCGATAGTTTTTGAAAACATATAGATTTATTAGTTCCAGTTCAAATTGGTTCACTGGGTTTTTTTTTCCTAAAACCTTTGTGGTTCAGTAAAAGAGAAAAAAATCATACCGGGTCTAGTTCAGTTTGGGTTGCAGCAAATTACCATGATTCATTCTGGCTTACGGTTCACTTGGTTTCAATCCTCGTAGAAACAGAGTCATATTTTAAATGAGAGAACTTGCTATTTAAAGTAACCTTGTAGTGCAAAGGTTTTGCTTTTTTTTTTAAAAGAAAAAAACCTAAACCAAAAAAATAACTATAAATATATATATATATATACACACACACACACATACATACATACATACAAAAATGTACACATATATATTTTATATGCATGTGGGTATATATAATATATATGTGTGCATACATAATGTGTTATATGTATTGTTATATATTATATAGGATATATATGTGGGTGTATATATAATATAGTCTATATATTATGTATTATTTTATGTGTATACATACATACAAACATATGTATATACCATATTGCTGGATGAGTGGGTTCTGTTTTGTCCCCTTATGGTCCTGTTTATGTGAAGTCAAACTTTCACGCATCAGATGCTGTTAAATTGCTCTTATACAGGTAGAATTAACTTTTCTTACAGCCTAGATTTCATATTCACTACCAAGTCCAGCACAATTCATTTCACAGCATTAGGTGACCTCACCATTCTCCCTAATGGTTGGATATCTTGCATCCAACATCCCTGTCCCACACCATTTCATAAACTGAGTCTCAGAGTCCCTTCTTAAATAGAAGGTTCCAATATTACTGGGGCCATCTTTCAGGCCATCTTGAGATGCCTGGGCTACAGGACTCCTCTCAATGAATCCACAGCTCCCTGTAGTAGGCTCTGGCCTGCACAGACCCACCTGCTGGGTGCTTTGGGTAAGCTGTTATTACATTCAAAGTGATAAATCACGTAGCTCTCCCCCTTCCTCTCCCCACCTCCCACCAAAAGGGGAGCTCATATAAAATCTATTTATGTGGAATGATTATTCAATTAAGTTTTTCATTACACTGGCTGGGGAAAATTGCTGTGGGGTCCTAAGGCTGTCTTGTGATTTAGCGTTCATGATGAGTGGAGAGAAGGACCTTCTGGCAGGAAGTGGGGAGGGTGTTGCACCTGGCCACAAGCATCTTGGAGGATCTTTCCCATACCTGGAATGTACTTCTTTACCTCTCACTAGTCTCCTTTCAGACTGAGTCAGAGAGTATTTGTTATTGTTGTTGAGTGTTTTTCAGTTGTGTTTGACTGTCTGTGACCCCATTTGGGGTTTTCTTGGCAAAGACACTGGAGTGACTTGCCATTTCCTTCTCCAGATCATTTTACAGATGAGGAAACTGAGGCAAACAGGGTTAAGTGACTTACTATGCTAAACAATAAGAATGCAAAGAAACACATAAAACACAACCCTTGCCCTCAAGAAATCCAAAATCCAAAGGGGGAAACCACATGCAAATGAGGAAGTACAGAGAAGATCTATACAGGGAGGAGTGAAGGGGGAAAGCATTCTAGGTATGGGGGGAGAGGCAGTGAGAAGAGATGGAGGATGGGTTGTCAGGCTGTAATGGGAATGCAAATTTGGAAGATCTTCCCTGCCCCTAGGCTAAAATGCACCTGAAGCCTGGGGAGGGAGGCTTGTTTTTCAGTAGATACTTCTTGATTGGCCAGTGAGTCAATCAGGTTGTTACATTCTCTGAGCCAGGAGAAGGCTATATAAGCCCTGGTGTGTAGCTTTGTTTTGGGACTCACTTTGAGAAGTGTTCTGTGATTTGATCTGAATTCTGGGAAGCCGTTGTTGAGAGTCCCCCGGCTTTGAAAAACCCAGATGTGGAAACCCAGATGTTGACTGGGTATGGATGTAATGGTTGGACAGTTTGGAAAGCTGTCTACTTGATCTGTTAATGTCTTGATAATTCTGTCTGTATATTTGGGGTGCTGACCTTTTTCCCCTGAACAAGGTAAACGATATATGTCTGACTGATTAAAGTAAGCTTGTTAACCCATTTTGAGTTGCTTTCCTTTAACAAAGCAGATCCAAGAACCTGTATGGGCAGCAAACCCTGAGGACGCGCTTGGGGTGCTTGCTGCTACACAGGCTCCTCCAGTGCTTCCTCATGAGGCCTTCCCAGAGTTACCAGACGCTGGTGCCTTCCCCTCTCGGCTCACCTTCCAAGTAATTTTTGTGGAGCTTGAACTTGCCCATTTACCTATGGGTTTTCTCCCCCACTAGAATGTAAACTTGACAGCATGGACTGTTTTTGCCTTTTTTTTTGCAGCCCCAGTGCATCCCATAGTTTCTGGCATAGACTAGGTGCTTAATTTATTTCTTTTTTTAAATTATTTTTCTCATATTTTTAATTTATAGGATAAAACAAGCATAATAAGAAAAGATGATTGCACATGAACCTGAAAATCTGTTATGTAGAAATTGATTAAAAAAAACCCAAACCTTAGCTTAAAAAGGACCAAGGTCTCCCACTACATCCAGGGCCATCTCTAGTCATCTGTATCTTGCTACTGGACCCACATGACTCTGGAGGAGAAAATGAGGCTGGTGACTTTGCACAGCTCTTCCTCACTTAAATCCAATTCACTTGCATGTCATGGCATCACCTTCTTGATGTCATGGTCCTCTTCGAGAATGAAGGACAAACAACAAGTGAAAGCCAGTGAAACTTCCTGACCACCACTTTGGGTCTAAAGGGACCGAAAATGGGTAAGGCAAATTGCATTTGATTTAAGTTTTTATAGACATCTTTTGTTTTTGTATCACCTTTATTTCTGAATGTATCCCTTGGCTCTTCCTTATCCAGGAAACCATCAGAACTGGAAAGGGCCTTAGAAGAGCCATCAAGTCCAATGTCTTTATTTTACAGATAAGGAAACTCAGTCCGGAGAGTCTGATTGACTCAATACTAGCAGGATCCCTTCTGTTTTAATTAGTCAGCAAGCAATTATTAAGCACCTACTATGTACTGGGCGCTGGAGATACAAAAGACTAAAATGAACCATTAACTTCCCTCAAAGAGCTTATGTTACACCAGTCAATTACCCAACAATCATTTACTCAGCCCTTTTTATTCCTTAGCTTCTTAACCACACTCCCTGGCACATAGTAAATGTTATATTTGTTTTATTTGTTGTTGACTGACCTACTATGTGCCAGATATAGTACTAAATGCTGGAAGGAAGAAGGAAAGGAAACAAGCATTTATTAAGGTCCTACTATGTTCTAGGTACTATGCCAAGTGCTTTACAAATATGATCTCATCTGAATGCCAAGGCAAAAAGGAAAATGTCCCAGCCCTAGACAAATTTATGTTTTGTTTAAGTTTCTCTTGTTTTATTTTTTCTCAATTACATGTAAAATTTAACATTTATTTTAAAAAATGTTTGATTTCCAAATTCTCTGCTTCCTTCATTTCCTTCACCCCTTTGGGAAGGCAAGCAATTTGATATAGATTATACATGTGAAATAATTTCCATTTCAGTCATATTGCAAAAGGAAACACAGACCACAAAAACCCAAGAAAAATAAAGTAAAAAAAAGTATGCTTCAATCTACATTTAGATTCTATCCGTTCTTTCTCTGTAGGTGGATAACATTTTTTCATCATAAGTCCTTCAGAATTGTCTTGGATCATTGTATTACTGAGAATAGCAAAGTCATTTACAATTGATCATTGTCCAATATTGCTGATATTGTGGACAATGTTCTCCTGGTTCTGCTCACTTCACTTTGTATCAGTTCACGTAAGACTTTCCAGGTGTTTCTGAAACTTGAAGCTCCTGCTTGTCATTTCTTATAACACAGTAGTATTCAATCATAATCATACACAACTTTTTCAGCCAGTCCCCAGTTGATGAGAATTCTCTAAATTTCCAATTCTTTGCAACTACAAAAGGAATATTATAAATGTTAAGCTATTGTTAATGTTAAATTTTATAAATATTTTTGTATATATAGACCCTTTCCCTTTTTCTTTTCTCTCTTTGAGATACAGACCTAGTAGTGGTATTACTAGGTCAAAGGGTATGCTCAGTTTCACAGGTCTTTGGGCATAGTTCCAAATTGCTCTCCAGAATGGTTGGGTTAAGTTCACGATTCCATCAACCCAATTTTTCCACATCTCCTCCAACATTTGTCATTTTTCTTTTTTGTCATATTAGCTAATTTGATAGGTGTGAGGTGGTACCTCAGAGTTATTTTAGTATTTCTCTAATCAGCGATTTAGAGTAGTTTTAAAAATATAACTATAAATTGCTCTGATTTCTTCTGTTGAAAACTACCTGTTCATATCCTTTGATCATTAATCAATTGGAGAATGACTCTAATTTTTGTAAATTTGACTCCACTCCCTACATATCTGATAAATGAGATCTTTATTGGAGAAACTTGCTATAAAATTCCCATCCCTTCTATCCCTGCCCCCCCCCCCCCAGTTTCCTGCTTTCCTTCTATTCTTGGCTGCATTGGTTTTGTTTGTGCAAAACCTTTTTTCATTTAATCTAATCAAATTCACCATTTTACATCCCATAATGCTATCTCTTGCTTGGTCATAAATTCTCCCCTTATCCACAGATCTGACAGGTAAAATTTTCCATGCTGCACTGATTTGCTTATGATATCACCCTTTATGTCTGAATCATGAACCCATTTTTACCATATCTTGATATATGGTGTAAGATGATGACATATACCTAGTTTTTGTCAAACTTTTTTCCAGTTTCCTCAGTAGTTTTTGTCAAATAGTGACTTCTTGAACCAAAAGCTTGTATCTTTGGTTTTATCAAACATTAGATTACCATGATCATTTACTACTTTGTATTGTGTACCTAATCTATTTCACTGATTCTCCACTCTGCTCCTTAGCCAGTATCAGATTGTTTTGATGATTATCTCTTTGAGATCTGCTACTGCTAGGCTACCTTCCTTCATGTTCTTTTTCATTGATTCCCTTGATATTCTTGACCTTTTCTTCTTCTAGATGAATTTTGTTACTGTTTTTTTCTAGCTCTATAAAATAATTCTTCGGCAGTTTGATTGGTATGGCACTGAATAAGTAAATTAACTTCAGTAGAATTGTCCTTTTTATTATTGTTGTTCATCCTTCATTCTGAAGAGGAAAAATGACATCACAGGCTGTCTTGACTTGAGTGTGAATTGGATTTAAGTGGAGCGAAATTGCACAAAGTCATCAACCTCACTCTTTCTTCCAGAGTCAACCAAGTCCAATGACAAGACAAAAGTCAGGATGACTGATGATGGCCTGGGTTTCAATGGATGACCTTGGTGTCTTTGATGTCTGACCAAGCTCTGAGCACCACACAGCACCTGCTTCATCCACCTTCATGACCATTGGAACAAATTGTTCCCATCCACCCATTCTGACAGGAGAAATCTTCATATGCCTTTGGCAGACATCCCTCTAACTTACCAATGGGTTTGAAGCTTATATATTACTTTCACCCTGGTCTGCCAAGGTGGTTTACAGGGATGTGGCCACTGTGCACATGACAGCTTCTTGCAGCTACAGGTGAGAATTTGGTGAATGAATAGCCCTGCTTTCCTTACTCTGGATCCTAAATGTCCCCTTATAATGAAGCTACTCTGACTCTATATATCCCACATCTTTGGAATGACCTCAGACACTTATTAACTGTGTTACCCTGGACAAATCACTTAACCTTTGTCTGCCTCAGTTTCCTCCACTGTAAAATAGGGATAATACAGCATCTACCTCCTACTATTGTGAGGATTAAAAGAATATATGTAAAATGCTTAGCACATTGCTTGGTGTATAGTAGGTGCTTAATAAATACTTGTTTCCTTCCTTTCAGCTCTGAAAATCTGCATTTCTGTGACTTTTAGGGTTTTGCTCTCAGAAAGTATGATGGGAGAACTGGAAGGAGAAAAAATTGTGGGATTCAAAGAAAACATCTAAAGATTTGGAATGTTGTATTTTATAAAATATTCTTGGTCTTTGGAAGCAGTGTGGCATAGATGAAGAGGAGGAAGGGGCAGTGGAAAAGGCACTGGCTTTGGAGTCAGAGGACTTGGGTTCAAATCCTGACTGTGATTGATTACCTTTGTGACCTTGACCTCTCCTCTGCCTCAGTTTCCTCAGCTGTAAAAAGAGGTTGGACCTGGAGGTCTTTATGGTCCTTTTCAGCTCCAGATCTCTGCTCTGCTGATCCTCATTCCCACATGCCCCAAGAAATGAAGGGTTTATAGTCAGGTGAGGCTATGGGGGTAGAAGGAAATAAAGGGAAGGGAATACAAGTCCAAGGGTTGCTCACTCAGATTAAGCCTGGATGATTAAAAGAGATACCTCTTCTCATCCATCACACATTATCAATTTAGGAATTTGCTGTAGCCAGCAGTCAGTGAACTGAATTAAAAGGCTGGGCTTTTTTTCTTCTTTTTCTTTAAAGGGCCTGCAAAACTTTATAGTCAGGAATATGATAACATTTATAGTGCCCCACTAAAGCAAAGTTAAATAAATCTCTTGCCTGGGGACACGCAATGATCAGCTGGCACTTTTATATGACCGGAAAGGAATTGTCTGCTCTCAGGTCCTGTTTCCTTATGAGCCGGGTTCACTCCAAACTAAGGGCATGGGAATGGAGGGTCTGTGTCCTGGAGCTGACTCATCTCAACAACACCCCGTGTAAAAGGTTGAATTTTATCCCCAAGCTCGCTTTCCCTCTTGAAGATTAGAAAGAAAGGAGCAGAGTTGGCCCTGGCAACACTGGGCACTTCCTCCATCTACTCAGCCCTCCAACCTCTAAAGCCCCCTCTCAATGATGATCATTCATACTTCTAGGTAAGCTCATGAGGCAAATTTTGTCACACCCATTTTCCCAGTTTTCCCCCACTTAATAATATCTTAGTTTTTTACAATTGCATGCAAAGATAGTTTTCAACATTCACTTTTAAAAGATTTTGAATTCCAAATTTTTTCTCCTTCCCTTCCCTCCCCCTTCCCAAGACAGCATGCAATCAGCTATAGGCTATACATGTACAGTCATATTAAATGTATTTCCACATCAGCAATGTTGTGAAAGAAGAATCAGAACAAAAAGGAAAAAAAAAAACATGAGAAAAAACAAAGCAAACAAACAAAAAGAGAAAACACTCTGCTTCCATCTGCATTCAGACTCCATAGTTATTTCTCTGGATGGATGGCATTCTCCATCATGAGCCTTTTGGAATTGTCTTAGATCATTGCATTGCTGAAAAGAGCTAAGTCTATCAAAGTTGGTTATCACAGACTATTGCTGTTACTGTGTATGACTGATATTATACACAGTACAATACTGTGTTTCCTGGTTCTGCTCACTTCACTTAGCATCAGTTCATGTAAGTCTTTCCAGGTTTTCTGAAATCCACCTGCTCATCATTTCTTATAGAACAATACTATTCCATTACATTTATATACCATAACTTATTTAGTCATTCCACAATTGATGGGCATTTTTTCAATTTCCATTTCTTTGCACCACAAAAGGAGCTGCTATAAATATCTTTGTACATGTGAATCATTTCCCCTTTTTGATGATCTCTTTGGGATACAGATCTAGTAGTGATGTTGGCGCATCAACGGGTATGCACAGTTTGATTACCCTTGGGGCATGGCTCCAAAATATTTTCCAGAATGGTTGGATCAGTTCACAACTCCACCAATAATGCATTAGTGTTCAGCCTTTTTCAAAGTCTACCAGGAGAGGAAAATCCACTGTCCTCTAAGGCATACCTATTTTATAATTAGATAATTAATTGTTAGGGAAGTTAGGTGATGAAGTAGATAGAGAATTGGGCATGGAGTAAGGAAGACTTCTTTTCATGAGTTCAAATCTAGTCTCAGACCCTGTGTGACCCTGGACAAATCACTTAATCCTATTTACCTCAATTTTCTCATCTGTCAAATGAGTTGGGAAAGGAAATGGCAAGGTGTTCCAGTGTCTTTTCCAAGAAAACCACAAAAGGGTCACATAGAGTTGGATATGACTAAAAGGACTGAACAACAACAAAAATTAATTGTTAGAACGTTCTTCCTCACATAAAGTTTAAATGTACATTTCTTTTCTTTTTCTGTCAACTGCAAACAAACAAATAAAACCAACTGTAATGTAATGCCAAGCAAAGGCAACTTCCCAGGTTCAAAATACCAGCATAGGTGCTCTCTATTTTATTCAGTGACAAACCAAGAACAGAGAAGATAAAAACATGACATCATTCAAAATACAGCGTTTACTAAGTGTGATTAAATAATCTCCAAGTACTACCCCACCCCAGGACCTTCCAATCATTCAATCAATTACAAAGTCCCCGTTCTAAATACTTCTCCACCCCTAGGCTATACCTTCATTTGGTCCACCACAAAACCCCTCTTCTCAAATGGAGATTAGTTTCCAAACATAAGTAAAGTACCTTCATTTGTCAATCACAGAGCACAATAAGGTCAAAAGTTCCCCACCCCTGGATCACAATTGAATCTACCCCAGAGTTACATCAAGTTTAAACACAGCACTTAATACCCAAATGGAGGTCTTTTCTTCATCTTGACACGAGGCAAGTTCTCAGCAAAGCCCTCTCCCAGGATTTCTGTAAACATCCAACAAGAAAATCCTTCTTCAGGGCTTCTGAACCAACAAAAAGGTTCCCAGACCCCTGCAACAACAGCACTGTCCTTCACCAGTGGACAGTATTCACTCTGTCTGCAGGACAGTCTCCAGACCCCTGCAACAACAGCACTGTCCTTCACCAGTGGACAGTATTCACTCTGTCTGCAGGACAGTCTCCAGACCCCTGCAACAACAGCACTGTCCTTCACCAGTGGACAGTATTCATTCTGTCTGCAGGACAGTCTCCAGACCCCTGCAACAACAGCACTGTCCCTCACCAGTGGACAGTATTCACTCTCTGTCTGCAGGACAGTCTCAGGGCTTCTTAGCGAACAGCCAGGTTCCAGGACTTCTTCAACAAAAGGACTGTCTTTCACCAGTGGACAAATCTGGCAAAACAACATCAAAACAGACAGACAAAGTACCAGCAAAACAGCCATGTCTCCTCAGTCCTTGGCAGCTCAGGGGGCAGGTCTCAAAAGTCCAGGGCAATTCAAAGCAGCCACAAGCAATTCTCTTAGTCTCTCTCTCTCCACAAGGTGCTGCTTCCAAAAAGATCTTCCGCCTCTCTCTTATCTCTCCAAATCTACGTCACCAGCTCCTCCCAGTTCAGGACTTTCTTTTCACATCAAAAAGTCTATCCCACAGGTGGGATTAACAAGCTCTGGGTTTTAACACAATCAATTTGAAAACCAAGCCAATACAGGGGAATCTTTAATTGCCATTACTATCACACCAACTCAGGTCATTTCCACAACTGCTATCTAGCCATGGCTCCCTCATCTTGTACCTTTGAAGTTGTTCTTTTGAATCCTAGAATATGACTTCATATTTAATTTTATCAGAATTCCTCTTATTGGAGCCAGATGACAATTTTGACTCATCAGGATCTTTTTGGATCTGCAATCTATCACCCACTGGGTTGCCCATCCCTCTTAGTTTCGGGTCATCTTCAGAGTCAATAGACAACCTGGACCTGGATGGCTTTGGAGGAGAAAGTGAGGCTGGTGATCTTACACAGCCCTTCCTCACTTAAATCCAATTCACTCTACTTCCATGGCATCACCTTCCTGATGTCATGGTCCTCTTTGAGAAAGGACAGATATAACTGTCAGACAGCACAGTGCCAAGCCCAGAGACCTGGGGCATTCCTGTGGGAAACTCTAAGTTTATATAAACAACAACCATGGCTGACATCTTTATTATGTGCATCTCCCTTTAGGTCAGGACAAAGCTGAAGATTTTTAGGGAAAAAGACAAAAACTTTGAAATGTACAGAGGAAGACCTTCTAGATGTAATGAAAGTATTTGCACTTTAGAAAAGGAGAATAGGACTGAGGCTTGAATAGCTCAATTATATATGAAAGGTCCAGTAAAGACAATGAACTTTCATTGGGATACAAATTGCCTCCATACTTTTGTTCCTAGGTATGGGGATCCTAATGGGAATCTGGGAAGTGGAAATGGTTGATCATTATAAATAAGTGTGGGTCCATTACTGAGCTAACTAGATCTGAACTGGGAATCATCATCAAATAGGAGGCCAGACTTCCATTGCTCACCTGGAGGTGATAGACTTCAGAATTGAGGCCCTGAAGGGTTCAAAGAGGAGAGGCCACTGTCTTTGCTGGATCAGTCCAGCCGAAATGAACACAGTCATCTAGAAGAGGCCAGAGGTGGTGGGCACTGATGCTGCTAATGAAGAGGGACCCCAGAGAGTGCATAGGAAGGACTCATGGTGCAGGGATACCGCATGTCTTGAGGACCCCTTGGCCGGATGACTCGGCTGAGCCAGGATGGCAGCATCAGCTCCGTTGTCCAGTCTAGCCTGGTGACCTGTTTGCCCCAGCAGAGCAAGCAGCAGATTGACCTGTCCAGCTGAGGCTGCAGGCCCTGGGAGGAGCAAGCCCCACTGAGTCGCTCACCCAGTGGAGAAACCGCCCTGCAGGGAGCCAGCTCAGGTTATCTCGGGGTGAATCATGCGTCATGGACATTGACTTTCTACCTTACCCTGAACTTCATAAAGACTTTCTATATGGAAGAAAAAGATGTCAAGACCCTTCTGTCTGAAGATTATGAGTTGCCTTGGCCACGTGGGTTCTTAATAGGCATATCTCAGAATTATTTCACTCTAAGACTGTGCTCATCCTTTGTTGACTATGATGCAGCCACAAACGATACCCTAAGGGTTGAAAAGAATATTAAGGGTTGCTTTCCTAGTGCTTTGTGAAGACCCTCCTGAGGATCCTGTAACTCGAGGGCATCCTGAAGTTCTTTCCCCCTTATCTTGAAATGCCATAAGACTTCTCCTTATTTTGTAAGACCAAAATAATTGTTTGTTTTCTTCCTTATCCTGTGTCCCTCTGTCCTTCTTATTCTGTCAACTATCTTCCTCACTCTGTGTCATAAGATTCCTCCTTATCTTGTAAGCGAGCTTCACTCTGCTCGTCCTTCCGTAATCTTCAACCCCCATAAGAAAACTTAAAATTACGTCATCATTCTGAAACCTCTTATATGAGCCTAGTTCCCCAAATATCAGTACCTTCTTAGTTAGCCCCATGGCTATTGCTACTGATCCATGTGAGTGCTTTTCACGTAAATGAAAGCAGCTTCTGATGGCTACAGAGAAGTCTAAATGAATTCTTTCACACATGAACCTGCTCTCCCAAATCTGACCTCAACAACAGAACTCTGCGTCTTTGTTGGAAGAAGGTGGCCCAGGTTTCTGAAGGAGATTCTTTGCTAAGTGAAATTGTAGATAGAGTGCTGGAGTCTGAAAGACTTGAATTCAGATTTTACCTCAAGATACAAAGCACATAATCTCTTTTAGCTTCAGTTTCCTCATCTGTAAACTGGAGGTAATAAAAAATCTACCCTACAGAGGTGTTTTGAGGATCAATTAAGGGTACGTATGTTGAATGTTTGTAAATCTTAAAGTCATATAGCTATATATCTATTCGTTATTATTATTGTCGTTGATATTGTTGTTGCTACTGCTGCTATTAGTAATAATGATGATCATAATAATATAATTCCATTTACTCAGTTGATTTTTTGCTAGAACACCTAGATTGTTAAAGGGAATCACACTGGTGGGGGTTCATGGGTTATAATGTTAGGAGCAGTCACCCACAGGGTTGTCCCTGCTCTGGGGACTCCCAGAGAGCCTCCCCACTTAGTTTCAGTGTAAGCCTGGGGAATGAGTCCAGAAGGGGTGCTACATGATGATAGGATCATAGATTTAGAGCTAGAATGAAACAAAAATAATTGAGTACAACACCTTTACTTTACATATGGGAAAACAGAGACCCAAGTCAGGTGAAATTGTAAATTGAGAGCTGGAAGGAAATGGAGATACATAGAGTTGCAGTTACTTAAAAACCCCAAGAACATGTATTTTGAAACCAGAAGGTACCTCAGAGACCATCTAGTCCAACCCCCTCATTTTGTAGATAGGGAAACTGAGGCCCAGAGCATTGAAGATATTTATTGAAGGTCATTGTTGTGTTTATTCTTCATTTTCAAAGAGGACTGTGACCTCAGGGAAATGATGAGAAGGTCACATAGTAAATGGCAGAATGAGGGCTTCAATTTCAGGTCCTGAGCTCAATGATTTCCTCATTTTCTCATCTGCAAAATGCAGAGGATGAGAGTTAAACCACTCACGGCAGAGTAACCTCATCTGAGCTTTGTGAGAAAAAAATTGTAGCCCAGATTCATGTAAATGGGAACCATTATCATTACTCCTGGTAATGACTCCTCTCTGGTGGTAGTAGTGAATTCTACCTTCGGGATGCTCTACCAGCTTCCTGTTTACAGGAGACTGAGTGGCCAATGGGGATATGACTGGACCTTAAGCCACTGGGGGGAGGGGGCACTTTGGTTCCTCCACAGTTGTCTGAATAATGGAAGGGGTATGGCTCAAGCATTTTGATGAGGTGGTGGTGGTATAAAGGATCCAGTCCATTCCATTTAATTCAATTGAGTTTTGTTTTTGTTCAGTCATTTCTGTTGTGTCCAACTCTGTGACCCCATTTGGGGTTCTCTTGGGAGAGATATTGGAGTGGTTTGGCCATTTCCCTCTTCAGCCCATTTGACAGATGAGGAAACTGAGGCAAACACGGTGAAGTGACTTGCCCAGGGTCACATAGCTGGTAAGAGTCCGAGGCCAGATTTGAACTCAGTTCATGATTTCAGTTCATTGTTTGATCCTCTGTACTACCTACCTGCCCTAATTTAATTTATTTACTTCAATTCAACTAACATTTCTCAAGTACTTACTGCTATGTGCTGCTCACTAGAGATACAAAGACAAAGGTGAAACAGTCCCTGTCCTCATGGAGGTTACAGTCTAATGGGGGCTGGGGTGAATAGGACACACATACACATAAATAAATGCAAAAGAATCCAAGAAGGGCAGAGAGCTCTAACAGCTCTACTGGGAAATCAGAGAAAGTGTCTCCCAAGACATGACCTCTGTGATGAGCCTTAAAAGAAGCGAAGACTGCTGAGGAGTGATAGGGAGGGAGAGCAGGCCAGGTGGGGGAGGACAGTTGGGTCAAACACAGAGAAGCAAGATATGAGATGTAGGGTTTGGGCAGCAGCAAGGCGGCCAGTTTGGCTGGAGTACAGACTGGGCAAAAGAGAATAAAGTGAAATAAGGTTGGGAAGGTGGCTTGGAGACAGATCCTGGAGCACCACAAATGCTAGGCTATCTAAGTTTTATTTTGTTTTTGAAGTAATAGGGAGCTACAGCAGGTTTTTGAGCAGGGGAGTGACAGAATCAGACTGGTGCCTTAAGAATGCTATTTTGGCAGCCTTGTCGCTATGTGGGGCTTTTAAAACTTTTTTCCACTCACGACTTTTCCACTTCAGACTTCTTAAACTCTCGGTGGGAACCCCGGGGAGGGGGGTCCTTTGATGGGTGAGAACGGGGAGAGACTGCAGATAGGAAGGGCAGTTATAGGAGTAGGGTGAGAGGTGATAAGGGTCAGAACTGGGCTGGTGGCTATGTGGGGGGAGGAAAGGAAGAAGAAAGAGATTTAGGGGAATAAGATCAGTCTAAAGCAGGGTTCTTTACCATTTTTATATCATGGACCCCTTTGACAGTCTGGAGAAGTCTTTCACCTCCTCAGAATAATGCTTCTCAGTGCACAGGACTGCAAAGGAAACCAATTATATTCAAATACAGTTATCAAAATATACAAAAAAAACAAGTTCATGGATACTACATTAAGAAATCCTGATTTAAAGGCACTTGCATGTCATAGGCTCACATGTTTAGAGCTAGAAGACAACTTAAAAGTCATATAGTTCAATCTCATTTTACAGATGGGAAAACTGAGGCCCATGAGCTTATAATATTTGTCTACAGTTATAAGGGGAATAAGTGGCAGAGACAGAATTCAAACCCAGATCCAGTGTTTATTCTGCCATATTATACCACTTCCCCTTGCCTTTTTTAGGTAGGCCAGTGGTGTCTACATCTGTTGGGCTTTTGAACTCCCAAAACCCTGTTCTTAACCAGCATTCCTAATTCTAATTACTTGCCCTTTGTGGCATTCACTTTGCTGCCAAGGATTTGTATATTTGAACCCTGACTTCTCCTTCTCTTAACAGGCCCATGACAAAAAATATTGACGGGTCTACACAAATTGTGGAGACGCCCTTTGTTTTATCTCTATCAAACCCAATATTTAGTGATTTCTCTATTGGAAGATAGAAATGTGAGCCAAGGAAAGGAAAACAGATTCCAAAGTCCCTTTTGTTCTGACCCTAGGTTCTAACCACCCTTTGACCTTGAGTGGGGGTTAAATTTTGGAGCTCAGTTCTCTCAGTCTTGAAATTGGATGTAAAATGATTGATTTTCCCTTAATTTCCTAGTCAATTTCAATTCAGAAAATGTGAGAAAGATGAAAGAAAGGAAAAAAGAAAGAAAGAAAAAGAAAGAAAGAAAGAAAGAAAGAAGGAAGGAAGGAAAGAAAGAAAGAAAGAAAGAAAGAAAAGAAAGAAAGAAAGAAAGAAAGAAAGAAAGAAAGAAAGAAAGAAAGAAAGAAAGAAAGAAAGAAAGAAAGAAAAAGAAAGAGAAAGAAGGAAAAAGAAGCTTTACTGGATGGTAGGTGATAGAGCCTGTGATGTTTTTGGAGAATCTTGCAATATTATTTTTTTATGGAGAGAATTCAGGGAAAGCTCAGCAGATTATATGTTTAAGGAGGATTGTTTTTTAGCGAGGGAAATGACATGTTTGCATTAAGGATTGTTATGCTAGTAATGGGATCTGTCGCTCCAGCATCAATGGAAAAGAAGAGGCCAGAATGAGAGGAATGGAAAATCAATTTATCTACTTTTCCAACCTAACATTTGTACGATAACACCAAGTGCTGATAGTTATCGGAGTCAAGCATCAGATGTACTTAGATACTGTGGCCAGCTCCACGGGGCAGCCAGCATTCCAACGCTCATTCCAAAGGGCTATTTTCAATTCCCATAGATGGCCATGCCTCCCATCTGCCTCCCCACTCCTACTTTCTTTTTGATAGATGCCTTTTGTTTTCATAGCACACTCATTTCTGACCATATTCCTTTGCCCATGCTACCCAGGGAGCCATCCCTTGTAACAAAGATTGAAAATGAAAGAGGAAAAAACCAAGTTTAACAATGAATTAAAATGACTGGAAAGATGGCCACTGAGGTTTCTTCCAACTCTTGATCTCTGATCCTAGCCACACACATCGTCCCCATTTCTGCATGGAAGGGGCACCATGTGCGTCTTCTCAACTCTTCTCTGGAGCCAAGCTTAGTCACTATAATTAATTTGAATTCAATATTGTTTTATTGTTCTTTCCTTTTACATTGTTTTAGTCATTGTGTGTGTTGTTTTACTAATCAATCGACACCTACTTTATTTCTAGTTCTTTGTTATCGGGAGAAGTGCTGCTATCAATATTTTGGTTGTATTTGGAACTTGTCTTCCCACTTACAGTATCTGCCCTCTTTGTTCAAGAGCTCTAGAATAGAGATCAATTCGTGAATTCTCATTAAGTTGCTAGTGTACAAGGACACTGGGGGGTCGGGGTGGAAAGATATGCAAAATCCAGTTCTCATCATGCTCTCAAGGAGAGAAGGGAGCAAGCTTTTATTAAATGCCTCCTAGGTACCAAACACTGGGCTAAGCACTTAATAAATATTGTCTCATTTTATATTTGCCATGATTCTGAGAGGGAGGTAGGTGGTTGTTATCACCTCCATTTTACAACTGAGGAAATGGACGCAAATGGAGGTTAAATGTCTTGCCCAGGGTAACACAGCTAGTTCAGGATGGATTTTAATTCACTTCTTTCAGACTCCAGACCCAACATTTTATCCTTGGGGAAGGAAGCCTGTTTTTTAGTCATGTCTGACTCTTTGTGACCCCATTTGAGGTTTTCTTGGCAGAGATACTGGAGTGGTTTGCCATTTTCTTTCCCAGCTCATTTTACAGATGAGGAAACTGAGGCAAATGGGGTGACTTGACTTGTCCAGGGTCACACAACTAGTAAGTGTCTGAGGCCAGATTTGAATTCACAACAAATGCCTTGGAGAAGCCTAGATACCTAGGAGATAAGGAGATGAATTAAAGTAGCCCTAGAGGCAGAGATATAGTGGATAGGGCACTGAATTTAGACTTACAATGCTGTGGGTTCAAATCTTGTTTCAGATATTTACCAACTGTAGGAGCTTGGGCAAATCACTCTGTAGATCTCAGTTCTCCCTCTCTTTAAAATGGGGTACAAGGGTTGGCCTCAATGGCCTCTATGTTCCTTCCAGCCCTAGCTCAGTTCTGAGTGCTTAAAGGAAAGGAAAGCCACCTCAAGCAGGCTCAGAAGGATGCTCAGACCACAGTGACTCACTTCTGCCAATGAAGGCTATCTAACCCTTGTATAATCACAGCTTCCAGACATAAGAGGCTGCTTTGGGATGGGAGTAGTCAATCTCTCCACATTCTGCTGAGGGCCTTGATCACTTCCTGGGAAGAGAGACTCAGGCAGCTGAGTCATTTTCCAAAAGGGTTGATTAACACTGATGAATCTGAATTATCAATTGGCATGCATTTGGGCAGGGCCTGATGGGAGAGAGACAGTGGCTTCCTTCCCCTTTCCCCTTTCATATAGCTATTTTGGCTAATTATACAGGAGATTCAATTTTGTGTTGATCTGTGTAGATTGAAAATTAAATTGCTGTTCTCTCCTCCCTCTCCTCCCCACCACCGCAGCCCCCTGTGACCTACCTGCTTTTTCTAGGTAACAGGTAATTATCATTTTCCAGGAAGGAGCTGAGTACTCTTTAAAGCCTTTCAGAGCCTGTACACAAGCCCAGTGGTTTTATTTAAATGTCCACAATCATCCCTTCTGCTCTTTCCATGAGCTGCTCAGAGGTTAATGCAGTTAAAACTGCCTTTGGCAAAGCCTGTTCTTCATCATTTTTGCCTTTAGAAGACAGGTGCTCCCCCTCCTCCCAAAAGACTTAATTTGATGATGCAAACATTTTGATTTAGAGCTCCGTCTTCCTTTTCCATTTAACTCTGAGTCTCTGGAACCCCTGTGTCAATCAATAAACTCTTGTCAAGCTTCTCCTATGTGCCAGGCACTGTAGTAAGCAAAGAGAGGAAAAAGCCAGTCCCTGTCCTCAAGAAGCTTCCAATCTAATGGAGGAAACAACATGCGAATAAATCTACAGAGAGCCAGATGTAGGCAGGAGAAGCAGGAAATAATGAGCAGGGAAAGCACCGGAATTCAGAGGGGCTGGGGGAGTTTCCTGTAGGAGGTGTCCCTGAAGCCAGGGACATCAGTAGTCAGAGCAGAGGAGGGAGAGCATTCCAGGCACGGGAGGCAACCAGGAAAAATGCTCAGAGCTGAGAGATGGAAGGTCTTGATCCTGGAACAGCCAGGAGGCCATTGCCACTGGATCAAAGAGTCTGTGTTGGAGGAACGAGGCCTAACAAGGCTGCAAAGGTAGGAAGGGGCTTTGAATGCCAAACCGAGCATTTTGTATTTGATCCTAGAGACAGTAGGAAGCCACTGAAGTTTACTGAGTAGGGTGAGGTAGGGGTGACTTAATTCCACTTTAGGGAAATCACTGTTGTGGCAGAATAGAGAATGGCCTGGAGTAGGGAGGGACCTGAGGAGGGTAGACCCACCAGCTGCTAATGCTATATATAGTCCAGGTGGGAGGGGATAATGGCCTGCACCAGGATGGGGGCTGTGTCAGAGGAGAGAAAGAGAAATATTCAACTCAAGCAAAACTGAGATTAACCACCTTGGCAACAGCTGGAATGTGAGGGATGGGGCATAGTGAGGAATCCAGGACAGCTCCTAGGGTACAAGCAGGGGTGGGGAGGAGTGGCAAGTATAGTGTTGCCCTCTACTATAATAGAGAAGGGAGGAAGGAGGAGGGGTTAGGAGGAAAGAGAAAGAGTTTAGGTCTGGATATGTGTCTACTGGACATCCAGTTGAGATGTCTGAGAGGCAGTGGGAGATGTGAGACTGGAGGTGAGAGATATAGGGCAGGAAAGGCAGATCTGAGAGTCGTTAGTATAGAGATGCTAAGTAAATCATGGGAGCTGATGGGATCATCTAGTGAAGCTGTTTGGAGGGAGACGA
>NW_027185798.1:11360510-11398401 GCF_028583685.1 Petaurus breviceps papuanus | reverse complement strand
GACAGACAGACAGAGGGGAGAGAGAGAGACAGAGACAAATAAACAGAGACAGACAGACACACACACACACACACACACACACACACACACACTGACAGAGATAGAAAGACAGAGACAGAGAGAGCCAGAGCCAGAGACAGAGCCAGAGAAACAGACAAAGAGAGAGACAGAGAGAGAGAAAGAGTGTCCTGAAAACCTAGAGAAGATCAAGAGGGAGAGAGTGACCAGTTCATCCAAAGTTACACAGAGGTCAAGGGGAATGAAGCAAGGATAGAACAAGGATTCTAACCCAGTTCCTTTGACCCCAGATCCACTGATTTTTCTTGTTATATCATAACTGCTTGGGAATCCTCAGGGGCTTCCTCTTGCTGCCTTTAGGAAAAAAGACAAACTTCTCTTTGACCTTTCAAGGCCTTCACAATCTGCCCCCAGTCTTTTTTCCCAGCCTCATGACACATTCCCAGCCTCTGTGCACTCTCTGGTCCAACCTAGGGATTCCTAATGATTTTCTGTGTCCTGGACCCCTTTGGCAGTCTGGTGATGCCCACTGGCCCTTTCTCAGGATGTTTTTAAATACATACAATAAAATATATAGGATTACAAAGGAGAATCTTTCTATTAAAATGCAGTTTATCAAAGAATTTCTTTAAAAAAAAGTTCCGAGACCCAAATTAAGAACCTCTGACCCCCCCCCCCCAAGCCAGCCAGCACACTCTTTCTCACACATCACCTTCCACTGATCATCTTCTTGCCTTTGTACAGATTGCTTCTCATGCCAGGAATGTTCTTTCCACCTCCACCTTTCAAGTTGAAAGCTGGAGAGAAGAATGATTTTAGAGATGGTTTCTTACCTTCATTTCTGACTGATTGTTCTGTTAGTAATGATTCTGGGGAAATGACTCAGCAATCCCAATTCTAGAGGTGGAGGAGGCCATAGGGGCTAACTGACTTGCTGATGATCTCATAGGTAGTAAGGGACTGATCCTTTGACTCCAAGCCCAGCTGATCTTTCTGGAACACTCCTCAGTCTCCTGGACCAGAGACTGTTGGATTAGGAGTCAGAGGACATGTGTTCCAATCTTGATTCTTCCCTTTACCACCAGGGCAACCATGAATAAGTCACATGACCTTTAGGGCCCTCAGTTACCTTATCTATAAAATGTGTGCATTGGACTAGAAGGCCACTGAGGGCCCTAAATCAAAAATCCACTAGAGACTGTCTATCAGCTTTCATTTTTCTTCTCTTCCCCCCACCTACCCCACTCTATCCCTTAGGACTGAGCCTTTCAAGTTGTTGCTGATTCATATACAAGGGCCCCATCCCATTTTTGTTTTGTGAAGGGAAATCTCAGTACTTTTTTAAAACCAGAGGTGCATGCACCTGTCTACTCTTGGCTAAAGAGTCAAGCATTCCCAGAGAGACTATTGATTCACAAGTAAAGAAAACAACACCCAAGGCTACAGCTCTTGGAAAAAAGCTATCCCCAGACTGCAGAGCTTGAAAAGACCAAGGCCATTCCATTCCATCATCCCCAGGCTCTATGAGGAAGGAGTAACGTGGGAGAAGGGAGATGAAAGGATTACTTTCTTCAAAGATTTCAACAGGAGATGGAACAAGCAGCCAGGCATCTATCACCAGGTTGGGTTAAGGCTCATTTCCTATCCCCTCCATTTCTACCACCTCTGTGCTTTTGAATATATCACCACAGACTTAGAATTTGGAGCTGTAGCAGGGGACTAGCCCTCTCCTTTCCCTCTTCCTCATTTTCCATTTTACGGATGAGGAAACTGAGGCAAAATAGAGTGAAGTGACTTGCCCAGGGCCATCCAGATAGCGTCTGAGGCTGGATTTGAACTCATGAAGGTGTTTGTGCACGATGGTGCCACCTAGTGGCCCAATGGAGATACAAAGAAAGGCAAATAGTCCCTGTTCTCAGGGAGTTTTCAGTTCTTGCGGAAGAGCTTCTGTTCCAACGGGAGGTTAAGAGCCTCGCCAAAGTCACAGAGTAAGGGCAGAGGCAGGGTTGGTTACACTTACTTTGTGCATTTTATATCTCAGTCTCTCCTGCTAGAATGTAACCTCTTTGAGGTCAAGCTCTAGTTTGTCTTCGAATTCCCATTGTTTAGGACACAGTGCTCAATAAATGCTTGCTGGCTGTTTGGTTGGTTGGTTGACTCGGCTTCGGAGCCAGTATCTTTCTACCTTACCTAAATGCTTTCCATCGGCAGTAGAGGCAGGACTAGAATCCAGGTCCGGTGCTACTTATCTGGGGTTGTGTTGGACAGATCTCACTCATTAGAAGGGCAGAGACCGTGCTGTCACCTATTTTTGTATCTCATCTCAGTTCTTGGTACATGGTACATAGAGCACAATTCCAATGAGCTGGCCACGCGGTGCAAATGTCAAACATACACTTGCCTAAAAGACTATTTTATGGAGGTAAAGCTGATCAAAGGACACTCTCAAGGTCTCTTTGGACAACTTTGGAACTGATTTCATGATGTGGGAGATGCTGGCAAAGGAACACCCCGCATGGTGTGCTCGCATCAAAGAAACTGATTCAAAATCAGATTAAAAAGGAATGTGAAGTGCACAAATTTAGAGAAGCCACCCCAAATATTCACCTGGATTATTTGTGCCCAACCCGTGGTCGAGCATTCCCAGCTTGTATCGGTCTGATTATCCAGTCGGACACACTATATCTTGACTCTAGCATAGCGATGTCATTTTGGTCCTCTTAGAGAACGAAGGACAACAATCAGGCAGCCTGTAGGACCTTGGGCAGATCACTTAATTCTCCCTAGGACTCAGTTTCTTCTTCTGTTAAACTAGATGGCCTCTCATGCTCTCGATATATGATCCTAAACGTACCCCACGGTACAGTAGGGCCATCTCTTTTTCTTCTGTTCTAGACTCACAGCAGTCATGACATGCACATGCATTGATACTACTTTCATATGAAGTATCCCTCATCACACGCTTGTTCCATTGACTTTTAGGTATGTGTATGCAAAATTTCATCTTTATTTCTATTACGTGTCAGATTGGTTTTGACTCGCCATTCTACCTACTGGCATCTTTTTTGAAATCTGGATATCATTTGATATATTAGCTAGCTCTCTTAATTTGTCATCTTTCCTAACAGGTGTCACCACCAGTTTGATAAACATCCCTTGTATGTTTTTTGTTCAAATTGTTGATGAAGTGAGATCAATTCATTCATTAGTTATTTTTAAGGCAGTTTGAAAGGTAAAGCCATTGAAAAGGTTCACAAAAGTATCAACACATATTTACAACTTCCCTGAGAAAAGAATACTGAAATACTGAATTAGAAAAAATACTGCCTTTGGAATCAGGAGAGCTGGGTTCAGACCTTGACTCTGACACTTGCAACACATGGGCAAATTCTTCCCCTCCACAGCCGTGGTTTTCCATGTTTTCTTCTCTTCAATCCTTTTTCAACAACCACCATCACAACAATGTGTTGTGTACCCTTCATGTACCCTTAACATAGTATTCTTACAATTAAGATGGCATTAACAAATTTTTACTTTAAAACTCTTGGACCTTCATTTAGAACCCTCAGGAGATTACTGAGCTACTCAGTTATCTCATTAAACATTTATTGAGCAAATAGTGTATGCAAGTCATGAATGGATGGATGCATGGATGGGTAGATGAGTGGAGGGTGAATGGATGAAAAAGCAATTATTAAGTGCTTACTGTGTGTCAAATAATTTGTGGGAATCCAAATATAAATGGGCAGACATACCCTTTCCTTCAGGACCTTAGATTCTGAAAGTGTGAGATAATAAAAAGGAGTGTTTTGATCTGGGAAATCATAGTGGAGTCATCAGGAACAAAGCCTCTGTAAGTTTGTAGCTCATAGTACTCTGTTTTCCATAAGAAACTTTTCTCGTTGTCTTCTATCTCCACCCCCTCCTGCAATCAGCCTCCCCTTTTCTACTCTTCTTCTGCTGAATTTTTTCCCCAAGCTTCTTCTTTGCTTCAAATATCTCAAATCAGCAGTGACCCCTCTCCACCAGCTAAATACAACTCAATGATACCACTTTTCTCTCAGGTATGACCCCCGAAGGCCTTATGTAATCTTCTCATAGTCTTTAGTCTAAACAGTTAATTGCCTTGTAATTTTAAAGGTTAACCTTCTTAACTATAAAAACAGTCACATGCAAGTGAGTCAATGGACCATAAGGCCCTGCAGCCATCATCCTCATCACCATCACCATCATCACCATCATCATCATCATCATCATCTCAGTCAATGCTCAGCTTTTAAACAGGTGCTTTCTGTGTGTTGATCAGAGGTGACAGTTTCCTTTCAGGTCTTTTAAATGGTCTCTGTCCCTCATCAACATGTGTGTGTGTGACAGGAACAGACAGACAGAAACAGAGAGAGAGAGAGAGAGAATGAGAGAGCGAGAGTGATAGAGATGAATACATCAATTTTCCTTAAACGAATGTTTCTTTTTCTGTCCCTTTCAGCAATCAAAATGTCCATATGGGAACTTTATGCATAAAATGAGAGATTTGGACCTGATAACATCAATAGTCACTTCCAACTCTATGTTCTTATGACCTAGAGACAGACCAAACACAAGGGGCCATCTAGTCAATGCAACATCCTCATTTTCCTTCTGAGAACACTGAGACCCAGAGATGTTAAATGTCTTTTCCAAAGGCACACAAGTAAGATCTTTGAATCATAGATCTAGAGAAAGAAGGGGCCTCTGAGGCTTTCTAGTCCAGCTACCTCAAGTGGGTTAAGCAATTTGCCCAAGATCACAAAGGAAAGTTTGGAACCATTAAACCATTCTGAGTGACACGGTCCCCTTTCTTTTCAGGTCTCCATAAAAGACGGTGAAAGTACAAAATCAGCTCACTGAGGCATCAAGAAAAGAAAGAGAGTAGCTATGGTCACTGCTCTGATTTTCTCTTTTTCAATCCCCTCATCCAAGGGTTAAATATTTGGAGTGATATTGATTCGATTTATCTAGTGTTGCCATGTACCATTGGTTGCTAGGCAACACTGTTCCTTCTCCTCTGGATTCTGGGTGGCTCGTGGGACTTTGACTACCGAAGAGATTACTTTGTGTATATGAAACTAAATGGACCATAGGTACCATTCCTAAGTGGAAGGATACTGTTTTGCTGGGCAGCCCTAAGACGGCATTTCCATCACATCCCAGGAATGGCAGCTCAGCTTTCAGAACAATGGTGCCATTCATATCTGCCTTCCTCTATGAGGTGCCAACAGAGAACAGTTTAACATAAAGTTGTGCAGATGCATTTAAAGCCCATGCAGGGTGGCAGTTATTCCCCTGATGGAAAGTTCGAGACCTGCAGCAGGAAGATGGATGGAGCCATTTCCTCCTACATTAAGAAGGACGAGGAAAAAGAAGTGGCCTGCAGAGGACAAAAGAATGAGTTGTGTTTGGTGCTTTGCCTGCCAAGATTTTCCCTTTCCTTCCTTAAACGCTCTCCTATACCCTTGCCACATTTCTGCTGCTTGCCTTTGTGATGCTCTCTCACAAGACCCCCTCTGGACCAAGTCAGTGACTTGTCGACATTGATTTTGGAAGCCGCCTGTTAGCCTGACCCATTTGGAGTATTCCTACTGGAACCATGAGCTTTCCCCTCCCCCCTCTCTCAATTAAATCTGGAAGCAGCAGAAGGAAGTTGACAGACGGAAGAAATGACAGGAGGAGTATCATGGCAAAGTGGGCAGTGCCCAGAAGATTTGGGTCTTGGGTTCAAATCCAGCTTCTGACACTTATTAGATTCATGACGATGGTCATGTCATTTTAAATACCTCTTTCCTTATGAATGAATGAATGAAAAATACCTTGTACAAAGCACTGTGTTAAGGTCTAGGGGGCCAAAGAGAGGCAAGAATCATTTCTTGTTCTTGCAGACTTCACATGTCAATGGGGGAGATAAGGAATATGGAAGGTTTAGGCTCTGTGTCAGATCTTTGGAAAGTCATTTCAAGTATCCAGACCTCAGTTTCCTTGCCTGTTAATTGAGAGGAGTGGATCAAAGGATTATGAAGCTCCCTTGTGATTCTGGGACATGGTTTTGAATTCCAGCTCTACCAAAGATAGCCAGATCTTTGTCTTTATATATAAAATGAAGAGGTTGGTAAGATGGTTTGATGTCCTTTCTGATGCTAAACCTCTGGTCTTATTCCTTTAAATCTCTGTAATCCTCAATTGTAACTTGTAAAATGAGAGAGTTGGAATAGTGACCCCTATTGCTTGTCGCCCTGAATATACAATATTTTGGTCAAACCACAAGCATTTATTAAGCTCCTGCTGTATTTGAGGAATTTTACTAGTTGCTAGGGTAAAAAATTCAGAAAATAAACTGCCTCTGTCCTCAAGTAGCTTACTTTCTAATAGGAGAAACAATATATACATATATAGATTTTCAGAAAATAGATAAAATGTAGATACAAGGTAACCTTGGAGAAGGTATTAACAGCTGATCCTATGGACATCTGTTTGGAACTGACAAACTCGGGACCACAGATCTAGGGATGGAAGGGGCCTCAGCTCCTCTAGTTCAATCCCTCTACTTTACAGATGGGGAAACTGAGGCCCAAAGAAGAAAACTTGTCCAAAGTAAGTCCAGTAAGAACCATTGCCAAGTTGTCTTCTCCATCTAGTGGGGAGGAAGTGGCAGTGATGGCATAAGCAAGATCCGAGGGGCACTGGTCTGAAGGCTGTCCACAGCAGCCCGAGGGAGAAGGCCTCCCTCACCAGGAGAGGGATGAGTTCAGTGTTCAAGAGAGGAAAGTTTTCTTGAGGAAGGGAAAGGCAGAGTCCAGTTGCCTCAGGACAAGTTGCCAGTGGAGCACACTGACTCTAAGTGGAAATGTAGAACAGATACTGTGCAAGGCTCTGAACTATTGCCCAGGGAATGCTACCCTCAGCCTTCCAAGAATGGGGTTTCTCAAACCCAGCAAAATCACACAATGATTCATCGAGAGCTGGGCACCAGTCATAACTAGCTGTAACTAATGGCTCACGTTGGCTGCCTGGATTGTCTCAGATGGATTTAACTCGTTCCCTGTTTCCACATCTTTTTTTTTCTCAGTGACTGTAGTAGCCAGCATTCATCTGATGAGATGCTCTTCCTTCTCATTAATGGGGCTCTGGGAATGCTTCTTCATTCCTTCGTTCCTTCTCTCCCTTCCTCCTTTCTTTTTTTTCTTCTTTCCTCCTTCCTTCCTTCCTTCCTTTCTTCCTTTCTTCCTTTCTTCCCTTTTTTCTTACTCCCTCTGTCCCTCCATCCCTCTTTTCCTTCCTTCCTTTTTTAAAACTCAACTACGGATCCTCTTTTTCTTTTCTTAGCTATATATGAACGGCGAGAATCTTCAGAAAGAGAGCCTGCTGTAGATGTGTGTGTTGGAGTTCGTTTCATCCTCTCTGCATGTATTTAGAATCTATTCTTTGTGAGGTGCACATAGTACCTAGATCAGGCACAGTGGGAGATCTAGAAGATAAAGTGTGGTGGTGTGGCAGAATGATCACACAACTGTCAAGGAGGAGACCTGAATTCTAGTCCTAGCCATGCTAACGAGGTGTGTGACTCTAGAAAAGTCCCTTCCTCTCTTGTCCTTGACTATAAAATGTCTTTGTATATGTCTTTTGCTTGCTGCAGCACCCTGGGGCTCAGGATCTCCCACTGCTCTGCTCAGGTGGGACGTTGCTGGCTTGTTGGGATCCTTCCTGTCCTGGAACATGCTCCCCTTTTCCCTGAGAGAAATGAACCTTTTTGCTGATCCTCCATGTCTCCCAGGCTAAAAGGCTACCTACCCCATCTTTCTGCTGGCTCTGCCATTCCAGGATTTTTCCTGGGGCACTATTTTCTGCTTTTTTCAGAGGTCACAAAAGGAGTGACATTGACGATTTACTGCTTACTCTGCCATCGTGGTTCCCAGAAGTCCTGTCTTTGTATATGTCATAGAGTGTAAGCTCTTTGAGGGCAAAGGACAGTACAGCATATCCCAAAAATCTTGGAGGCAGTTTTAAGTTATTAAAGTTTTGGGAGATCCTATATTATTTGGTCTCTATCTTTTCAATGACACGTATACCATAGTGGACCCTTAAATGCTCATTGAATAAATGAATGAGGAGATGAGTTTGTTGACCTCTGAAGTAATTTATAGCTTTAAATTTTAAAAAGTCTATGAGCTTGCTTAGAGGCAGTGCAGTCTAGTGGAAAGGCCTCTGAGGTCAGCTAGAACTGAGTTAAAATCCGACCTCTGACACTTACTAGTTGTGTGACCCTGGAAAATCACTTAACATCTAAGTGCTTCAGGAACATCTGTGGCATTTATCCCCTAAGATGAGCTGTCCTCAGCATGGGGGAGGCACTAACCTTCCTGGGAGTTCCCTTATATTGACAAAATTAAGAGCCATAGCAGCCTGTTCTCTTCCCTTCTTCTTAGACTATAAATCCTCCCCTCTAAACTTTGTATTTCCTCCAGTGCCTTGCTGGGTGCATGGTGGCATGGATACTTTTTTGAATGGAATGGTTAAAATGCAATGCTTTGTTTTATCATGGAATATTTTTTGAATGGGAAGGTTTAAAATTGAGCGTGGTGACAGGAAGCATCACAATCTAAAAGAGAAAGGATGACTTGTAGCAAAAAGAGTTGGGTTTGAGAGGTGCCCTGCACTATTTACTACCTATGTGATCTTGGTTCTTTCACTTGCTTCTCCCTGTGACTCAGTTTCCTTATCTATAAATGAGAAGATTGGATCTCAAAGGCCCTTTGCTGCTGCAAAGAGAATTGACTCAAAGGTCCCAGGTTCTAGTCCTGTTTCTTAGATAACCCTTATCACCTGTGTGACTTTAGGCAAGTCCCTGTACCTCTCTGGGTGTTGATTTCTTCAACTCAAAAATGAGAAGGTGAGATTAGAAGAGTATTGAGATCTCTTACTGATTATTTTTTTTTATCTTGAGTCAAGTCTGGTAGATTTACCTGAAAGAACACAAACAAAGCTCTTACTGACTTTTCCGAGTCCCCCTTTTGAATTGGATATGGCAGACAGTCCCTGAAATGTAGGGAATATTCCATTTGGAGTCTAGTAAGATTTTCAGGAAGGAGTCATGCCTAGGGCTCCCAAAAGCAACTCATCAGACATTGTCTTAAACTATTAATCTGGTTTTTGAATGCTTGGCAGAGCAAACATGCCAGAGCTTGGCTCGGTATTTCAAGGTAGTCTCTTCCTCTTCTTTAAAGTTTCTTCTTAGAAACTTTTCTTAAGGCCACTGATTCAAATATTTATAATTAGAGTAGCAAAAAAGGAGAACATCATTTTTTTTCAAAACCAAACATGGAAATGCTACGGCCCTTGCTGGTTTGTTTAGCAGGAATCTGTGTTACGTGCGTACGTGATATTGAACTCCTGAAGGGCTTTCAGGAGGGAAAAATAAAACCCGACAAAACCAAAAAAACCCAACAACCCCACCCAACAAAAACAGATGGAACCAGCTCATTACCAATTATATTTCCACTTCCCAGACAGAGAAGGTCATTGAAACAGCAATTGCTGACGCTTGTGTGATTCTAGGAAGCTGAAATCAAACTTATTTTTTTTTCCCTGCCTAACTGGAATCAGGTTTTACAGTGGTAGATGGTGTTTTAAAATTAATTAGAACAAATTAATTCTCCTAATGAAACATACCGTCAAACATGGAGAAGCTAAAGGGCAAAGATGGTGTTAATGGGCTTATTATGATGTGTGATTACAAAGGTATCTAAGCACACTAGCTTGGGCGATGGTGCCAGTGCCCAGGCAAGCAGCTGGTGAGTAGGCTGCCATGTTAGTTATCAGTCCATTCATTGACTGAGTTCAATGAGCCATTTTAAACCTTATTTTTTCCTTTTACTGGTTGCACAGTATTTACTTTCATCATCAGGAGATCCTTCATCCCTCTATCTCAACCTTCAAAAATTTTTATATTGATAGTTTTTATCATTTAATTTTCCTTTCTTTTCTTCTTTTTGCAACTTTATCACTACTCACCAACTCTTCCCTGCCTAGAACTTCTCCCAAAGAAACCTTCCTTTGGGACAAGTATAGTAAAACAAAACAAATTGACATATCGGCCATCTCTGAAAATGCATGCCTCACTCTGGACACTTAGCTCCTCATCTCTCTGCCAGGAGGTGGGAGGTGTGTTTCTTCATTGGTCTTCTGAAGGTAGGGTTGGCCATTGCATTGGTGAGGAGTCTTCTACAGGTGCTTTCCTTTACATTACTGGAGTCAATGTATACATTGTTCACCTGGTTCTTCACCCTTTTCTTGGCTGTAGTTCACACACACCATCTTCTTATTCCTCTTGGAATTTGTCCTTTTTGTCATTTCTTACAGTGCAGTGATAACTCTTTTTTATTCTTATTACCAAAATGACCTTCATTTCTCAATATCTCCCTCACTTGAGTCCCTTCCTTTATACCAAAGAATAAAAAAGAAAGAACAACATATGAGCAAAAATAACCAATATATCGATTGAGTTTGACAGATGAGCAATGTTTTGTAACCTCTATTCCATTTACTTTTGGTTGGTGAGGCCAGGTTCACTGAAGGTACAGATTCCATGAAGGGGGGCAGTATTCCTGATATTCTCCACTCTGTTTAGACCCCATATGGAGTATTGCTATATTTGAGGAAGATCATTGAGAAGATGGAAGGGAAGAGAGGAAGGAAGGAAATAAGCATTTATTAAGCATCTATGCCAGAAGAGAGTGCTAGATGGCTCAAGGGATAGAATGCTGGGCCTGGAATCAGGAAGACCTGAGTTCAAATCCAGGCTCAGACACTTACTAGTAATGTGCCCTTGGGTAAGTCACTTAACCTCTGTTTGCCTTAATCCACTGGAAAAGGAAATGGTGAACCACTCCAGTATCTTTGTCAAGAAAACCCCATGGATAGTATGGTTGACAGGGTCACAAAGAGTTAGATAGGACTGAACAACAATACAACCTTCCCTAATTCTCATGACCATGGGAAGTAGACATTTTTTATTGTCCTCATTTTGCAGTTTAGTGACTTTCCCTGAGTAAATGTCTGAGGTTGGGTTTGAACTCTATCTATACCTAGTTGCCCAGGGTGTTCAGATCAGAGCTATCATGATGGTAACAGGTCTTAAGATCACAGAATGTGAGGATTATGTGAAGGAACTTGGCTTATTTAGACCAGAGAAGACTTGTCTTAGAAGATATATGATAATTGTCTTCAAGTACTTAAAGGACTATCATATCAGTCAGTCAGTCAATAAACATTTATTTAGTGCCTCCTGCGTGCTGAGCACTGACAATCCCTTCCATTCTGGAGCTCAAAGTCCAGTGAAAGAGATAGCATGTCAATATTCAGAATTGTTCTTCTTGGCTTCAGAAGGCAGGACCAGGAGCAATGGACAGACCTTCTGCAAAGGCAGATCTGGGTTTGTCGTTGGAAAGAGTAACTCATGCTGTCTCAAAGGAGAAAGTGGGTTTTTACCCTCCCTGCAGTTCTTCAGAGGAGGCATGGGATAGGGCAGGGGTTGGAAAAATATGACCCATGGGCCAAATTCAGCCCATGACCTGTGTTTAGCACATATGCCCAGCGAGATAAGAATATTTTAATATAATAATATTATTTTATTTTAATAATTTAAAGAATATTTTAAATAGTTTTATGGCACCTAAAATGTAATAGCCATTCTTTGTTCCACTGTACAAAACCAAGCCCCTGGGCCATAGTTTGTGAACTCCTGGCATAGTGCATGCTGGACTTGGAGTTAGGAAGATCTGGGCTCAAATCCTGCCTCCGACACTTACTAGCTCTGTGACCCTGGATAGGTCACTTAACTTCTCTAACTCTCAGTTTTCTCACCTGTCAGTTGGGGATGGGGAAAGGTGGATTCCAGTTCTAGATCTGTGATCTTAAGATCCTAAGGCTGGATTACCCTTGTTGAGGGTGTCATAGAGGTCATTGTGCTAAGGATGGGTTAGGCGAACTCTACAGTTCCATGAATTGTATCATTGACCAGCGTAGAGTCTTGAAGAACATGTTGTTGGCTGATATTGACCCAAATCTGGCTTGACTTAAAATTCCTAGCTACCTAGATAAGCGTTTTTCTTTAACTCTCCAAAACTTGTAGCTAAACCAGGGTAACAGCCTCAGGACCATCTCCTTAATCAAGGATTTTAACCGCTCTTTTGCCATGGATCTCTTTGACAGTTTGGTGAAGCCTATGGTCTCCTTATTAGAATGATGTTTTCAAATGCACAAAAATACAAAGATTTACAAAGGAAACCAATTATATGGGATTTCAGTTATCAGAATTAAAATATATATAGTCCTCAGACTCCAGTTTAAGAACCCTGCAGAGCTCTGTTGTAAGCAAAAGCTGGTATATAGTAGTTGTTGCATAGAATGCCTACTCAGGGGAAGAAATCAAGCATTATTAAACAATTACTATGTTCCAGGCACTACACTAAGGGCTTGACAAAATATTTGATTCTCACAACAACCACAGACGGTAGATAACATTATTATTTCTGTTTTTCAGTTGAGGAAACGGAGGCAGACAAGTGGGTGTGGTTTTCTCAGGGTCACATTGCTAGTAATTGTGTGAGAGGTTGGATTTGAACTCAGGTCTTCCTGGGATCTGGGACCAATGCTCTGTTATCCACCGAGTCACCTCACTGCTTGGGTGATTGAGAAAGAGATATATTTGCTTTTCTGGTTTTTACAGCCTTGGATGATCAGATCTTGTTAATGCTACTGTTGGCTGCTTGTGGGTTGGAATTGCTGGAAAACTGTCTACAGAATAGTATAGGCAATATCTGTCCTTTGGACAGACCTGTTAGATTGGTGGGGGACCTGGTGAACTTGGAAATTAAGATGATTGAAGAAGAGGCTCCAAATGGCCTTCCATGGTCTTTAGTGATTTCAAAATTCATGGCAATGATCCTTCTAAGGCCCCATTTTCTCAGTTGCTTAACCTTTGTGACCTCTCTTCAAGTTCCAAAGCTCTGGGATTCACCAAGTTTGGGATTCCAGGTTGGTAGGTGATAAGGGTGACTGTTCCACAGAGGTTATTTTAGGATTGTAGATTTAGAGCTGGTGGAGACCTCAGAGACCAAGCACCTCATCTTACAGAAGAGGGATCATTTGTGCCTTTCTCTGTCCTCCTTGCTGGGCATAGTGCTTAGTACAAAGTGAGTGCTTAAGAAATGTTTGTTGATTGAGGAAACTGAGGACTGAAGTCACACATCAGAAGTGGGATTTAAACTCAGATCCTTCTAGCCCCAGTGTGGGAGACCTGATGAGTAAAGGTGCTAATAAGGATGTGGAAGTGAAGTCAAATGATTTGAGTTCAAATCCTGTTTCTCAAGATATCTGTGATACCTTGGGCAGGTCACTTAACCTACTCAGTTTCTTCATTTATAAAATGAGGGGGCCAGTCTAGATGAGGTCTCTTCTATCCCTATATCTAGGAGCCTTTGAGCAGATCCATCAGCTTATAATTGATTTTTTGACATTGAACAAATCATTCCCTCCCTGTGTTCCAAGTCAGTCAAGTATTTATTAAGCGCCTTGTGAGCACAAGTCGTTTAATTCATCGGACTCTCCCCCTAGCGCCTAGCACAGTGCTCGGCACATAGGAGGAACTTGAAAATGCATGTCGGTTGATTGATGTATCTGTCCCAGGTACTCTGCTCAGAGCTCCTTAGCATTCTCTGCCTAAAAATGAATGGACTGGGTGAGGTGGTGTCCATGCTGCTTTTTAGGTCTTTGAACGATTGACCAGGGGAGAATCAGAATACCTGGTTGTCATGAGTGGGAAATAGGAGTTGGTGGAATGCTGAGTGCCAAGCTTTCACTAAATTGTCAGCAACTAGCCTTTTTATTCTCATGCTCTCTCCAAGGATCAGAAGATCATAGATGAAAGAGATCTTGAAGGCCAGCTAATCAACCCCCCTCATTTTACAGAGGAAACTGAGGCTCGCGGACGCTGTCTTTACTGAAGGTCATAGAAACATGGGACTGTAGACCTAAAGCTAGGAGGGGCGTCATAAGCCATTTAATCTAACTTCTGCATTTTACAAATGAGTAAACTGAGGCCCAGGGAGATTCATATCAGCTGAGGTTGATGTATGTGAATACAACTGGATTTCTATAAGGTCTGGTTCAGGATCCCTGGTCCTGTCCTTGGCTGTTCTATTGTGATGCTCCTTTGGGGAAAGGTTGTATTCATGTGTCTTTTGAAGACTTCCCTGTCTTTTCCTAAGGCAGCCAGAGAAGACATTGTTTTAATCCCTTTGGAGTTCTTTGCTCAACAAAAACCCCTTGTCAAATGCACAAGCCAGATGCTGAACTCCAATAAAGTGCCCTGGATGGGTTGGATGGATGGGTCATGGTGAATTATAAATCTCTCCTCGTGTTTCCTCTGACAGGCTGCTCTTGTGATTTAGGGTGCCATCGATGGCCCTAGGTTGATTCACAACTTGGTGATCCATCTTTCCCAACAAGTCATTGTCCTAGTTCTAAGGCATTTCCTCTTTCTTCCTCCTCAATGGAATGGGGCTGTCTTGATTGGGAAGTAAAAATTAAAGCAGAGATAGGAACTCATTGGGGCTTCTCTTTGCTAAAAAGAGGATGAGAAGTAAGAGAAGGAAAGAATAGACCACAGAGACTGACTTTGGGTTTGGGGGATTTTTTTTTTTCATTTTTGACCTGAACTTATGATATTATCCTTATGAAAGAACTTTCTCTTTTCCATGGTGTCTGGCAACTTGGCTGTTTAATATGTCATATCTATATCCCGAGTGCCTAATACAGTGCCTAGCACATAGTAGGCACTTAAGAAATCTGATTCCTTTACTGCCTCCGTATCGTCCCTGTCAGAAAACCAAATTGATGCTGCCTCCATGTGAACATTATTTCAGGAAAGTCCTAACCATGTTTCACTTAATTCCCTCTTCTAAACATTTCTTCCACAGCCTCCTAGAAAACTGGCTAGTACCATTTCCTCCTTCTCCCTTCAGTTCTGCAACCACAAACCATGATAAAATCAACTCTGCCATGATGGCCCCACTCTTTATTCTAGGAACTCTACAGCCTAAAGTCCTCTCTGGGGAACCACATTCTCATTTCCTGCTCATCAGCTAGGTAGTTGAAGATAGTTGAAACATTTCAGTCATGTCTGACTGTTTGTGACCCCATTTGCAGTTTTCTTGGCAAATATAATGGAGTGGTTTGCCACTTCCTTCTCCAGATCATTTTACAGATGAGGAAACTGAGACGAACAAGGTTAAGTGACTTCCCCAGGGTCCCACAGCTAGGACGTGTTGAAGGACAGATTTGAACTCATGGAGATGAGTTTTGCTGACACTAGACCCAGTACTCTATCCACCATGCCATGTGGCTGCCCCCATTGAAGGTAGGAATTGTCTCTACTTTTCTATTTGTCTCCTTGAAATTCAGCACAGTGTTTGGCACATAGGTACTTAGTAAATGATTCCATTCATTGGTATGAACTACAGGCATTAATTTCTGCTCCACTTTGCATCTGCAGCCCAGCCTGGTTTCAACCCCATGGAACAAGATTGCCCTCCCAAGGTTAAGTTCATTACTTCTAATCTCTTCACCAAACTGCTAACTAAAGCCTTGACTGATACCACCTGCCACAGGCTCCTCTCCCCTCTGACTAGTTGAAGAGTAAAGTAACAAACTCCTCCCAATGGCTTCCTTTATAGAAGGCAGAGGCTGGACTCTCAGCTCACTCCACTTGGCATGTGGTGCCCTGCCTGGTTTTAGCTTCACAGAAGGAGGTCCCTTTTGGTGTCCTCATACCTCTCCCATCCTCGATCCTCCTCCTCTCCCCCCCCCACACCTTGTGTGTTATCTCCTTCTTTAGATTGTAAGCTCCTTGAGGGCAGGCTCTGGTTTCTTTTTATTAACTGTATCACACTTAGAACAGTATCTATCACATAGTAGGAGCTTTATAAATGTTTATTGGACTGAGTTATCCCATTTTATAGATGAGGAAACTGAGGCTCCACAAAATTTAAGTGACTTGCTATGCAGCTGTATCAGAAGTAGGATTTAAACCCAGATCTCTCCTGCTAACCAAGTCCCAACACTTTACTGCTTCTCTATAAAAGAAAAACGTAATAGCTAACGTGTATATTTGCTTTGGATTTGGTAAGATGGCTTTTGGGGGGAGGTGGAGGAAGAAGAGGAGGAGATCTGTGATTTCACTGATTAGAAAGAGCCCTTGGTGCCTTGTCGTCCAGTGGAATACATCCTGGTTTTGAAATCGTAGGTTTGTTGTTATTATAATGTTGTTTTAATTGCATCTGACTCTTCATGACCCCATTTGGGGTCTTCTCAGCAAAGATACTGGAGTGGTTTGCCATTCCCTTCTCCAGTTCATTTGAAAGATGAGGAAACTGAGGCAAACAAGGTGAAGTGACTTTCCCAGAGTCACACAACTAGTAATTATCTGAGGCCAGATTTGAACTCAGGAAGATAGATGTGTCTTTCTGACTACAGACCCAGCATTCTCCTAGGTCAAGGGTGGGGAGCCTGCATCCTGGAGGTCACATGTGGCTCTCTTGGTCCTCAAGCTTGGCTCTTTGACTGAATCTAAACTTCACTGAACAAATCCCCTTAATAAAAGGATTTCTTCTGTAAAACCTGCAGTCAAAAGGCCGAACCCAAGGACCTAGAAGGCTACATGTGGCCTCGAGGCTGCAGGTTCCCCAACCCTGGCCTAGCTCCTTGACTAGTATCCAAGGACATGAATTCAAATCCCGCTGCTGGCACTTATTACCTTAAATACGTGATGAGTCGCTTAACTTTCCTGAGCCTCAGTTTACTCATCTGTAAAACAAAGAGGATGGACATAAGACTGCCGAGGTCCCTTCCAACTCTATTCTTTCTACAGATGCAGCAAACCTGTTCTGCAAATTACAGTCACCTGGGGCAGGAGGAGGGCGCAGCTCACTCAGAATCACTAAGTCAGAATCTGTCGCTGGCTGGATTTAAACTCGGGTCTTCCTGGATCCAAGCCTGGCTCTCTCTGCTATGGATCTGCCTTGCGCTCTCTCGTCAGAGGGGTAGGACATATTTCTCAACAAAACGTCCGACTTTCGAGTGCCCTTCTACTCGAGGTATTGGAGTGACAGGCGACATCAATAACCCCACCGGGGTCAGAACAATGGGGCGTATTTTAGAGGGAGAACTTGGGAGCTGTTTAAAGTTTAATGCTTGGTTTTTGCCAAAGACAACTCCTTTCATAGATTTATGGAGACGCAGGCTTCATGTGCCTCGTGTAGTTTATGTCCCTCACCATAGAAGTAGTTAATATTACTGGCATTTTGATTTTTGCTTCACTGCGTTTTTCATTTCGGAAAACATAAGTTACTCCACTTTTAATATCGGGACCATCATTTTAATATTTAGAAATATTTCCTTGCTTCTGAGACAACAGAGTTAGCAAGCATTTGGACTTGGGTCAGGCTTGGAAGACTACTTTCATGAATTTTTAACTCTAGTTTTTAGAGATCCAGAATGATAATAATTACATCAAGTTATATTTATCTAAGACTTTGCTGTTTATGTGATGATTTCACCTTAATGTTCCCATGAGGTAGGGTCGTGGGATATAGACCCAGAAAGAACTTTATAATTTATTTGAGTTTGACCCTCTGTTGGTATTATTTGGTCATTTTTCAGTCATTTCTGATTCCTTGTGATCCCATTTGGGGTTTTCTTGGCAGAGATGCTGGAGTGGTGTGCCATTTCCTTCTCTGGCTCATTTGACAGATAAGGAAACTGAAGCAGACAGGGTTAAGTGACTCGCCCAGGGTCACACAGCTAGTGTCTGAGGTCAAACTTGAACTCAGCGCTTCTTGACTCCAGAGTAGGTATTCTCTCCACTGAGCCATCTAGCTTAGGGTAGATGGAAAGTAATCTAAAAGCTGTCAGAAGTAGACTTAGGCTGGGCCAGGATGCTTGACTGAGAGAGAAGGAACCTCTCTCCATGTGGATGGATTCCCTTCTAGGCAGGAGAATCTATGCAAAGACTCAGAGGGGGATGATGGAAGCTCAGCTTGGAAAATACAAAATTGACCAGTTTTGCTGAAATTCAGATCGGGGGAAGGGAAAGAAGAAGAAATCTCTAGGAAGGTGTGTGGGATTCAGAGTGTGGAAGGTCTTAAACGCCAAATGTCAGTCAAAGGAGGGCAGATGTCATCTCTGACGCACTAGGCAGCCTCTGGAAGATTTGGAGTAGGGACGTGATATGGACTAATGTGTACATTGGGAAGATGATTTTAGCAGCTGTGTGGAGGATAGATGGGAGAGGAGAGAGACTGGAGGCTGGAGGACCAATTACATGGTTATTTTTATAGCCTAACAAGGGATGATGAGGATACAAGTTTAGGTGGTGGCTATGGGAGCGGAGAGAAGGGGGTGGGATTGAGAGATATCATGCCAGTAGAATAAACTAAACATGGTGACTGATGGGCTGGGGTGGGGTGAGGGAGAGGCAATGGTCAGGCTTGAACTTCAGGTTGTAAGATTGTATAACTGATGAATGATGGTGCCCTCAAGAGTAAAAGGAAATTTGAAGAAAGCACAGGTTTTTGGGGGGAGGGGTGGGAAACAGGTAGTATATTATTTTTGGACATTGAATTTGAGAGTGAATATCCAGGTGGAGATTCCTAATAGGCATCCAGCCATGCATGATTGGGGGCAGCTGGGTCTGGAGTCAGGAAGATGTGAGTTCAAATTTGGCCTCAGACACTTAGTAGCTATGTGACTAAAGGCAAGTCACTTCTCTCTATTGGCCTCAGTTTCCTTATTTGTCAAATGAGCTGAGGAAGGAAATGGCAACCTCCAAATGTAGTCATGAAGAGTCAGATACAATCGATTAAACAACAGTGGCAACTCAGGCATGGTGTGTAGAGTCAGGTTGAAGTGCATTGAGGAGTAGTCTCATAGCCAGGGACTCAGTGAGTTAGTTACCTATGAAGGGATCTGGATTGGGAGAAAACTGGAGGAGCTAATGAGCAAGCAAGCTGGGTAATTTTAAAGTAATGTCTTGAAGTTCAGAGTGGGGTGTAAATTAAGCTCTGTGGAGGATGGAATGGTGGTGATAACAAGCATTTTCAAAGAGTGGGTGGTCAGGAGAGCACATTTCAGGAGGAGTTTATCGTGATGTAGAATTTTCCTTTCTCTTCTCTGCCTTGACCCATTCTTTTTATTTGGTGTTGGGGAAAAACAGAGCTAGAGGCAGTGGGATCTAGTGGGAAAAGGCTTTGGATCAGAGGCTCTCAGTTCGAATCCTGGCTGCATGAATCTGAGTGAGTCCATAAGCCTCCTTGGGCCTCAGTTTCCTCATATGTACAATGACTTTTAAGGTCCGTTCTGACTTTAAATCTGTGATCAAAGGCAGGAAACATGGCTCAGTGGGAGGAGCACTCAATTGTTCAGTAATTTTTCAGTTATATCCCACTGTTCATGACCCTTTTTGGGGTTTTCTTGGCAGAGACACTGGAGGGGTTTGTCATTTCCTTCTCCAATTCACTTTACATGTGAGGAAACTGAGGCAAACAGGGTGAAGAGACTTGCCCAGGGTCACACAGCTATGTGGATTTGAACTCAGGTCTTCCTGACTCCAGCCCTGGCTCTCTAACCCCTTCACCACCCAGCTGCCCCCTAGGTAGATTCAGAGCTAGTTGTACAACCATCCCCAAGGAATGGTTATAACAGAGTGGTTTGATATCCACCCGGAGGGAGTGGAGTGCCCCCAGGGATCAGTCCTTGGCTTGGTTTTTACAGTTCAGCGGTTTTTATCAGTGACTTGGACAAAGCTGTACTTAACATAACTATTAGATGTTCAGATAGCCCAGGAAGGAAAGGAGGGACCTGCCATTTATAGGCATGAAGAAGAGAAGTCTGGCAGTGGTGTGGAAAATGAATTTTTGGGAAAAGGAGAAATGGGATCTGTTAAACAGCTATTGGAATGTCCTAGGAAGATGGTTAGGAGTGGTGGCAGGATTGGGGAGGGGACTCTGAGAGAAGAGACCTACAGAAGCTGATTGGATGGGAGCTGTCCATGACTAGAGGAGAGAAGTGAGGAGGCATCAGATAGAGGATTTTGAATACAGGAGACTAGGAGAACGGCAGTACCTCTTAGAGGTCACTGAATCTAGCTCCCTAATTTTACAGATGAATGAGTGAAAATTAAATGGAAAATCACTGATGAAGTATTTATTTTGTTCCCGCTAGGTGGTGCCATAGTGCACAGAGCACTAGGGCCTGGAGTCCAGAAGACTCTTCCTGAGTTCAAATCTGACCTCAGATACTTACTAGCTGTGTGACCCTGGGCAAGTTACTTCACCTTGTTAGCCTCAGTTTCCTCATATGTAAAATGAGCTGGAGAAGGAAATGGCATTTCTCTTGTTAAGTGCTAGGAGTACATAGAGAAATACAAGACAGTCACCACTCACAAGAGACTCATTCTCTAATTTGGGGTGACGGAATATCAAAGAAAGTTCAGCGTCAAGGTGGATGGAAAGTCTGACAGACAGAAGAAGGGAGGTGCATTTTTAGATCCCTGCATTCAAGCCCCACCTCTCCCTGGATTCTGGTTCCTATTCTGCTCCAAAGCTGCATGCTGGTTTTTCCAGAGGCACTTGAGAGGACATTCTCCATGTTTCCTGGGAAAAGGGAGACTAGCTAAAGGGCAGGAGTAGAGCATGGAAGCAAGAGCTCTCCCAGACAACCCTGGGAATCATCCCCTGGGAAATCTAACCCACCACTGTTTGCTGGGGTCTCTGCTGGTGCTAGGAGTATAAATATAAAGGAGGAGACAATCTCTGCTGTTAAGGAGCCCAACCTCCAGTGGAAGAGACAACAAGGACTTACTGGCCTTCCTATTGCATTAGGATAAAGCATTCCCCATTGAGGCAACACTTTTTGCCAATGCATGTGTACGTACTTTCTTTTCAACTTGGGGGCTCAATTCCTTCATCTGTAAAATGAGAGGGCTGGACCATATGGTCTCTAATATCCTTTCCATGATAAAATAGCTAAATCTGTGATCCTCTGAAGCTCAGTTTCTTCATCTGTGAAATGGGAAGGTTGGTCTTCCGGGATAAAATATCTCTGTAATCTTCCAGGTCTCAGTTTCATCATTGGTAAACAAGGGGTGGACTCGATAGCCTCACAGCTCTGTGTGTTTCTGGGAAGGCAGAACCTTGTCAGGCCTGTATTTTACCTTTTGTTTTATTTCTGTTATATGTTTGACACCATAATAATAAACTAGGTTAAAATTCCAGAGCACCACACCCCCATGGACACACCAAACAATCAGTGCCAGTCATCGGGGGAACAAAACAACATTGACCATAAGGCAAACATAAAAGCAGAGTTGGAGAAATTCAATAGTTGATCTAATTCTAGTGGGGAGGCTCCAAGCAGTTGTGGAAGAGGAGTTTGCCCACCATTTTGTATTGCTGCCCAGGGCAGAGAAAGCACTAATGGGAACTATAGGGAGGCTGAATTGAGCTTGAAGTCAAGACATAATTCTTAGCAATTAGAGGCCTCTCAAGATGGAAAGAGGTGGACTCCTGAGATAGGAAGTTGTCCATTATTGGAGCTTAGTAAATATGGGGTGGGTAACATCCACACTGTTAGAAGGCCAGAGAGTTTGTTGGCTTCTTAATGACCATCTAATCCCAAACCCTACAAGGAAAACGGAAGCCCAGAAAGGTAAAATTACTCATTCAACATCATATAGGTAAGGGGTTGAGACAGGAGATGAGCCCAGGTCTTGATCTCTTATCTATAGGTCTTGCACTTTGCTTTTAAGAAAACTGAGGCCCAGAGGGGAAAAAAATGAATTGTCCAAAGTCACCTAGATAGAAATAGCAAAGATGGGATTTGAACCACATCTCCTTTGGTTCTAATTCTTGTTCTTTTTCTATTCTACAATTGGTTTGTCAAACCTCATTAGCTCTGACTCATTTGGGATTGGGGTAAGAAAGGGTCAATCTATGTTAGTGATCCATCTAATGTGATTTTTTTTGTGGAGTAATTTGGATTCTGAGGGACACTGTAGTGTGTGTGGGTGGCAAGATAGCCTTGAAGGTCAAGGTTGAATATGGATTCAGGTCCTGTCCCTGACCCATACTAGCCTGGGCAATTTACTTGATCTCTTGGTGTACCAGATAGCTCTCTGAGCTTAGAAGTTACAGGACAGTTGCTGATCTGGATTAACAGAGGGAGTGTCCTCACCAAGAGTTTTCCACACCAATGAAATCGTGAGTCTGGTCCAAAATTTGGATATTGCTTTCCCACCATTCTACTCTCAAATGTTACCAAGTATATATACTACTGGACCCCTTTCAAAGGGATCAGAAAAGTACATATTTAGAGTTGGACTAGATACCTTAGAGTTGATCTGGTCTTCCTCCTTTCTTCCACCTCCATTTTATAGATAAAGAAACTGACACCAAAAGGATTGACTTGTCCAAGTGCATGCAGGTAGTAAGTGGCAAAGTCAGAATTTGAACCCAGATCCTAGGACACCAGATCCAGTTCTCTTTCCCAATAACTAGAAAAGATGAATTTTAAGGCATACTGGTTGATTGATGATGCTTGAATAGTGGTTCTGACGTGTTTAAAGAACACTTTTGAGTAGATTAAAAACAACACCCTGCAATCGTTTTCATTGTACACATTTTCTTAGCAAAGTTTACAGATAGAATGTGTCAGTTTAGCTGTGGATGAATTATCACAAATTAGTGTCATCCGAATGATGGAATAGCTGGAGGCTGTGTCGCCATTCACAGTGTGGGAGGATAGCTCCAAGAGCCTAAGGGGAATATTCTGACCACCAGGGGGCGCTGACAGTGTAAGTGCCAGGGTCAGGCAGTCAGCTAGCCTGTGGAGTGAAGGCGGAGATGAGTGGGGGCTCTTCTGAAGGGAAGAAATAGATGGGGAATTCTATCCTGAAGGGACAGAGAGGGAAGGTGCTAGGTTTAAGTTTAATTAGAGGAGAGTATGAAGGCCATGAACCAGGAACTATTGGCAAGGTGTTCTAGAAACAAAGTAAGTTTATTCCAATAGGGATCAGTGATGGAATCCTGAAAATGGGAATCTAGATACCAAGATCAAAAATTAAACAGAGGGGACCACAAGATCATAGATTTAAAACATCTTAGAGGTTCTCTAGGCTAGAACTGTCAAACACATAGCCCTAAATTATATCCCTGAGTGCAGCCTGAACCAGATTAAAATGTAATTGGGAAATATTTAGTAAAATAGATAAAAATACAAGAAAACATAGATAATATTAACATGTGGTTTCCTAAGTCAGTATACGACCCACAGGGATCCTTATGTACAGTTTAGTGTCCCTTGTTTCTGCTGGAGTTTGACACCACAAATCCAGGTCACCCTTCCCATTTTACAGAAAATAAAACCTGAGACCTGGAAAAATGAAGTAATTTAGCTCCTCATGGGCAGGGATTATTTCATTTATTTTCATCGTATCCCCATCACTTAGCATAGGGTATAGCACATAGTAGGTACTTAAGGGCATGTGGAGAGTAAGTGACAGAGACCATATTAAAACTCAAGTCTTCTTACTTTCATCAGTGGGTTTGTTTTTCCCTACTGGGACTAATGTTTAACACAAGATTCAAGATTTAGTGTGATATTGAATGGTTACTGATTATGATTACGGCTATTGCCATAGTTCGAACAAAAGATGGTGGGGACCTGAACCAAGAGAAGAGGGTCAGCTGTGAGAGATGTTGAGGCGGAAATAGCAATGCCTGATAACTAATTGGGTGAGGGATAGGGAGGAATCAGGAATAACACATCAAGGCTATGAACCTGGGTGACTGAAGGATGGGGGAGGCTTTGATAGAAACAGGAAAATTAATGAAATCTATTTTGGACGTGTTAAGTTTGAAATGCCTACAGGATGTCCAACTTAAAATATCTCATATTGTCAGACAGATGGGAGGAGAGGTCCAGTGAGGTCAGAGTGTAGATTACAACCTAGGATCTCTGACTCCAATGGAATACTCTGCCTACTGTGCCATCTTTTTCATTCCTAAGTTGGTAATTTGGAACTCAGATCCCATAACAATGTGGAAATGAGACCAAATCCCCAAACACAAAACCCCATTTCTGTTTTATTTGTTTTTGTTTTCCTTTTTTGTTCAATGGGCAGTATTGCAACAGAATTATTTTTCTAGCCTTTTCATGGCAAGTATCTAGAAGTCAGCTGCATGACAGAGTAAATAGGGTTTGTGGACAGCTTGAGAACCTAACCTCTATTTATTACATTGAAAAAATGCTTTGTGAGTTCCAAACCACCAACTTGCAAATGGACTTGGGCTATAGAAGGGTCACCGTATGTTGGGTACAACTTTCTTGCCTGTAAATTGTTCTGTATGAACCTTCCCCTGAGCCTTGAGGGGTGTTATTGATTATCTCACTGACGTATCCATCCTTTATTTTCAAATCTGACCATATCACCAGCAGCCCTTTCCCTGATTCCTACTTAAAAAAACAAACCAAACCAAACCTCCAGTGGTTCCCTATACCTTCCAGGGTGAAAACACCTCAGTCTAGAATTTAAAATCCATAGTATGTCTACCTTTTGAGTCTTATTTCAGATGATTTCTTGTTCTTCATTCTTTATTCTAGTCAAACGGGCCCAGTGAGCTGCACCCAAGATTCCATTTCTTGCCTCTATGGCTTTCTTTATGAAGCTCACAATGCCTAGAGTCCCCACCTCTTACCTTCCTTTAAAGCAGTCAGGTGCCACCAATATGCACAATACCTTCTCTCCAGTTATCATTGTTCTGTGTCTCTAAATATTTTTTCTTACTTTGTTGAATCTTTGTATTAATTTGCTTTTGTACATTTTATCTCCTTTGTAGAATATAAACTCCTTGAAGGCAAGGATTGTCAATGGATGAAAATTCATCATTATTTTGTCTTGCAATCCCATATTTTTCTTTTATCGAATAAACTAAATTATTTTCAACAACAAATTGTGTTTATCTTAAAACTTTTTTTAAAAACTTTTTTTATTGATATCTTCTTTTAGAACGCTTGAATTTTGTAATATATTCCTCTCCCTTTCCTCCCCAGAACCATACCTTATGACCAAGAATAAATATTTGAAAAAATATAGTTTAGCAAAATTAACCAGCACATTAGGCAAGTCCCACAGTATATGCAGTGTTCCATGACCATCCATGCATCCCCACTTGTACAAAGAAGGGAGGGCAGAGCATTCTTTTCTCTGTTTTTCAAACTGCCCTAGATTTTGGAAGATTGTAGAAAATAGGCTCCAAAGACCTTCACCATATTCATATGGTAAATTTCTGCTCCTGATCATGAATTCAATTCACTCACCAGTGGCAAGTTAACTTTTTTTTAAGCCTTGCTGACTCTTTTTTCTTACTCTACTTATGAATCAGACCAGTGAGAAATATGCTTCTGTAATGAAAAAAATCCAAACCCACTGCAGGATAATGAGGAAATGCTTGAGGCATTCAGACACAACTGGATACGTCATTGCCTAATCAGTCTAACAATCCCTGGATCCAAATTTATTTCTGGTTAAGAAGGCGCATGCTTCAAATTTCACCAATCTTCATCAATGGAAAGATTGTGAATCAAGATGATAGAAAGCAACTGAAGACTCTTTCCTGACTGAGGCTGTGTCCTTGTTGAAGGATATCTGCCCCTAGACTTTCCTTGCCCATTTAAATACCCTTTGGGTACTATCCATGGTTTAGGACCTAGGAAATAAATATGGTTCAAGTTTGGAAGGCAGGTTAGGATTAGGGGCAAGTGCCACTGGACTAGGTCTATGGTCAGTAGAGTGGGGTCCTTATTCTAAATGTGCCAAGAACTAGCTGAGGGACCTCGGGCCAATAGCTTCATCTCATAATTGTGAGAAGTCTTGGTGTCAGTGGAATTCTAGTCCAACCCATAGTGCCTCAATGTATCTGTCTTTCCATCCTTCTCCAACATTTGCCATTTTCATCTTTTGTCTTCTTTGGCAATCTGATGGATATGAGGTATCTCAGGCAGCCTGAGGTGAATATTCATCAGCAGCAGTCAAACCATAGCAGCTTGACCATCTTATAACCTGATCTCTTCTGCCCTACACTGATGCATTGTCAAGCAAATTTACCCCCACCAAATAAAAAATTCTATTCTTCTAGGGACACAAAAGACAGGTAGTAGACATATACAACAGAGAAAAGAAAAGGGATTTGATTATGGTTAACTGCAGCAGTATAGTGACTTAGGAGAATGAGTCCAAGCCCACTTCCCTAATAATCTCTTATTCACATGTGAAGCTTTAAATACCTCTTTGGCAGACTTAGACAACACACTCTTTGTGTTGTCTAACACAAGCAAAAGCTTCACAAATTACCTAAAACCAGGTTGGATAATAGGTATAGGAAATTAAATAGCTGGTCTTGTACCTTCCAAGACAAAGCCCCTTTTCAATGGGACAAGTGGCTTCTTGGTGGTACAGCTCCAGTTGTGAGCGTGGCTGGCCATCCATGGGGGTTGCAATTGCTCTCATGACATGTGAGTCACTTCGGCAAACTAAAAAGAGAGATTAGTAATGGAAGGTATAACTTTGAATTGCTGTCACTGGTTGACGAGAGATGATAGCTTTGGGACTGGAACAGAACCCATCATTTCTTGTTTCTGTTCAGGGCTATTTCTATTTTTTTTTTATTCAAGCCTCTTCAGTGGTTCAGTACTAGACAGAAAACCAAAGTGGCTTTGTCAAAGCGTGGTTCTGACCTTGTCATCCCCCTATTCCAATGCCACTTTATTACTTTCAGAACAAATATAAAATCTTCTGTTAAGACTTCAAGGTTCCTCACAACCAGACCTTGTTCGAGCTTTCTAGTATGCTTAGACATTATTCCCTTCCATAGAGTCTGTGGTCTAGTCATACAAGATTTGCTCTTTCTAGAGCAGGACATTCTACCTCCTACCTCTGTATCTTTGCCATGGCTGTACCCCTTGCCTGGAATGCATGCACTCTGTCCTCACCTCTGCCTCTTAGAATCCTTGACCTTCTTCATGACTCAGCTCAAGCTCTACCTTCTGCAGAAGGCTTGGCCATCCCTGATATATGTTGTTTATTGGGTACTTTCTATACTTCTCCCTTTGGGGAGTGGGATAAGGTAGAGAGGGTCATCCCAGCCTGGAGCCAAAAGGGGATCTAAAACTGGGATGGGATGAAGCACTGGGGAGGTTAATTCCTTTAATAAGAAATTAGGCGACACCAGGGCAATGAACCCAGGGGAAACTGAGAGTACAGGCAAAGGGCATGGATTGGTGAATTCCATCAGCCCCAGTGTCTGTGAGTCAAGCAGTGCCTAGCTCACTAGGCAGATTTCATTTTCTGCTTACAGGTAATTTGAAGGCTAGAGATGTTTAGTAACATGAGACCACTTATTTCTCTCTCTGGGCCTCAGTGTTTATACAACCACAGAGCCAGAGCTAGGAAAGACTTCAGAGGCCAATGAGTCCATTTTATAGATTAGGATACTGAGGTCCAGTGAAGTTAGAGTACCTTGGTCATATTGATTGTAAGTGTTAGGTTCAGGATTCGAACCCAAGTCCTCTAACTCTGAACCATGCTGAAGTTTTACTTGTAAAATGAGGGAACTGGGATAGATGTTTTTGAAGAACCATGTCCAACATCCAAAAAAATCCAACCGATTAGGGCGCCCCACGAAGCAAACGGGAAACGTGCTCCCACTTTCCTCTTCTCTTCCAAACAGTTTGGATCCAGCCAAACCCCAAACACATTTTTCCAGCTTTTCCTCCCTCTTGCTTTTCAGATCTATGTGTATTTTGAGAGAAATTTAATCCATGTGTTTTTGATTAATTTACACTTAACTCAACAAAATGTTATTTTCTAAGAGCTTTTTGATGTCCCGGAAATCTTCTCTGCCTTATTTAGAAAGTCTTTTCCTTTTAAATACACAGGCAGTTGTGCTTTGCTTGAATAAACATTTTTGAGTGCACTCCTCCTCGGCCTCCAACACAGTAAATTTAAAAAAAAAAATAATTCTTGGATTTAATTTCCACCTCTGAACCTGGGTAGTGGGACTGGATCTTGAATCAGAAAACACTTTCTCTCTTTGCTCTTTAGGGTTTTTGGCCCTAGAGGGAAGGAGGGAGCTAATAGGAAACTTTCCATCACCACGGAAACTTGCTAGCTGAGGGAAGCTGGATAAATATGCTGAGTGGGTAGGAAGAGGGGAGGGGGAAGGGTCAATCCTTTAGCTAAGCAGCATGGGAGAAGGAGAAGAACCTTAGATTTAGACTCAAATTCCACTTTTTCTACTTGCCACGTGTGCCTTTAGGGAAATCATTTCATTTCTCCCAGCCTCAGTTTCCCCGTCTGTAAAATGATACTGTTGGACTTCAAGACCCTTTTAGCCAAAGACTCCATTCCTATAAAATTGGCATGCCAGCTGAACATAGAGGACATTGCATTTCCTGTTGGGTTCCTTTGTATAAGTGACGTTCCTTCTTCTCCTTTACAAAGTACAATCCTTCTCTGCCTACAAAACACAGTTTAGGAGTCACATAAGCTCTTTCCTGAATCCCTCCAGTAAATAGAACTTCTCACCATTCAAATTACTTTATACATTGTGTCTACTTGTGTACATGCGGCTGCATCCTCCCAGAGAACCTAAGTTCCTTAAGGGCAGGGACTGTTTTTTTTTTAAAAAATATGTATCACCAACACCTAGCACATGCCTTGCACATTTCCTGAAATTATCACAAAGAGTATCCCTCTTCAGCTTATGGACTTGGAGAGTGTCCTGGGCACTAACAGGTTAAGTGTCTTGCCTAGGGTCATGGTGTCAGGGATGTGTCAGAGATAGGACTTGAATCCAGGTTCTTCCTGCCTCTGAAGCCACCCTTCTATCCACTAAATAATGCTGTCTGGTACATAGTAGACAGTTAATAAATGATTTTAGATCAATAATAGGTATTTAAATGCTTAGTTGGAATGAGTTCTAGCTTTAAATCATTCTACCTCTGCTACTTGCTATTTGTGTGACCTTTAGAAAGTAACTTCATTTTTCTGGCCCTCAGTTTCCTCATCTGTAAAATAAGGGGTTTGGTAAATTGCCTTGGAGATCATAGTTTTAAATCTATAATTCCTTATGGCATCTGCTTTAGGCTCACTCACTACCCACTGGCAGGTTGGGTACCCCTAGGGGAGCTGACTTCTTCTCCCTTGGGATTTGAGAAGTAACAATCAGGAGCTAGACCAGAGAATAAGTGTGAATTGAGATTGTTTCATTCTTTATACTTAAATCTTCTGTGCCGAACAAAAAACTTGGCACATAGTAGGTGCACAGTAAAGAGGTTATTGATTAATTGAGGAGTCATTCTCTTGCTCAGCTGGGCTGAAGGTTCATTACACTGCTGGGCTGCAGCTAATTAAAAAACACCTTGTCACCACAATTTCTGACCCTTCAGTCACTCATGGCTTGCCAGCTTTCTGTATGATGGATTAACAGTAGGCAGAAAATGCTGTATATGCTCTGTGTAATCCATCAGGAAGGGCATATCTGTGCATATACTAAGGACTCAGCCCTCCCTGATGAGTCCCTACTTACACCTGTAGACTGTGTGACCTTGGACAAATCATTTACCTTCTTAGTCTTTGGCTTCTTAATTCATAAAACAAGGGGGTTGGACTGGCTGGACTCTGAGAGCATGTTACCTAGTATTTATTAAGCACCTACTCTGTGCCAAATGCAGAGAAATAAATAGAAGCAAAAAAATAAGTTCCTCTCAAGGTACTTACATGGGGATAGGGGAGACATCAGGTAAACAACTAAATGCAAACACAAAAAATATATGAGATAAATTGAGGCCAGTCTCAGAGGAAAGATGCTAAGAGTAAGGATGAGAATGGCTTCTTAGGTGGCTCCCGAGCTGTGTTTTGTAGGCAGAGAGGAATTCTACCAGGTAAAGGAGAAGAAGGTGGGATTTTAACTGAGACTTGAAGGAAGCCAGGGAAATGAAGAAGGTATGGGGAACCACCAGTGCAAATTCTCAGGGTCAAGAGATGTTGAGGAACAAGAGTACAGAGGAGAGTAAAGAGTAAGAAGATTGGAAAGGTAAGAAGGGGCCAGGTTATGAAGGGCTCTGGATGTATTAATCTACGTTCCTAAGTCACTCATGCTCTATAGGTCTCAGTTTCCACATTTATAACATGAAGGGCAGCCTCTGAGGTTCCTTCAAGCTTTGATTTTACCATCTTTAATAACTAAATTATCCAGGTCTCAGTTTCTCTATCTGTAAAATGAGTGGGTTGGACTCGATGGCCTCTGAGGTCCTTTCCAGTTCTGCCTCTATGATATTATAAAATCCCAGAAATCTGGAAGAATAGTCCAATATTTCCCCAGGTTTCACTTTGTCTTCTGAATGCTGTGTAAACTTCAGGGTACTTCATACTCACTCTGGTACTTTCACTCACTCAGGTACTTTCCTCACTCTGTTACTGAAGATCATTTTCAGAACATTGTGTCAAACAGGCGAAATATCTCCCCATCCCCACCCCGGCTCCCTCTGCCCAGATAGTTTGGACTCTGTTCTTCACGGTTTTAAGGTACAAAGTGCCTGGCTCTTATCCACTTCCTTTCCCTTTGGAATTTCCCTTTGGCTGACTGGCTGGGAGATGTTAGAAAGGGAGTGAGCCATTGAGTGGCCTCCCTGCCATTTAAATGGCCACATCTTGCACAGCTCAGGGAAGGAAGAACAGTCATGCTAATAAAGAATTACAATTTACATGAGAATGACAAGGAGAAATGTGAAGAGACTGATAGGTCTACCCACCGCCAAATCCTTTCTGCCTGAGTAAATTCGATTTGAATTCTTCTTGAAACACCAGCTCAACAGCGCTTGGACAATATCGAAAAGGTCAGAGGAGGCAATGTCAAACATAATCTCCAGCTGACTACAAGGGCTCTAGTCGAGATTCATAACAATATCTTCCTGGAGCTGGGGCTCCGCACTGGCTCTCCAAGGGACACTCTATATTTATCTAGGAGTAGCAGACTTTGCTTCCCACCTCTCTTGAATGTCTGCAGAGCGCCAGCTAATAAGTTTTTTTTTTCCTCTTCCGAGACACAGTAGAGGATAAATGTTTTGATCTGGCTGCAATGAGCAGGCCCTCCACAGGACATTTGCACATTAACTACAGAGAGCAGGCAAGCTCCAGAGCTGAGATGCAAGGAGGTAGGGCTCACCTGGTGCTGCTTTTAGGGTAAGAGGGGATCTTGAATCCCTTTGCTCTGAAAGTCATGGATTCTATTGGACACAGGCAGGTCTCTGTCCCCTGGCCTTGATCCTACCTCTGGATCATAGGCTTATCATTTTACAAGAGGAAACTGAGACCTGGGAAATTAAGTGACATCGCTTTGTAGAAGCATAGGGAATGGATGGAACCATAGAGGGAATCCAGCTCAACTCCTTGCTACAAAACAGGAAATTGAGGACCAGGGACACTGTTCTTGTTTGTCCTTTGTTTATGAAGAGGGCCAATGACATCATAAATGAATAATATCTTGCCTTTTCATGAACTGTGTTTAAGAGAGGCAGAGTCACACAAAATCACCAGCTTCACTCTCTCTTCCAGTCATTGAAGTTCAGTGGCAGAAGAAAAGTCAAGATGGCTGGCAATGACCCAGGATGCAGTGGATGAGCTTGGAATCTTCAATGTCTGACCAAGCTCTAAGCACTCCCCAGCTCCTGCTTCAGCTGCCTTCAAAGCTGTTGGAACAAACTCTTCTCATGTGCCTATTCTGCCAGGAAAATCTTTACATGACTGGGGAAGGGGGCATTCCCTTAACTCAACAAGAGGTTTAAGGCACTTTGGTTACCCTTAACTTGGTTTAGAATATCTGCTGAGACACTTTACAAGGTGTGACTACTGAGAAGTGTGCTACAGCTTCTTGGAGCCACAGGTGAGTGTTGAGTGCCCAGTAGACACCAACGGTGGATCAGCAGTCCTGGAAAGGGCTCATACCAGAGGGGCTAGTCTTCCTGAACACCCCATACATAGCTTTAGAGTTAGAAGAAATCCTAGAAGTCTTCTCATCCAGTCTCCTATTTTGCAGAAGAGGAAAGTGAGGTACAAGATTAAATGACTGGAAGGATCCTAGGTGGTAAAAAGAACTTTAGGGTTTGTATAGGCTTATCTCCTCACTTGATGAGGGGACTGGACTACACACACACACACACACACACACACACACACACACACACACACATACACATGGAGCAGGTAGTCATTTGACACAGTGAATTGTAGGCTAGGTTTGAAATTTGGAATGCCTGATATCACATTTTACATCAGATACTTCTTATCTGTGAGACTCTGGCAAATTTCTTAATTTCTCTGTGAAAATTTCACTTTCATTGTCTATAAGAAGACAATAACGCCTGCAGTATTAACCTCACAGATTGGTCATCAGGATCAAATGAGATAAAATCTACATGACTTTGCACATGGTAAATGTAGGTTATTATTATGTAAGATTTGTCAGGGACACTGTCCTTCTGACCTTCCACTGCCAGCCCAGCCCCATTTTAGAAGGTCTCATCTTCCATTTACTTACAGAGGTCCAGGGTCAGGAAAAACTTTCCAACCAACGGAGCTGTCCAAAAGTCAAAGTTCTACCTTCCCTTAGAGGCATGCAAGCAAAGGGCAGCTGGCCCACTGTGAGGGGAAGGGGAGGGTTTATGGAGGCAATACTTTTTAAGGTATAGATTGGATTAGATGACCTCAGAAGTCTTTCAACTCTGGGATTCTGTGGTTCATATCGCAATGGTCATTTTTAGTTGCTATTCTCTAGTGTCCTCTTGGGAAAAGAAACTTGAAAGGAAAAAGAGATAAAAATCATAAAGTTCAAGTTGGAAGAGATTGCTGCTATCTTTTAGTCCCCACCCTCCTCAATTTCTTGGGAAGAAACTGAGGTTCAAGAGGTCAAGTGATTTATCCAAGTCTAATCCACCTCCCTATTTTTGTTCAATCACTTCCAACTGTTCATGACCGCATGGACCACAGCATGATAGAACCTTCTAGACTCCACTATCTCCCAAAATCTGTCCAAGCTCATATTTGTTGTTTCCATGACACTATCTATCCATCTCATCTACTGCCACCCCCTTCTCTTTTTGTTTTCAATCTTTCCCAACTTCGGGGTATTTTCCAAGTCCCATCTTCTCATTATCTAGCCAAAGTATTTAAGCTTTTGTTTCAGTATTTGACCTTCCAATGAAGAGTCTGAATTAATTGCTTTAAGTATTGACTGATTTGACCTTCTAGCTGTCCAAGGGACTCTCTAAAGTCTTCTCCAGCACCACAATTTGAAAGCATTGATTCTGTAGTGCTCAGCTTTCCTTATAATCCAACTCTCACACCCATACATTGCTGCTGAAAAAAATGTAGCTTTGATTCCATGGACCTTTGTTGGTGAGGTGAAGTCTCTGGTTTTTCAGTATGCAGTACAAATTTGCCATAGCTTTTTTTCCCAAGGAGCAAACATCTTTTAATTTCATGGCTGCAATTGCTTTCTTGCAGTGATCTCTGAGCCCAAGAACATAAAATCTGACACAGCTTCCATTTCTTCTCCCTCTGTTTACCAGGAAGTGATGGGACCAGTTGCCAAGATCTTAGGGTTTTTTTATGTTAAGCTTCATTCTACTCCTTCATCCCCATCAAGAGGCTTCTTAATTCCACTTCACTTTCTGCCATTAGAGTCCTTCAAATGCTTGAATTTGGCTACCATGTTTCACCTATCTTTTCTTCTCCAGGCTATTTCCCAGTTCCTTCAATTGATCTTTACATGGTGTATCTTAGTTCATTCCAAGACCTTTCTAATTTTAAATCCAGTAATACTAAATTCTGTTTCTCAGTGAGGTCATAGATCTAGAGCTGGAAGGGACATCAGAGACCATCATCCAGGCAATTCTAATATCGTTTTAAGAGGAAGAGACTGAAGTCCATAATGATGAAGGGTCTTTCACAAAGCCACACAATTTCATGGATTCTGTGAAATCTATCCATAGACCCATAGGTCTATGGATATAGAATCCCAGCTCTTAGACTATAAAATTGCTGAGCAGATGCAGTCTTTACTTGGTAGAAGGAAATTCTTCTTAGGAAATTCCTTATACCAATGAAATCACAAATCTGAGGGGAAAAGTCTCTGTGTCTAGTCTCTTCTTAGATAAGGAGCATTGAAAGCCACCAATTTCTGTTGCCATCTCTAGCTCCACTCCCCAAGGATAGGGTTGCTTGCATATATATATATACCCGCTGAAAAATTTCCTCTTAAGAAAATTCCCAGGCAGCTAAAAAAAAAGCTTCTGAGCCCATGCTATGCATGAGCAGGGTTTAGGTTTGGTGTATTTTGGCATCTGACCATGTTTACCATCACCATGCTCAAAAAGGGGGATGAAGATCTGCCCTTCTGGCCCCTATTTTAATTCCAGGCATGTCTATGTGTAGTAATGCCCCAGGAGTAGAGATGTTATACCTTGCCTGATTGTAGTCAGAGCTCAGGAACAGGAAGGAGAGAGGTCTTTCAGACATCATTGTCACTTATCTGCATGTGGGTGGCAGAATCAGGCCAATTTTCAGCTGGTTGGTGCAGATGATGGGAAATAATCTTTCTTCTGAGTCTTCCCGGCTTCTCAGAGAGTGGTTGTGTGGCTGCTGATGGAACTGTCCACACCCTGGGTGGCTTAGCCTGGGGAGCTGATGGGACAGTTCTTCATGAGTAAGTTAATAGTGGGGGTGTCATCTATTTCCACACTGATCACAGTTCTCTGCCACTGGCCCTAGATTTGAGCGATGTGTTTCTGATTCAAGTCGCTGCATCCACCTCATTACAAGAACTACAGACCCAGTATTCAATTTGTCAGCCCAGACATTACAGCCCCTGAACTTGTTTAGAAAACACTCTACAAAAATTAAATTACACTTTTGCCATCTTCCTCCCAGTCTCCAGGAAGAGGGAGGGGAAAAAAGAACAGCTTAAAATTCTTTGTGTGTTCATTTTGGGTTGTGATGCTAGAAGCTGAAATGGTTTCCAGCTGGGAAGCCACACTCATTCAATGAGAATTTATTGTTTATTTCATTTTTTTCTTCCCCATCTCTGTTATTGTATGGTAAACATCTTGCTTTCCAAGCCTTGCTCGGAGTCTAGAGAATGCTTAATTCAAGTTTCAGAGTTACACCTGTTTACTATTAGTTGTTGTCCATTATTTTAATTCTTTGCCTATTGTGTGCGCTCTGGAAATGTACGTAAATCAATGTCTTCATTCAGAGATGAGACCCTGAGTGGCATTTCATAAGTGAAATCGGTATTATCCACAGAAAGCGTAATGAAGGCTCCCAATGAATAACCCTTGATTATCAGGTGCACACATCCTAGGCATGGGAGAAGTGGGATAATTATGAAGGAAGCTTAGGTTGACAAACGGCAGATTTCACACAGGGTCCGTGCTGAGTGATTGCATTGGAGAAAGAGGATGCTTCAAAAAGTGCTCTCTGCAGATTGAATAGGAATGAGACATTTGGTGGAAAAATATTTTTAAGAACTTGAATTTAGCTAGAAAAAGAAAAAAAAAGATGACAGATTAGAAGAGAGTATCATATGAGGAACCAGCAGCCGAGTTTCATTTTTGCCTTTCCCTGGTGCCCGAGACAAGTCACTACCTTTCTGGGCTTCGGTTTCCTCATCTGGAAAATGGGGAGATTGGACTAAATGGGAAATTTTGTATGCTGGGGATAAGTTCACTTGCCTTGGCAGTGTACTGTCCAGGGAGGTACCCATTGATAATGAGGTTGATGCACTCATTGTCGGAGCTAACTCAGTGTTTGGGAGGCTCTGAAGGAAAGTGTGGGAGAGAAGAGGTATTAGACTGACTACCAGACTGAATGTCTACAGAGCCATGGTGCTGACCTCATTGTTGTATGCTTGTGAAACCTGGACAGTCTACCAGCGCTGCTCCAGGAAACGGAATCACTTCTATTTGAATTGTCTTAGGAAGATTCTGAAGATCACCTGGCAGACTAAAGAACTAGACACTGAGGTCTTCACTCAACCTAAACTGGCAAGCATTCAAACTCTGCTTCAGAAAGGGCAACTCTCATGGGCTGGCCACATTATTTGAATGCAAAACGTACACTTGCCAAAAAGATGATTGTGTGGAGAGCTCACAGGGCAAGCATTCAAGTGATGGTCAGAAGAAATGATACAAGGACAGTGTCGAGGTCTCTCTTGAAAACTTGGGAATTGATTGTGTGACATGGCAGATACTGGTGCAAGACCACCCAGCATGGTGCCCACGTCAGTGAAGGTGCTGTGCTCTGTGAGTAAAGCAGGATTGAAACAGCTCAAAGGAAATGCAGGACATGCAAATTTGGAGCGTCCATCCCAAATGTTTGCAAGGGCTATTGGTGCCTGGCCTGTGGTACAGCATTCCAACCTTGTGTGGGTCTGATCAGCCACAGCTGGATTCATTGAAACTTGACTGTAGCCAGTAATATCATTTTGTTCCTCTTCCAGAAAGGACAACAACCAGCTAAATCAGCACCGCGCGATGATAAAGAAATACACGGGAAAGGTTGTGGAATCAGAAGGTGCAATTCCAAATTTTGCCTCTGATGTTGACCACCTGCGTGACCTTGGGCAAGTCAAAAACAACAATGATCATTTACAGAGAGCTTTGTGTATTGCAAAGAGCTTTACATGTGTCATTTCATTTTATTTGCTTGTCAATCCTGGGAGGTAGATGCTCCTATTATTCCCATTTTATAGATTGGGAAACTGAGTCTGAGAGAAATTAAGTGTCTTGCCCAGAGTCACACAGTTAGGAGGTGTCCAAGGTGGGATTTGAACTTAGGTTATTCTAAGTTCAGTTCTTTGTCTACTACACAGCTTTGCTGCTTAACTAAACTATTCTGGTCTTATATGCCTCATCTGTAAAATGATGAGGTTGAATTACGTGATCTTTGAGGTCTCTTCCAGCTCCAGATTTAAATTCTGTTTTCTGTGTAACCCTGGACACATTATTTCTCTGGGTCTCAGTTTTCTCATCTGTAAAATGGGGGTATTAGACGAGGTGATCTACAGGTCCCAGCTCTAAGGATCTACAAACTTTCTCCAAATAGTTGTACTCTGATGCATTGTCACGGTATGAAGACAATAACCCTGTGTTCTTAAAGACTATGTTGGAGCTGGTCTACTCTATCATGCTGGAAGGACTAGGAGAAAAGTTCCAGCTTCAACATGAGACTATTTTCCAAAGACTAACCTAGCCAAACAGGAAAAGGTCAACTGCCAGCCTGCTTGCCTGTGGGTGAGTAATGCTTTGTCCATGAACACTCAAAGGAAAATATAAAATGGTCCTCAGTCCTATGTGGTTCCCACCTGTTTCTGCAGTTCTGGTATCCCACAGTATTTTGTCCCCTTATAAATGTGATCTCAATTCTTAATTAATGGTACTCTAAGAAAGAGATCTTTGACAGAAATCAACAGGTGATATGTTGTTGGAGAGACTGCATATTGATCTTGACATTTTGAAAAGAGACACAAAAATGTTGAATAACCAGAAGTTGTTTGTTTGTTCATTTGTTCCTTCCTTCCTCCCTCCCTCCCTCCCTTCCTTCCTTCCTTCCTTCCTTCCTTCCTTCCTTCCTTCCTTCCTCCCTCCCTCCCTCCCTTCCTTCCTTCCTTCCTTC
>NW_027185798.1:11330578-11345510 GCF_028583685.1 Petaurus breviceps papuanus | reverse complement strand
CTTTGCTCTATTCTCAATTTCTTCTTTACCTGCAATCAGAAGAGCAAAAATCTTTTCCTCAAAATCTGAACACTTCCATTCTTCTCTATTGATTGCATAGTAAGCCCCTCTGGGCTGAGGACAGATAACAACTTTAATTCATTACTTTTATGTTTTAAAAATAACTTTGTGTCTTATATTTTAATTTTCACAGTTGAAAATTCTATATTCATTATACAGGAGCTAGACATTTCTCCCAATCATCCAATCAGTGAGACAGATAAGTGGCATAATGGATAGATTGATCAGCTTGGAATCAGGAAGACTTGAGTTCAAACCTGGCCTCAGACACTTTTGAGCTGTGTGACCCTGGACAAATCACTTAACTTCTTCCTGTCTCAGTTTCTTCCTCTGTAAAATGGGGATAACTATTGTCTTCCTTCCAGGATTGTGAGAATCATATGAGACAATACTTATAAAGTACTTTGCAAACCTTTAAATGCTTCACATATGCTAGCGATTTTTATCCACATGCTGGGTCTTAACAGATGTGAAGTTTGGAAAACTTGGCATGATGTGGAGGAAGACAGGGGCATAGAGTTCAGTGAGTCACTCCCTCTTTTCTTGGTATCCTTGCAGATCACGGTCCATCTAAAGCTGAGTAGGTGGGTTACAAGAAGAGCTAAGTCAGCAAAATCCGTCGCCCTGAGAACCACCTGACACTTTTCTTGTCCCAGTAAATGAAGCCTAAGAGTGAGGCCAGTGTTGACCCAAGCCCAGGGCACTGTAGTGATCTGACTGATGGCAGATGTGAGAGAGTTCATGTCTTCCCGCCCTTTGTACTAGAGTAGGAGGGCACTAAACTACCAGGTCCACTCCTGGCGATCCATTTACCATCAATCAATCAATGCGCATTCGTTAAGTGCCTACTGTGCACTCACAGGCTGCTATTTGTCCTTCATTCTTGAAGAGGACCAATGACATCAGGAAGGACAAGGCATGACCTGCAAGTGAGTTGGGTTTAAGCGAGGTTTAAGCTGTGCAAAGTCACCAGCCTCACTTTCTTCTTTGGAGTCATCTGGGTCCAGTGGCCAGATATAGATCAGGATGACTGAAGATGGCCCAGGGGGCAGTGGAAGACTTTGGCTTTTTAAACTAAGGTCATTCCCAGGTCTCAGTTTGACTGAGGCAATACCTGTTTAGTAATTAAGGCTAAGTAAAAAATGAGGCAAACAATGGCATCTTTTACCTAGTAAAAAGCAATAAAAATAAACTCAATCTTGAAAGGAAAGACCCTCAGGGTTTCTGACCAAAACAGAAACAATGACACCAAGGAGAGGAATCCCAAAAAGAAATAGTCTGAGCCTTTCTTTTCTATTATAGGAGACTATGTATACATATAAAATGATAGCAAGAATAATAATTAACATTTAAATAGTTTTTTTAAGTTTGCACACTGCATTACTGTAATGGGAATGTGAATTTGAAGATCTTTCCTGCCCCTAAATAAGCCTAAGGGAATTTGAAGACCTTCCTTGCTTGGAAGATATACCCTGCCCCCTCATAATCACATGAAGCCTGTGGTGACAGGAGTTTGCTGTAGGGTGGAGCAGAGCCCACAGGAAGCTGTGACTCAGAGCAGCCAGACAGTGGGAGAGAAAGGAGGCACCCCAGGGAGACAGTTAGGCTTGTAAGTAAATGTTGGTTTGTGGGAAGGTTAAAGGATGCTGTGGATCTCTGTACTGTTATGACTTATTAAGTTCTATGTTACTACTATCATGGAGTTGACTTACTGGTTTTGGTTTTCTGGTGTCTGAATAAATGTTTTTCTTCTGTCTTCTGTGTGGAGAGTCTGTTATATTTTGTGATTGAGCACTATGCCTGCATATTTACAGTGGCCATTGACTGCTGTGAATATTGTTGGTGTTACAATTACACATCAAATTCTATCCCAGGCATTTAGTAGTTACATGATCCTGGGCAAGTTACTTAATATTTTTCAGCCTCAGTTTCTTCATCTATAAAATGGGAATAATAATAGTACCTACTTCACAAGCTTGTTGTGAGAAACAAATGAGTATGTGTGTGTGTTTGTGTGTGTATATATATATATATATCTGTATACACACACGGACCTATGTATACGCACAGATACACACATATACCCATACATGTATATCCATTCATTTATATATACAAATGTATATTCATATACACATATACATATATACATACATATACACATATTATATAAAGTTCAGCTCTCATTATTATCTCTGATTTTGATGGCAGCTACATAAGGTAGGCATTGCTATTTTCCACATTTCACAGATGGATAAACTGAGGGTTTTAGGAAGATTTTGAAGATCACCTGAAAGGACAAGGTACCAGACACTGAAGGCCTTTCTCTAGCTGAACTTAAACCCTATGCAGAGGGTGTAGCTCCAGTGGGCTGGCCCTTTATCCTGAATGCCAATCGTATGTTTGATGGCCCACCATGGCATCTCCACACCAAAGAAGGCGCTGGGCTCTTTGAGCACAGCAGAATCACAGTAGTGCAAAGGACATGCGAGATGCACAAATCTAGAGGCATCTCCACCCCAAGTGTCCACATGGACTGTTTGTGTCTGACCCTGGTAGAGCCTTCTGAGCTTCTGCTGGTCTCATCAGCCACAGTCAGACCCACTGTACCTTGACCCCACCGTCGTTATGTCATTGGTCCTCTTAGTAAAGGATGAACAGCAACAACAGCTCCTTCTCACCAGCATCTATTGCCCTCCCTCAATGCCCCCCTTCTGTGCCCTTGGGACCTTCATCTTCATCTCTTTTTAGCTCCTGGGGCTCAGAAACAAACCTGACTTTCTCTGGAAGAAGTCTCCTTCTTCCGCAGTGCTGAACGTTCCTTCTGTCATGGACTCTCACATGCGGGGTCAGGATGAGGAATGAGACTATTCTGTGTCCTCGTGGTCACTCTGAGATCCTGGGCAAGCAAGTTACTTTGCCTTTGTTTGCCTCTGTTTTATCAAATGTAAAATGGGGATAATTATAGCAACTTCCCTCCAGGGTTATTGTGAGGATCAAATGAGTTATGATTTGAGAAGTGCTTAGAACTTTGCCTGACATGCAGTAGGTGCTTAATAAATGCTCGTTTCCTTCATCCCTCCCTCCTTTCCTTCCTTCCTTCCTTCCTTCCTTCCTTCCTTCCTTCCTTCCTTCCTTCCTTCCTTCCTTCCTTCCTTCCTTCCTTCCTTCCTTCCTTCCTTTCTTCTTCCCCCTTCATTTGTGAAGATCAAATGATATGTTTGCAAAGCATTTTCCAGATCATAAAGTAGTCAGTCTTTTGGAATGTGGCAATCTGGTTTGTAAATTTGTTACATTTTTTTTCTTTTTCAATTGGGGAGGGGGGGTAGGAAGGAGCTAAAATAAATGATTTTTAATGGAAAAAACCCCTAATTTTAAAGAGTAAAACAAAACAGGTGTGTTGGGAAGGGGCAAAAACAGGGCTCAATTCCAGGCACAAGAAATCCTGGAGCAAAGTCTCTGAGGTTTGTTTAGGGAACAAAGGGGAAATCCAGTTTGTCTGAAATGCAGAGAATATGGAGGGGAGAAGAGTGAGAGCAGACTGGAGGGGGGAAAGTGATCTCAGGTGGTGGAAGGCCTTGAATGCTGAGCAAAGGACCTTGAATTTTAGCAGGCAGTTGGGAGCCCAGGACTTGGCCAGATTGATGCATAAGGAATATGTCCAGCAGCCACGGGAAGGATGGATTGGAAAGGCATCATTGGAGCAGAAGCTCACAGCCCTTAGAAGCTGCCCAGTCTAACACCCTCTATGACGGATGAGGAAACTGGGGCCAAGAGAAGGTGAATTATTAGATTGTCAGTGTCTGAGACAAGATTTGAACTCGTCTCCCTGACTCTGAATTTGGCGCTCTATCCAGTAAAGTGGAGGGGGAAGGCCAGTTAGGAGGTTTTGACAGTAGTTCAGGAAACAGACAAAAAGGGACAAACAGATGTGAGAGATACTGCAGAAGTCGTGCCCTTCCAATTTTTACCATTTAATAGCTGTATAACCTTGGGCAAGTCATGTAACCTGACCCTCAGTTTTCTCCTCTGTAAGATGGGTGGGTTGAACTAGGTGCCTTCAGAAGTCCCTTCTGATCAAAATCTACGATCCAAAATATTGAATATGTGTGTGCATGTATGTGTATATATATACACATATAAATGTAATTGTTGTGTGTTGGCATAGAGCATATGGGTGCATCCTTGTACTCTGGGCTTTGAGACCATGCACACAAAATCAGAAAAAGGTTGCCAATGTTGATGTTGCAAAAAGTAGGTTAGGAAGGATGCTGCCCCTCTGGCCACTGACTCCGTGGTGGTTTCACTTGAATCAGATTTGCAAAAGAGCTGGACCATTGTTTATTTAGGGCTAAGTGAAAAGAGTCCGGCATTTCAGCTCTCTTCACTTGAGTCAGCAGCATCCAATTTCCGATGTGTCTGGAATGATTTGGCTGGAGCTTATCTGGAGGCAGGGGGTGGAGGAACAGCTTGGTTAATCCATGCTTTTGTGATCTGGATACATGAAAAGGTCCCTCCCAGCTCCATCTCCACTGGGCTCATCCTAGCTAGTCTTTCACTTTCTCTTGCCTCTCTTTCTTCCTCATCCATACAGGCATTTGGTGCAGTCGTTTATGTCGTGACATCCTAGATTTAGAGGTGAAAAGGACCACAGAGGTTTTTTAATCTGACTCCATCATTTTACAGATGAAGAAACTGCGGCAAACAGAGGTCAAGTGACTTACCCAGGGTCATACAGCTAAGATGTGTCCAAGGTGGGATTTGAACCTAGGTCTTCCAGACTCAAAGTCCAGCCTCTATCCACTATGCCATAATAATATCCAGAAATTATACAACATATTAAGGTTTACAAAACACTACAAATATTATCTTATTTGATCCTCAAACAACTCTGGGAGGTAGGTGCTATTATAATCCTCATTTTACAGATGGGGAAACTGAAGCAGACAGAGTCTGATCGGTGTCTAAGGCAGGATTTAAAGTTAGGTCTCCTTGACTCCAGGTCCAAAGCACTATCCATTGCATTGCCCAGCTGCCTGTACCATGGTGTTTTGATTGTGTCCTTCATAAGGAAAGCAGTGTGATTCTCTGGGGTCAAAGGACTTGAGTTCAAATCATGTGTCTTTCACTATTTGTTCTTAAGCAACTCACTGTATGTCCTCATGCATGTTGCATCCCTTCCAAAGACTGTAAACTCCTTGAGGGCAGGGACTGTTTCACTTTGGGACCTAGCCTGGTCTCTGGTATATAGCCGGTGTTTCATAAATGCTTGTTGATTGAGTGACCTCTCCATGCCTCTGGACTGAGTGGGTTGGACCAGATGACCTCTGAAGTCCTTTTCTCCTCTAAATCAATGAGTGGCCATTGGACAGGACTGTACAGTGTCTTGGTACTTTGGGTGTGAGGAAATTAGATCTCTTCTTCTGTTTTCCTTCTTTAGAGGAAGGCTAATTAATAATAATAATACAATTCCTTCTCCTCCCATTTCCTTCTATGTCTCATTTCTCTCCTTTCTCCCTTCTCCTCCCTTCCTTTCTCTTTCCTTTTCCTCCCCTCCTCTTTCCTGTCCTCTTCTCCCCTCTTTTGTCTTTTCCCTCCCCAGTCTTTCCCTGGCCTTCTCTCCCTTCCCCTCCCTCCTCTCCTTCACCTGTCCTCCCTTCCTTTTCCCCCTGTCCTCTCTCCCCCCCCCTCCTCCCTCCCCTCCCCTGCCCCCTCTTCTCTTACCTTATTCCCTTCTCTCCCTAGTCCTCCCTCTTTCCTCTTCTGAACTGCTTCTTTTCCCTTCTCTTCCCTCTCCTCTTTTCTCCTCCTTCTCTCCCCCCTCCCTTCCTCTGCTCTCCTCTTCTCCTCTTTCCTTCCCTCTCCCCCCTCTTTTTTTGACATCTCTTTCAAATAAGAACCTTCGTTTCCTTTTAAATTTCACAGAGTCCCCCAATGAAAGCACACATGGAGACATAAAGGGAAACAGCCTCTTGTCGTCGGGGTGATGGCATTGTCACTTGCTCAGAGATATCTGCTTCTCCTGTGTCAGAAGCTCGGGGCATTCTTTTCCCCAAAACCCAACAATCCACTCAAATGACAGGCTGCCCCCGTTCACTGGCTATTGCCTTTAGCTCTACAAGGTCTGACTGCAGTGTTTGGTGTTTGATAAGCACACCGGCATTTTTCGGAATAATGGCATCTGTTATCTGGATAAGCCTTAATTCTCTTTGCTGTGTGTTTTCACACAGACTCACTGGATCCAAATAGACCCTGTCCTTCCAAGTTCTCCTCCCGGGAGGGAGGCGATGACGCCGTGCCCAGGGATACAGTCAGCCTTTGCTTAGCACAGCCTGCGTTCTGGCTGCCCTTTGGACCCTGCTCACTCAGTCTTGTTACTACCGCTAAGCCCCCCTTTTTGACCATAAATTTAGAGGTGGAGAGGATGTTAACAATTGTTGAGTCTATCCCCATGTTACAGATGAGGCCACTAATGTCCTTGGATGCTGAATGATTTGTCCAAAATCACACAGGTTTTAACTGTCACAGGTGGGAATGAGAACCCAGAGCTCATTGGCTCATCAAACTTGATCCTGAAGGGGTGTCAGAGGTCACTTCATCCACTCAATTTATTTTATAGATAAGTAGACTTAGATATAAGGAAATAAAGTGACTCATTCATGGTCTTACAAATAGCAAACATCAGAGCTGGCATGTGAAACCAGATCCCATAGATGGTAAGAATCAGAGACGAGATTAGAACCTGTGTCCTTTACCTCTAAAGCCAATGCTCTACCCACAGCACTTCAACATTGCATCAAGGGTACATTTTTTCAGCCTCAAGAACTGTCCTTATTTGTGTCAGGATGGAGAAATGCAGATTGAAGGTTACATACCTTTTGTCTGAGGAATCCAGTGAAAATGGACCCAAGAGTCCCTGTTTCCAAGACTTGTTTCTCCCCACCAATGGCTTTTCAGAATGGAGAGTCCACCATTGTTGAGTCTTCACAAGCTATCTTTGCATTCCCTGCCCTTCCACCCACTCCCTCCCGATACGGAGCAATGAAGCCGTAACCCTTTGAATCTTGTATTCCTGGGCATACATCTTTTTTTTTTAAATGGAGGAAGCAAGAAAATGCATTTCATTCGCCACTGGTCATGCTGTAATGGCAGGTAATTAGAAACTTTAATCAATTGTGTATTGCGCAGCATGACTGTCATGTCAAAAAGGGGCATTGCCAAAAAAAAGGTACAAATAAATATGAAAATGAGGGCTGTGAGGCATCAATAATCAGGTGTATTACTGATCTCCGGCTTCCCTTTCACCAAACTTCTTGTATGTATCAAATTCTTTTCCTCCACACCTTTCTGAATTTTCATCTACACATCATTTTCATTTATTTGTTTGCCCTTCATATCTCAAGTCACTGATCCAAGTTTTACGGATGAAAGAAGGACCAGAATACAAGTTACCCATTCTCCGGCCACTTAGTGTCTCCTCTCTGACCCCATTCTCTTCCCTGGAAGGTGACAAAGTCTGATCCTTTTTTCTAAGGAAATCTATTCTCACCCATTTAGGGGCAATCTGTGTTCCAGAGACACCTGAGAAGAGTGAAAAACTCCATCACAAAATGCTCTGGACGATTCCTCTCCCAAACTCTTCATTTTTCAATATTCCTTCAAATCTTTTGATCATTTCAGAGGTAAAGACTCTTTTAGATGTGAATCTGCCTTTATAGAATCTGCTTCTCTCATTCAGCAAGGAAACCATTCCCTAACATGTCTGCAGGGACCAGGAGCCCAGTGACTCTGAGACAGGGAACATGGAGGAGACACTGATTTCAAACATCCCTTCTGTTCTCATGTATGACCCTGGGTAGGTCACTCTACTTTTCTGGGCCTCATTTTCTCATCTTTAGTATGAGGGGGTTTGGACTAGACATATCTGAAGTCTCAGCTCCAGATGTGTGATCTCTCTGGGTCTCAGTTTCCTACTCTGTAAAATTGTACTATCTATTCTTAAACCCAGGGTTTTGTGAATTTGTTTTTGTAATATTCAGCTAACTGAATTTCCAAATAATTGATTTTCTTTGTAATTGTATATATTTTATTTGTGCATTCTGAGAAGGGGTCCATAGACATCACCAGACTGTTGTGACACAATAAAGGCTGAAAAAGGCCTTTTAAAAGTCTCGTTTGCTTCTAAATTGGAGTCTATAGGTCTTTTTTGACATAGCAACTATTCACAGAAATAACACACCATAGAACTTTAGAACACAAAAGAACCTTAGAGACTATCTAGCTACATTTTACAGGGGAGAAAACTGAGGCCCAGAAGTGAAGTGACTTATCTAAGGTCACCAAGCTAGTTACTGATGGAGTCAAAACCAGACACCTAGTCTCTTAACCCCAAACCCAACGCTTTCCCCTTCCACTGTGCTAAAAATGAGCATACCAAATGCTGGGAACTGGGCAGTTTTAGTGTTATTGCCTCTATTTCTGAGGTTATCAAGCATTTATTAATCACCTTTTATATATCAGGCTTTCACTGTTCACTATGGCAATTTAAAAACAACAAAAAACAAAAACAACTTCACCAGGAGGAAGGACAGAGAAAAATGTTTTACTTCCCAGAGGAAGCTGAATGATTGATTTAAGAGACAACCTTGAGATAGCTATCAGTAAGGGAAGGTGCCTGCTTGTGGATGTTAAAGGTTTATGAGCTTAGCAAGCTGAGGCTTAGCTCAACGTTAGCAGCTCCAGATGGGGAAGGAAATTTTTTATTCTGATAATACCAAGTCTATGTGTGTTTCAGGAAGGGGACCTTGAATTAATGGTGCCCATGAATAGTGGTGAGATTTCACTTTTTGGAGCCTTGCCAAGGTTTGGGGCTTTCTTTCCTACCTTGTGTCTAGGTGGCAGAGTGAATAGGGTTGCCATTGAAATCAGGAAGACATGAGTTTGAATCTAACCTTAGACACTCAACATTCTACCCTGAGCAAGTCACTTAATCTTTCTCAGCCTTAATTTCCTCATCTGTAAAATGGGGAAAATAATAACAGCTACTCCCTTGGTTGCTCTGAGGACCACATGAAATAACATGTGTACAATTATTTGCAAACCCTAAAGGGCTAGATGAATGTTAGCTCGCGTATGATATAAACTGCTCATTTCTGCCTCTGTCCCCTTCATAACGAAGGGGCTCATCAAAAGGACTTGCACAATTAACTTGACTGACTTTTTAAAACATCTCCCTCTGCAGGGTGTGGCAATGGTCATTGTTACCTTGTTGAAAACATGAGACATCTCCAAATTGCTCCTTGTAAAAAATAAATCTTGGTATTGATACCTTGTTTTTTTTTAAATATCACATTAATTTCCAAGCATATCACTTCCCTTATCATTTCTTATTTTGCTTTTTGGAGGACAATTAGGGTTAAGTGATTTGCCCAAAGTCACACGGCTAGTGTGTCAAGTGTCTGAAGTCTTATTTGAACTCAGGTCCTCCTGACTCCAGGGACGGTGCTCTATTCACTGCTCCACCTAGCCACTCCATGAGCCATTTCTTTTTTTAAAAAAATCAACAAACAAAATCTTCATTGATGTATTTTGTTATTTTGATACCTTTTTAGTATTCATATTATATATGAATCTTTCTTCTTGTCTCTTCCCAGAGAGCCATCTCTTAGCAAAGATTAAAACAAGAAAGAGACAAAAAAAAGCTAACAAAACTAATCAAAACATTGACTGTATGGGGTGGGTAGATGGCACAGTGAATAGAGCACTGGCCTGGGAGTCAGGAGGGCCTGAGTTCAAATCCGTCCTCAGACACTTGACACATTAGCCGTGTGACTTTGGGCAAGTCACTTAACTCCAATTGCCCTGCCTTCCCCCTGCAAAAAAAAAAGGAAAAGAAACATAGACTGTGCCTGACAGTATATGCAACATTCATAATCCATAGCCCCACACCTTTGCAAGGAAGGGAGGTAGAGGCATTTTCTTTATTCTTCTCTGGAACCAAGACTGATCATTACAACTAAAAAGCTCTCAGTTTTGTTTGTTGTTTCTTTTTTGCTTCATTATAGTCCTTGTGTGTAGTTTTTCTTACTTTACTCTGAATCAGTTTATATGTTTACTTATGCCTCTCTGAATTCTTCATATCTGTCACTTTTTAAAGTGCAGTGGACTTCCCTGCTAGGTCTATACCCCAAGCAGATCAAAGACATAAAATTCCTAAAAACACCAGGAGTTCATGTGATAACAAAGAATTAGAAATAAAATAAGTGCCCCTGTTTGTGAAACATCTGAATAAATGGAGGGTAGACATGTATACAATGGAATACTGCTGATAAGACCCAGCAAAAGGCACGGCCTCTCTGAGCCTCAGTCTCTTCATCTGCAGAATAAGAAAGTGGGATTAGATGGCATCCAACATCTTTTTGAAGTTCTAGTTATATGATTAACTTCTTTTAAAAATATTAATTGATTCCTCCTCTTCCTTCTCCTCCCTCTCTTCCTCCTCCTTCACCTTCTTCTTCTCTTTCTCTTTCTTCTCCTCTTTCTCCTCCTCCTCCTCCTCCTCTTCCTCCTCCTCTTCCTCCTCCTCCTCCTCCTTCTCCACCTCTTCCTTGTCCTTCTTCTTCATTGCCCCACTACGTTCTTCCCTGATCTTTTACTTTATAACACAGAATTGAAAAAGAAAGAAACAAAAAACTGTTTTAGTAAAACTACCATGACAACAGACAGTATATGCAGTGTTCCATACCCCTAGTCCTTCACCTCTTTAAAGGAGGGGGAGAGGGCACATTCTCATAATCAGGTAAGCTTTAATGACTTGAGTCTTCATCCAAAGTGAAGGGTAATTTGACACACAGGTCTTACAGTAAGAATCTGTCCTCTAAAGAGTCTGACCCAAACAATTCATCTTGGAAGCAATCATTATTAGTGAAACCCATTCTTCCACAAGGGACCGAGGATGGTACCAAACCAGCTAGTTCACTTTGGGGGAGCTCCAGTCATAAAGCCTTAATAAAGCGATGTTTTTTGTCCTCTCAATAAGATTCCACTAGGCATGTCCAAATCCTCCATAGGGAGATGCTTTCAAAAGATCAGAACAAAGGCTTAGCCTTTGTGATCTCATCAAGATGATAGAAAATCTCTCAACCCACATACTTTCAAACACCATTGTTACCACTAGCCCTCCAAGCCTGAGAAAAAATCCTGCACTAGAATCAGGAGAACTGGGCAGTAAGGTAAAATGTAAAGTATGCTATAAATGGGTTCATGTCTAATCACGCTTCAAACTTACTTGTGTGACCTTAAGCAAATCCCTTAACCTGTGGGCCTCAGTTTCCTCATCTGTAAAAGTGAGGATATTGGACTAGGTAATAGATCTAAAAGTCTGTCATTCAAAGAATGCCTTCCCTCCCACCTACCCACATCTTACACTTTTTAGCCTTGTTGAGTGGGGTTAGAAGATCAGTGAGTTGGGTAGATGGATAAATACTTATTAATTGATCAATTTATTCAAAATATGGGAATGACAACAGTATGAGTCAAAAAGCATTTTAATCACCCACGATGTGCAAGGACATCAAGCAATACACAAACGTTTCTTACTATTTGTCAGGTGCTGTGTTAGGCATTAGAGATACAAAGTGGAGAATGAAGTCATTGCAGCTCAAGGAGCTTACATTCTGATAAGTGATTAGAGGAAAATAACTCTTTAAGGTTGATTTTTCTTTTTTTTTTGTACCTGCATGGAAGAAAATCTTCAGATTGGAAAAGATTGGTTAGCAATGGATTAAAACCTAAGGTAAGTAAAGAGTTGCTAAGAGAGTATCTTAGCTGTGTTTGGTGAGTCTAAATCCAGGACTGGAAGAATGACACCCAACCCAGAGCATGAAAGACCCTCCCCAGTATGATCTCTGAGCTATTGTTCATATATTTTGAAAAAAAATTATGGAAAATGGGAAAGTCAATAGCAGACCTGGAGGAGAACCAATGTTGTTCCAGTTTTCATGAACTGGGATTCTATGTATTGGTTGTATATATTTTATCTCCCCATTAGACTGTAAGCTCTTTGAGGTCAGGGGATAATTTTGTTTTTTGTTTTTTTTGCATGTGTGGCCTTAGCATTTAGCTTAATGCTTGGCCTGTGGTAAGTTCTTAATAAATAATACTTAATAATAATAAATAATATTTAATAATACTTTTTAATTGATCAATTGACTCAAAATATGGACTGGTAGGCTTGCCTTTGAGTCATAGCAACATGTTGGAAGACATAATAAAAGGGAAGGTTCAAGATCTGTGGGATAGGGAAGTCATTCTATGTATGTGCCATGAAGGGCTCATTGAGAATAGGTCATGCCAGACTAACCTCATTTTCTTTTTTGACAGGGTTACTAGCCTGGCAGATCAGTGGAATACTGCCAACATAATATGCTTGGACGTTAGCCAGTCATTTGACAGACTCTCTCCTGTGTTCTTCTTGTGGACAAGATGGACAACTAGTCTAGGGCTTCGATCATCAGTCTCTTAATTGATGCTTTTTGGATTAGAGTCTATTAGATTGAGAACCAGCTGATTGACTGGACCCAAAGAGCAGTGATTAATGGAGGGATGCCACCCCAGAGGGAAGTTTTAGTGCTTCACAACAGGGACCTGCACTTCCTTCTGCCCTGTTTAATGTTTTTATCAATGACTTGGATAAAGGCACAGATGGCATGCTTATCAAGTTTGCAGATGATTCCAAGCTGAGAAGGACAGCTAATGCTCGGCACGACAGAGCCGAGATACAAAAGGATCTTGGCGGGGGAGAATAATGGACTGGATCAAATAGATGACCCTTAGTTGTGAGAAATGTTAAAGTCAAAGGCCCGACTGCACAAGGACAGGGTTGGGGAGACACAAGGGGACATATGGAAAAACCCAGGGGTTTGAATGTTCAATATGAGTTTGCAGTGTGATGTGTCAGCATCCCAAGGCTAGATTCTGCCTGCTTTCTTGGCAAAAGTGGGGGGCTAGGGATATGGAATGTTACATATAACATCACAATTGGTTGAGGGGTTGATTTTTTTCCTTTTTAAAAATCTTTGTGGGGTGGCCAGGTGGTGCAATGAGTAAGAGCACCGGCCCCAGAGTCGGGAGACCTGGGATCGGTTCTGGCCTCAGATACTCAGCATCCACACAAAAATAACTGGCCGTGTAACCTTGAGCAAGTTACTTAACCCTGATTGCTTTAAAAAAAACTTTGTTGCAAAGGCTGGCTTGAAGGATGGGCAAGGGGAAGGGTCATATTTAGGAGACGCGATCCAAAGACAAAAGATTGATAAAAATTAGATTGAATTAAACAACAGCAACAAAGCTATGTCACATCTTGAGTGTTGTTTTCAATTTGAAGTACCATGTTTTAAAAAGATGTTGTGTCATGGATAGAGTGCTGGGCTTGGAGTCAGGAAAACTTGACTTCAAATCCCGCCTTAACTATCTACTAGCTGTGTGACCCTGGGCAAGTCACTTAACCTCTCTCCACCTCGGTTTCCTTTTTTGTAAAATGAGGGGGTTGGATTTGATGATCTCCATATTCCTTTCATGCTCTAAATCTCAATCCTATCATCCTATTAGTGGGAACACCTTCAGGAGATGGTGAGGTCATTGGAAACAACATGACATGAAGTTCTGTTAAAAATACTGGGCATATTTAGTCTGGAACTGAGAAGATTTAGGGGAACATGATAGATGTGTTTTAATATTTGTTGAATTGTCTTGTAGAAATGGGATCTGACTTATTTTTAGTAGTGCCAAAGGGAAAAGTTAAGAACAATGGGTAGAAGTAAGATTTTAGGTTGATACGGTGTCGGGGGGATCCTAACAATTACCATGGATGCAGGTAAAAGAGAAATTTGCTGCTTCAGGTCACAAATCTGGAAATGAAAGGGATCTTGGCGGTAATCTAGTCCAACTCCCTAATATTAGGGCTGAGGAAAGTAAGACCCAAATAGCTGAGTGATTTGCCTTAAATTATACAGGTAAAGTATAAGAGCCAGAATTCTAATCCCATACCTTCTGACTCCAAATTCAACATTCTTTTCCCTACACCACATTGTATCCTATTGAGGATTGGGATATATGGTCTCTGAAGACACTTCTGCCTCTAGACCTAGGAAACTGCATTGTTTTTCCTTTGGGAATCTTGTTTGTAACTTCCCATGAGCCTGTTGGAGTAAGTTGGAGATCTTCTGAGTCAAGCAACATCTTACTTCAACTGGAATGCTTGGACCGTGCATCTTTTACTCCTCTCTCTATTGTTTTCTCATTAGAAATATCCTCCATGGCTTTCATGACACTTCTCGATAAGTCGCCAGTTGGTGATATGCTACAATCTAACTACATCTAGCCTTGAAATTTTCTTTGTCCTTTGGGCGCTTGCAAGATTGAGTCTTCAGAGATTCCATGGTGTGTAACCTGGTGATATTACAGGGAGAGCACCAGTGTTGGGGTTTGGCAGCAGCTAGGGAAATTGTCCTCCAAATGCAGAATTTGGAAGAATAATGCTTAGTTCTTCTGAGTTTATAATGTACCATGATTCACAACCCTCATAACATCACCACAAGAACACTGATGCTCTAGAAGTGTGAGTGACTCCTATTGCCTTTAAGAGCAAATAAAAATCCTCCTATTTGTTATTTAAAAACCCTTCACAATTTGACTTAATTTATCTTTCCAGGCTTCTCTCCCTTAATGCAACCTTTGTTCCAGCAAAACTGGCTTACTATTGTTCATATATAAAATTCTATCTCCTACCCTTGGAGACATTTATGCCTGGAACTCTCTCTCTCTCTCTGTCTCTCTCTCTCTCTCTGTCTCTCTGTCTCTGTCTCTCTCTCTC
>NW_027185798.1:11323680-11325578 GCF_028583685.1 Petaurus breviceps papuanus | reverse complement strand
AACACCATTGTTACCACTAGCCCTCCAAGCCTGAGAAAAAATCCTGCACTAGAATCAGGAGAACTGGGCAGTAAGGTAAAATGTAAAGTATGCTATAAATGGGTTCATGTCTAATCACGCTTCAAACTTACTTGTGTGACCTTAAGCAAATCCCTTAACCTGTGGGCCTCAGTTTCCTCATCTGTAAAAGTGAGGATATTGGACTAGGTAATAGATCTAAAAGTCTGTCATTCAAAGAATGCCTTCCCTCCCACCTACCCACATCTTACACTTTTTAGCCTTGTTGAGTGGGGTTAGAAGATCAGTGAGTTGGGTAGATGGATAAATACTTATTAATTGATCAATTTATTCAAAATATGGGAATGACAACAGTATGAGTCAAAAAGCATTTTAATCACCCATGATGTGCAAGGACATCAAGCAATCCACAAACGTTTCTTACTATTTGTTAGGTGCTGTGTTAGGCATTAGAGATACAAAGTGGAGAATGAAGTCATTGCAGCTCAAGGAGCTTACATTCTGATAAGTGATTAAGAGTAAAAGAACTCTTTAAGGTTGATTTTTCTTTTTTTTTTGTACCTGCATGGAAGAAAATCTTCAGATTGGAAAAGATAGGTTAGCAATGGATTAAAACCTAAGGTAAGTAAAGAGTTGCTAAGAGAGTATCTTAGCTGTGTTTGGTGAGTCTAAATCCAGGACTGGAAGAATGACACCCAACCCAGGGCATGAAAGACCCTCCCCAGTATGATCTCTGAGCTATTGTTCATATATTTTGAAAAAAAATTATGGAAAATGGGAAAGTCAATAGCAGACCTGGAGGAGAACCAATGTTGTTCCAGTTTTCATGAACTGGGATTCTATGTATTGGTTGTATATATTTTATCTCCCCATTAGACTGTAAGCTCCTTGAAGTCAGGGGCTAATTTTTTTTTTTTGCATGTGTGGCCTTAGCATTTAGCTTAATGCTTGGCCTGTGGTAAGTTCTTAATAAATAATACTTAATAATAATAAATAATATTTAATAATACTTTTTAATTGATCAATTGACTCAAAATATGGACTGGTAGGCTTGCCTTTGAGTCATAGCAACATGTTGGAAGACATAATAAAAGGGAAGGTTCAAGATCTGTGGGATAGGGAAGTCATTCTATGTATGTGCCATGAAGGGCTCATTGAGAATAGGTCATGCCAGACTAACCTCATTTTCTTTTTTGACAGGGTTACTAGCCTGGCAGATCAGTGGAATACTGCCAACATAATATGCTTGGACGTTAGCCAGTCATTTGACAGACTCTCTCCTGTGTTCTTCTTGTGGACAAGATGGACAACTAGTCTAGGGCTTCGATCATCAGTCTCTTAATTGATGCTTTTTGGATTAGAGTCTATTAGATTGAGAACCAGCTGATTGACTGGACCCAAAGAGCAGTGATTAATGGAGGGATGCCACCCCAGAGGGAAGTTTTAGTGCTTCACAACAGGGACCTGCGCTTCCCTCTGCCCTGTTTAATGTTTTTATCAATGACTTGGATAAAGGCACAGATGGCATGCTTATCAAGTTTGCAGATGATTCCAAGCTGAGAAGGACAGCTAATGCTCGGCACGACAGAGCCGAGATACAAAAGGATCTTGGCGGGGGAGAATAATGGACTGGATCAAATAGATGACCCTTAGTTGTGAGAAATGTTAAAGTCAAAGGCCTGACTGTGCAAGGACAGGGTTGGGGAGACACAAGGGGACATATGGAAAAACCCAGGGGTTTGAATGTTCAATATGAGTTTGCAGTGTGATGTGTCAGCATCCCAAGGCTAGATTCTGCCTGCTTTCTTGGCAAAAGTGGGGGGCTAGGGATATGGAATGTTACATATAACATCACAATTGGTTGAGGGGTTGATTTTTTT
>NW_027185798.1:11321711-11323580 GCF_028583685.1 Petaurus breviceps papuanus | reverse complement strand
TAACCTTGAGCAAGTTACTTAACCCTGATTGCTTTAAAAAAAACTTTGTTGCAAAGGCTGGCTTGAAGGATGGGCAAGGGGAAGGGTCATATTTAGGAGACGCGATCCAAAGACAAAAGATTGATAAAAATTAGATTGAATTAAACAACAGCAACAAAGCTATGTCACATCTTGAGTGTTGTTTTCAATTTGAAGTACCATGTTTTAAAAAGATGTTGTGTCATGGATAGAGTGCTGGGCTTGGAGTCAGGAAAACTTGACTTCAAATCCTGCCTTAACTATCTACTAGCTGTGTGACCCTGGGCAAGTCACTTAACCTCTCTCCACCTCGGTTTCCTTTTTTGTAAAATGAGGGGGTTGGATTTGATGATCTCCATATTCCTTTCATGCTCTAAATCTCAATCCTATCATCCTATTAGTGGGAACACCTTCAAGAGATGGTGAGATCATTGGAAACAACATGACATGAAGTTCTGTTAAAAATACTGGGTGTATTTAGTCTGGAACTGAGAAGATTTAGGGGAACATGATAGATGTGTTTTAATATTTGTTGAATTGTCTTGTAGAAATGGGATCTGACTTATTTTTAGTAGTGCCAAAGGGAAAAGTTAAGAACAATGGGTAGAAGTAAGATTTTAGGTTGATACGGTGTCGGGGGGATCCTAACAATTACCATGGATGCAGGTAAAAGAGAAATTTGCTGCTTCAGGTCACAAATCTGGAAATGAAAGGGATCTTGGCGGTAATCTAGTCCAACTCCCTAATATTAGGGCTGAGGAAAGTAAGACCCAAATAACTGAGTGATTTGCCTTAAATTATACAGGTAAAGTATAAGAGCCAGAATTCTAATCCCATACCTTCTGACTCCAAATTCAACATTCTTTTCCCTACACCACATTGTATCCTATTGGGGATTGGGATATATGGTCTCTGAAGACCCTTCTGCCTCTAGACCTAGGAAACTGCATTGTTTTTCCTTTGGGAATCTTGTTTGTAACTTCCCATGAGCCTGTTGGAGTAAGTTGGAGATCTTCTGAGTCAAGCAACATCTTACTTCAACTGGAATGCTTGGACCATGCATCTTTTACTCCTCTCTCTATTGTTTTCTCATTAGAAATATCCTCCATGGCTTTCATGACACTTCTGGATAAGTCGCCAGTTGGTGATATGCTACAATCTAACTACATCCAGCCTTGAAATTTTCTTTGTCCTTTGGGCGCTTGCAAGATTGAGTCTTCAGAGATTCCATGGTGTGTAACCTGGTGATATTACAGGGAGAGCACCAGTGTTGGGGTTTGGCAGCAGCTAGGGAAATTGTCCTCCAAATGCAGAATTTGGAAGAATAATGCTTAGTTCTTCTGAGTTTATAATGTACCATGATTCACAACCCTCATAACATCACCACAAGAACACTGATGCTCTAGAAGTGTGAGTGACTCCTATTGCCTTTAAGAGCAAATAAAAATCCTTCTATTTGTTATTTAAAAACCCTTCACAATTTGACTTAATTTATCTTTCCAGGCTTCTCTCCCTTAATGCAACCTTTGTTCCAGCAAAACTGGCTTACTATTGTTCATATATAAAATTCTATCTCCTACCCTTGGAGACATTTATGCCTGGAACTCTCTCTCTCTCTCTGTCTCTCTCTCTCTCTCTGTCTCTCTGTCTCTGTCTCTCTCTCTCCTCTCTCTCTCTGTCTCTGTCTCTCTGTCTCTCTCTCTCTCTCCTCTCTCTCTCTTCCTCTCTCTCTCTGTCTCTCTCTGTCTCTCTCTCTGTCTCTCTCTGTCTCTCTCTGTCTCTCTGTCACTCTCTGTCTCTCTGTCTCTGTCTCTCTCTGTCTCTGTCTCTGTCTCTGTCTCTGTCTCTGTC
>NW_027185798.1:11316159-11321611 GCF_028583685.1 Petaurus breviceps papuanus | reverse complement strand
CCCCCCCCCCCCCTCCCCGGCTGGACCTAAGTCAGAACTGAGCAGGGTAGAACACCAACCTTTTCAGAAAGGCCTCTTGATTTAGGTTGTGATGAATGTTGGGAGAAGACTTTCAGGTCACTTAGAAACCAACATGTGCAGTCCCAGTGGCTGGTAAAAAGGCATGCATTGTATATCACTGGGGGCCCTTGGAAGATCTGATTTTTAATTAAGTAAGCGGGCTCATTGCCAGGGGATGCCTCAAACAGCAGCATTGCCTGGCATCCTGGTGAATCTGGGCTGAGTTTTTTCTGACATTCTGACCTTATAGCTACTTCTGAAGGTGAGAGAAGGTACAGGTGACAGATGTCAGCCCTGAAGGGACAGCTACACATTGTGTCCAAAAGCAAGTGTCACAAATAGTAGCAGAAATATGTACCATCAAAGAAAAAAAGACCAAATTCTCAAGTTTGTAGAAGGCTCAATAACCCAAAGGAATGTTTCTTTCTCCCATTAAAAGAAAATCAAATTACTATCAAGAAATTAATGATATCTCTCATTTTCTGGGCTGTGCTAGAGAGAGCTCCATAGAAAACTGGAACAGAAATTTTTCTCTTTGTATTTCCAGGGTCTAGCATATAGAAAGTGTTTAATAAATGCTTATTGAATTGAATTGATTTCCTGGTGGTGAGTACTGTTTTTCTTCTGGAATTATCCCATATGTATATCATATGTTAGGTTACCTAGGCGATGCAGTAGATAGAGTGTTGTGTCTGGAGTCAGAAAGATCTGAGTTCAAATCCAGCCTCAGACACTTACTAACTGTGACCCAGTCTGCCTCAGTTTCTTCAACTCTAAAATAAGGATAATAATAGCAGTCACCTCCCAGGGTTTTTGTGAGGATCAAATATGAAAATATTTATCAATTGCTTTGCAAACCATAAAGAAATGATATAAATGCTAGTCATTGTTTATATTATAATATGCTCATTGGTTATCATATATACTTATTGTATTATTATATATTTGTTGGTTTTATCTCTGGTGTCTAGCACTGTATTTGGTATTCATGAGGTGTTTAATAAATGCTTGTTGAATGAATGATTAACCTTGAACAGAATCCTAAGTTCTAGAGCCAACAGGATGGAAATCTATAAGGCAGTTTTTCGAATCTTTAGGGAGAATCCAACAAACATTTATTTGGTGTCTATTACCAAAGGAATGGGATAAGAAAACATAGTATTGACCTTCATAGGACTTACAGTCTAGTAATAGGGATAAGAAAGGCAGGAAGGTGATTGTAGTACCATTTAGAAGATAATACCACGGGTGACAGAGGTTACAAAGTGCCAGGAGAGGTCCAATGTGGGCTAGATTATTTCTATCTAGGGAACCCCAGGAAAGACTTCATGGAGGAAGTCATATATGAGGTGATCCTTGAAGGATGGAAAGGTAATTATTGAACCAATTTATTAATTTTTAAGTTTATTTATTAGACTTTGTTTTTCATTTTACTTATTAGACATGTGTTAGGCACCTACTGTGTACCAGGCACTGGGGTAGGCCCTGGGCATATAAATAAAAAGAATGATTCTATCCCTGCTCTCAAGGAGTTTCCATTCTGTCCTAACTGAGTTATAAGATTGTAATCTGCACTTGTGGAGAGAATACTTTCGCCAATGGAATCATAGATCTTTGAAGTATCTGATTGTAGAGTAGATAATTCCTTGAGATAATTGTAAAAAATAAACAAAAGGTAACTAGTTATTGGCTAATGGAATAGGAGTTTGTATAAGCCAGGGCTCTCCAAATATCCATGTGAAGGACTAATATTGTCTGTTTTGATGTGCATTCACCCATATATTCTATTAGCATTTATTCATTGGGAGCTCATAGAGGGCATGGACTATGTTGTGGTCATTCTTTGTATTCCCAGCATTTAGCACAGTGCCTGGCAAATAGTAGGTGTTTAATAAATGCTTCTTGACTGACTGACTAATATGAGGTCATGTGGAACACAGCACAGAGGGAAGAGCACTGACTCTGTAGTCAAAGAATGTGGATTCAAATTCTGCCTCTTATGTGGGCCCATTACTTCACTTTCCTGGGGTCCTCATCAGTAAAATGGAGGGACTAGATTAGATGGCAACTGAGTTTCCTTCCAGCTTTAGAAAGCTCTATGATCTGGTGATCTTAGGAAGAATAAGAATGAGGTATATAGTGCTGGAGCTTGCAATATGGCTCCAATGGCTGGAAAGAGCAGGCATGGATTCCAATGGATCCATGATCTCATTGATGTGGAAATTCCCTCCAAGGGAGGGATGGCAGCCCATCCATGGCCACCCAGCTTGTGGACTCTGGTACATAGCCTCCAACAAATTTGTCACCAGGGGCTCACCCCATGGGTTTCCATCTTGGTTTTTGGACATCTCTTGTATGCCAATGGAAGACAGAGCAAGGTTATCCCTTGCTCTCACAACCATGATCAGCAGATGGGAAGCCTTGGGACAGATGGCAAGTCTCAATGACTGTAAGGCTGTAGTAACAGGGTAAAGTTGTAGAGCCTAGTGACATCCCTAACCTCCCATAGCAGGCTGATGGTTGGGACCAAGACTAGAACCCCAAACCCTAAAGAACAACTTAAGTATAAAGGTCAAATAGCATCAGAAGGACCTTCAGATTAATTGCATTATCACCTTCTGTTTGCACGGTACATATCATACATGTTGTCATTGTTGTTCAGTTGTTTCACTCATGTCAGACTCTTTGTGACTCCACTGGGGGGGTCCTTGGCAGAGAAAGAGGGGTTTGACATTTCCTTCTTCAGTTCATTTCACAGCTGAGGAAACTGAGGCAGAGTAAAGTGACTTGCCCAGGGTCACACAGCTAGTAAGTGTCTGATGTCACATTTGAACTCAGGTCTTCCTGACCAGCACTCCACCTACCACAACACCTGGCTGCCCATATGTATGTACATAGTCATTTGCATGTAATTTTCTACCTTAGAATGTGAGCTCTTTGAGACGAGAGACTATGTTTTTGCCCTTCTTTGCATATCCATTGCTTAGAACAGTACCTGGTACATAGTAGGTGCTTAATATATACTTGCTGTCTGACTAATTCCAGATATTAAAATTAAGCCAACGGTATGGTATAGTGGGTGAATACTAGCCCAGGAATCAGAGAAACTTGGTTGAAATCTTTCCTTCACTACTTAGTACTAGTATGACCTTGTGAAAGTCATTTTCCTCTCTCTCCTTCAGCTCTCTCCTTCTATTGATGAGTTCTTCTCAGAACCTCCATTTTGAGAAAGGCTCCAGTCCAGCTACCTTCATTCTTCTCCCAGCTTTGGTGCTGACTCTGAACTCTGACATATGCCCCTTGTTGTATTCCCCTATTAGACTTTAAGCTGCTTGAGGACAGGAACGTTTTTCTTTTTTATTTTATTTGTATCGTCAGCACTTAGAACAGTGCCTGACACACAGTAGACACTTAATAAATGCTTGTTTACTTGACTTGCCCCCCTTGGCTTTGGTTTCTTCAGTTGCAAAATGAGGGGTGCGGATTACACATTTTCATAGATTCTCTAAATTTATGTTCCTAAGATATATTCAGTTGAAGGGGAGTTAGAATTAGTTTCTAGCAGGGTTTCTCCTATTTGCCAAAGGAATGTCTTCAATCTTTAATTTCAGTGCCCTCAAAGACTTACCTGACCCTTCCTAGGAACTGCTTTGCTAAAATGCGGGTCCCTCAATTCCCCAGGCCAAGATTCATGCCACCACATTTTGTTGTCAATCACTGGATTCACCCTATCTATCATTTCTGAGCTTAACAGTGTTTGGTGAAAGTTTGGCAGAGCTAGAAAGTACCAGGACCACAGTACCAGGACCACATATAGGTAGATAGGTTTCTGTTGCTTTGGACAATGGTCAGCCAAAGGCTCTTGATGTATTTCCAAGGATCACCCTGCTAATACCCTCTTTGCCTTTGCTCAAACTCATCTCTTTTATATAGTCATAAGAAGAGCAGCCTTCACCAAGGCATAGGGTCACAGAGATGGGTACCACAGAGAAAGGGTAGCTTTGAGGAATTACAAGGGGCAATATCTCTGGGACCAAGGCTCTTCCGGAAGAATCCTTCCTAATTAGCAACACTGGCTGGTGATCAGACTTTGGGAAACTATGGAAGTCATTAACATAAAAGAACCTTGTTGTTGTGGTTTTTGTTGGGTGGGTCCTTGCCCTCCAGATGCTCCCAGGGCACAGCTTGCTTGGGTGTCTTCACTGGTTAGCCAGGTTTTACTGAGTGATACAGCATACCTGATAATGATGATGCCTTTGAATGTGAATCTGTGGAGTGTGGAAGACTAGAGTGTGTTGGAACTGAAAGATGTTCATTAATAGAGCTGAAATCCAAGGCTTTGTTTGCATAAGCTATTAGAGCTTTCAAATAAACCTTGGCATTCAGAGCATAGCTTGGATACCACCTACCGTATAAGGTCTTTTCTGATTGCCCGGTTTATCAGGGCACCTTTTTTTTTTTTTGAAGTGACTCTGAAACTTTGCATATATGCATATTTAATTACTTGTGCACATTGGGAGATAGCTAAGTTGAGAGTTAAAGGACCTGAGTTCAAATCTCTCCTTTGTCCTTCACTCCCTCCTGTATAACCTTAGGTGAGTGAATTCATTTCTCTGGGTCTTACTTGTATCCTCGGTAAAATGAGGGGATTGTACTAGATGATATCTTTTCAAAAAATTAAATATCTTTTATTAATATATTTTTTCCTGTCAACTCTTTGTCCCTCCCTCCCACATCCACATGGCAATTTTTTTAAAGAGAAAAAAGGAAGAGTAAAAAGAGAAAAAACTCCCCCCAGCAAAATCAGCCAATATATCTAAGACATCTGAAAATAAACAAAATTTTCCATAACCAAAAACCTTTCATGTCTGCAGAGGGTTGGGGGAGAGTGTTTTCTCATATCTTCTTTGAAGCCATACTTATTCTTTGTAATTTTGCCAACATTCATTTCTGATTGTTTTGTTTTCTTTGTGTTTACATTATTGTAGTCACTGTGCATTTTGTTTTCTTGACTTTTCTTCATTTTTGCATCAGCTCATATAAGTCTTCTCATGCTTCTCTGTATTCATTGTATTTATCATTTCCTGTAGCACAGTATTATTCTGTGACAACATTATGGCATGATTTGTTTAGTCATTTTCAAGTCAATGGGCATCAATTCTTTGCTACCACAAAAAGTGCTACTATAAATAGTGTGTTATATAAGGAGATTTTCTTTTTTTAATCAATGACCTCTAGACCAGATAACTTCCAGAGTGCCTCCAACTCTAGATCTATGATTTTATGTGGTATCCTTCTAGTTGAATGTAAACTGCTTGAAGTCAAGAACTGGTTTTTTTTTTATCATGTCTCTGTGTCCCTGGCACTGTACTATGATGCCAAGTATTGAATA
>NW_027185798.1:11300333-11316149 GCF_028583685.1 Petaurus breviceps papuanus | reverse complement strand
AGGGAAGAGGAGAGGAGAACAGAGAAGAGGAGGGGAGAGAAGGGAAGAGAATGAAAAGGAAGGAAAGGGAAGGGGAAAAAAAGGAAGAGAACAGAATGCAACCACCCTGTGAGGCAAGTGTTAAAATTATTATTAACTGTGTTTTGTAGATGAAGGAACCAAGGTTGAGTTTTTTTGACCAAATTCACACAATTATTGTCAGAGGCAAGATTCTGGCCCCATGTCTTCCTGACACTTCCCAGCATTATATTCTCTCCACCACACTGCCTCTCAGAGATCATCTGGTTCAGTTTCCTCATTTTACTGAGGAAGAAGTTGAGGCCCAGAGATGAAGTGATTTGCTCCAGGTTACACAGATATTCATTAGTAGAGCCATGATTGGGGCCCACATTTCCCACCCCACCCCCATACTATTTCCACTATACTACACTGTACATGCCTCTCATTACATTAATAGCATATGTTTGGCAAAGTACCTGGGACATAGTAGGTGCTTAATAAATGTTGATTAATTGATAAGTGAAAAGTGTTAAAGGTTGTCTCTAGTTCAGTCCTTCATTTTTTACTAATATTATTTGTTTTATTATAACAGATGCTTCTTCAAAACACCCAGTGTCCCTCCCACACAAAATGCATTCTAGACAGTTAAGTAAAATTGCCAAATAGCTGAGATTGTATCTGATAATGCTGGACTTGACAGGGAAGGAGTATATTTTGTATGTGCCCCTCCTGGGAGATAAGTTCTGTCTTTTGAATGCTGCCATTCTCCTGGAGTTGTATGGTAGTGAGTCATGGAGCCCTATAGTTTCAGAAGAATTGAAACTGATGATCATCCCAAGGGCAATAGTGGGATGCATGGGAGATGTGAGCTGGGACCAACCCAAGGAATCATGAAGCGGAAGCAGTATGAGAGATACCAAACAAGAAATGTATACGTGGTCTGTATTCAGATCCCACCAGTTCTTTCTCTGGAGGTGGGCAGCATTTTTCATCATAAGACCTTTTAAATTGTCTTGGATCATTGTATTGCTGAGAATAGCATAGTTCATTATCACACGATATTAGTTACCAGGAGGTTCTGCTTACTTCACTCTACATGTCTATTTCTAGTTATTATTAATAATCCCCTGCTTTTGTCTAGTGTTTTACAAGTTATAAGGCAAATACTTCCTTTGTTAATTGAGGGTGGGACCAGATGACCTTAGGTCCTTCCCAGCTCTAAACTATGGTTCCACGTTTTCACTTTTCAGGTGACCATGTCCCAATTCCATCTCTACCTTTGTGTCCTATGGCAGATCCCTCCACTTTCCTTCCAGTTCTAGAAATAAAATCTCCTAAATTTACTGCCTTGGTGACCTTGGGCACTTCCCGTCATGAGCCTCAGTTTTCTCATCCATAAAATTTCAGGGTTGGATTAGACAGTCTCTGAGGTGCCTTCCAACTTGAGATCTCTAAGCCTATGACCGACTGAAGCAGAGCATTGGACTTGATGGGCTGCGCAGTAGTGAAAGCCAAGCTGGATATTGCTTTCTTCAGTTTTCAATTAAGTTGAAGAGAATGAAGACTGAGGATTGTTTTTCTGCTTTGCATTATTCAGTGAACCTGTGAATCCGGCAGAACCTCTCCACGCCTGAAGTGGCTGGGTGAAAAGAGAGCATTGTTGTGGAAGGTTGGTCCCTCTTGTTTTCCCTTGCTTCTGCCTTGTTCAAATAGTCATTGATGAGGATGTGTGGGCTGCAGCCTCTGCCTCTGATATTCAGCCAATTCTCCTTGTCAATAGCCATTGACACAGACCCCAGGAGAACAGGGCTTGGGGAATAGAGCTTATGAATTCCTGATGCTCAGTGCTCAAATCTTCCTTTGCTAATCTGGAATAGACAGGAGCCAGTTCTCTATGACCATTCTTACCTGACTTGGTTTGAGACCATCAGACCCGACATATTTTGAGGGTGAAAACCAAAGCGTTTGTTGGAAGAGACTTTATTCCTAGAATTATGTGTCTGGAAAAACTCTGCCAATAGTTTTTTCTTGTGGTTCTTTAAAAGAAGAGATAGTGCCCTTTGACCCTGCAACCCCACCCTTGGGCATTTACCCCCATCTCTGAACCCCCTACGATTACAGGATTGTAGTGGCGAGAGGATCATACCCCCTACGATTATAGGATTGTAGTGGCGAGAGGATCATACCCCCTATGATTATAGGATTGTAGCTCCAGAGCTGAAAGGGACCTCAGAAACCACCTAGGCCAATTTGACACATGAGGATAACTGAACAGTAAGTGACTGAAATGGGATTTGAAGCTAGGACCTCTGAGAGGGTCAAAGATAGAAAGAAAGACATCATATATACCAAATTATTCATACCAAGACTATGTTATCAAAGAAATGGGAACAGTGTGGGTACATATTGACTGGGGAAGTAGACATACTAGTTGAATTTTATGAATGAGATCGAATATTTTTGCTCCATCAGAAATGATCAATATGAAAAATTCAGAACAAGGTGGTACTTGTGTAAACTGATATATAGTGAAGAGTCAGTATGTTAATAAGCATGTATTAAGCACCTACTATGTGCCAAGCACTGAGTGCTAGAGATTCAAAAGGAGGCAAAAAAAGTCCCTGTTTTCAAGAAGCTCAAAGTCTAATGGAGGAGACAAAAAGCAAGCAGTCCTATGCAAATAAGATATATACAGGACAAATTGGAAATAATCAACAGAGCCAAGGGAACAGCAGAAGCACAAAAGAAAATACTTAGTCAAAGCCATGTAGTGAGGAATTATAATGTCCAGACTTGACTCTGTAGAAGAGATGAAAAAGTTGCAATCTTTCTTTTCCATAGAGAGATGGGGGGCTACAGGAGTGAGAAGAATCATGGGATCACAGATGTCTGGCATTTACTTTATAACATTAAAAATAATAGTAATGACTATACTTACATAGTGCCTTTAAGGTTTTCAAAGAGCTTTCTAGAAATACGATTTCATTTTGTATCTACTTATAGGTAGGTATTGTCTCTCCCAACGGGAATATAAGCTCCTGGAAGGCAACCACTTTTCATTTCTGTCATCATATCCCCAGTGCCCACTAAAGTGCCTTGCTCATAATAAGGGCTTAATTAATGAATAATTATTAATTGATTTATTCATTGGAAGGTACCTCCAAGGCTGAGTCCAACCTTCCTCAATGTGTAGATTAAGGAAGTTGAGACCCAGAGAAATTAAGTGATTTGTTCAAGGTCACACAGGCAGTGGTGACAGAGTTGAAAAAAAGCACATATTCTAATTCCCTCCTGAAATTTTCCACTGCCAAACAGGAGCTGGCCTGGGAGGCTCCATGCCATGCTAATGACTTGCACAGATTCCTTAGAGCTGAATCCCAGTATGGAGCAGATAGGAGAGTCAACACCTCTTCCCTCACTTGGAGTGCTCCCGCTAATTAAAATGCCACAAATGGATGCCAGGTTGAAGAGCACGGTCTGGCCTTGGAGGACGGGTTGTTTCCGAGGTCCACCTGCAGTGCCTATATCTTTGTGAAAATAATGGCTCTATATATCTGTGTTTAGCTCCTGTGGTTTCCTGCTCCCCTTTATGAGAGTAAAATGCCCAGACCTCTCAAAGGGAATGATCTTGCCTTTCAGGTACTCACCTGAAATTCCTGTTGACATCACTGGGAATTGTCTGCCATATGGCCCAAGGCAGAGTCTAGCCTTGTGTTGGCTCGATATTTATCTCAGTAATGATTTCTTGTTCCTGGGTGAATTTAATTGCAAAACAGGAACTAATTCCTGATGTTGAACGTTGATGAAGGTTTTTAGGGGCTGGTCAGAGTGTTTAGCTAATTAAGGGCTGTTATGTATGGGGAAGGGAGGTTATCTTCCTTTTATTCCCAGATGTGCTCAGGCCTATGCTCTGGGTCCTACAATGAAAGAGAATATGGAGAGATTCCACCAGTTTCTAAGTAGTTGAGGAAAGAGGCAGGATAGAAATAGATCTTTTAAAGCTACAACATTAGGCCCAGTCAGATAAGATGCAATTGAATAAGGATAAATGAAAAGTCTTATATGGTTCAAAAAAATCAATCTCACAAATACGAGATGGGTGAGACCCGAAAAAAAAAAAAATTGGATGCTTTAGTGGACCGCAAGTTCAGTCTGCCAGACAGTATGATCTGGCAGCCAGAAAAGGTAATGGGATCTTAGGCCTGGTACCTAGGATTAAAGAAGGATCTCACTGTATTCTCTGGAGAAGGAAATAGCAGACTGGTCCCGTGTCTCTGCCAAGAAAATCCCCCATGGGACCATGAAAAGTCGGACAGAACTGAAATGACTGAACAACAAAACAACGCTGTATTCTGCTCTGGTTAGGTCATATCTGGGGAATTGTGTTTGGCTATCAGTGCTGCATTTTAGGAAGACTATGAATAAGTTGGACCGTGAAGAGGGGGGTAGTAAGACTGAATTCACTCACATGAGGGTGAGAGTAGGGGGTCAGTTAAGGCAATCAATCACTTCAACTGTTTTAGCATTGATATTATTGTCAGGGGAGAACACACCTAGATTGAGTAGAGACATTCAGGTAGGTGAGAGGTTGCTGGAGGGAAGAGGCTGGAGATTAAAATGAAGAACTCCATGAGAAAGGAGGGAAAGTGACTTGGTGGCCATTAGGAAAAAAGGGTCAAGAAGGGGCAAGTGAAATGAACCTCAAGGACATGTATGAGTGATGGTTGCAGAAGGAGCGGCAGGAAATAGGGATGAGGAGGAAGAAATAGTCACCTCGGAGGAGCCCCGTCTTCTGGATCATCTGGAGACAGAAGGATCACGAGAGGAAGAGTTCTAGGGTGAATGGGAGTTTGTTTAGATGGAAGGAAGTTGGCAGCAGACATGGTGGGAGGAGAGAGCAGAGGGCTGGAACTGAGAGGAGGCATGCCTGCTGAGGTGGATAGGGAGGAGGGAAGGGAGAGGAGTAGCAGAAAGAGGAGGTTTTTACCTTAGTACCAGATGACTCCATGATAGTGCAGAGCTGTGGAAAGAGTGATGATGTTTAAATAAAGTGCCTTCCTGTTCTCAATCTATAATCCAGCATTTCAGAGCAACCCACTCCACTCTTCAAATGATCAGTCAGCATTTGTTTTTATTTTATTCTTAACATTATTTTTTATTGATGTCTTTTTATTTAAAATCATTTATATTTCCCAAATTATCTTTCTCACCTCTACCTCCCAGAGCCATCACTTATAATTTAAAAATAAAAAGGCGGGGGGGATAAAGCTCAGCAAAACTATGCAGCATTTGTCAGCCAGCTTTTTCGTTATTTGCAATGTTTGTTCCGTACCAGTAGTCCCCGCTTTTGTTAAGAAGCACTGGAGATCCCTTCTCATATCTCCTCCTTGGGACCAAGCTTCGTCCTGACATTTGCACATCATTCAGTTTTGATCTCCGTGTTGTTGTTCTGCCCAGTTACATCGTGATCGTTGCATGTTTCTTTTTCCACCTATTTACTGCCTTTTTGCATCAGTTGACCTGTCTTCCCAATGCTTTTCTGTATTCATTCTATCCAATGACAATTTATAAAGTGCCAAAGCCAGAATGGCATCGTGGATAGAGCCACCCTTTAAGTCAGGGAGACCTGCCTCTTGATACATAGTGGCTGGGTGACCGCATCTCACTTAAAACCATAAATTGCTGAGCTCATACTGACCTGTGTGAATAGAGGGAGTTCCCTAGATCAAGGACATTGCAGTTTCAGCCCTACCCCAAAGTGCACGGCAATGTACTCTTGAAAAGACCCAATTGGTAGAAAGTTTTTCCTTTGGATCCTGATCTGTCTCTCTGCACCTATTACTTCTCACTCAACTAAAGAGGGCAGGAATGGTGCAACAGCAGCTCCTGGCATGGTTCCTTCCTGAATAATAAGGTGATCTCTTGAGAACCCTGGGCTGCAGTTTAATGTGCCATGGGAGGCTTTAGACAAGAGCATAAATGGGGACTCTGGGGAGGCATCAGGTCCAGCTGATAGCTCTGCGAGGGAGCTCTTTATGCCTTGAAGTCAATAACAGATAGTTCTGCAGCAAAGCTTATCGGAAGCTCCCCTTGGTCTTTGGCTGAGTAGAGCTGGATGGGTATACAATGAGTCAGGGTAAGTGGGATCTAGTCCCCTTTGATGGCATAGATGCTGAGGATTAACAGAAGTCCCACAGTGAGGAAGGGAGGAAGCAATGAAGGAGCTGTAGAAAGGATCATAGAATTTAGAGCTGAAAGGGACAGAAGATGTGATGTCAGAAGACCTGGGTTCAAACCTTACCTTCGATGCTTACTCCCTTCCTGATCTTAGGCAAGTCACTTAAATGTTAGGGCCTCAGTTTCCTCATCTGTAAAACGAGTGAATTAACTAGATGGCCTCTGAGATTTATGAGCTATGGTCCTAAACTCCCTGGGCCTCAGTTTCTTCATTTGTAAAATGAAGGGATTGTACTAAACAGCCTCTGAGGTCCCTTCCAACTCTAGATTTCTGCTGCTAGGTGGACAAGTATAACATGAAGCACTGCTCTGTCCAGGTTCTTGCCATTGTCAGTTCACAACTTGGATCTTCTCTCATTTATCTACTTTTCTCTAACATCTCTCTATAGGTATTCCAGCATCAATGGCTCAGAGGTCTCTCAGCTAATCAGGAGTCACATTAACCTCTGCATACATAGCACATAGAGCTGTAGAGCTGTCTTTCAGGGAACCACCCAGGCTCATCTGGGGAGGGAGTTTACACTTCAATTTACAGATGAAGAAATTGAAGATTAGAGAGATGAAGTGATTTGTCCACAGTCGCACAACTGATTGAATGTCAGAGCCGGACTGGAACCCCAGCCCCCCTGTCTTCATATCCAAAGGTCTTTACTTCATGGTCTCTCAGTTAAATAGCAAAACTTAGATCAGAACCCAGGGTTTTTGGCCAATGTCATCTGCCTCCCTTGATCACAAGCTTTCTGCCGTTACAATTTGTGAAATCAGCCCCTGTGAAACCTTCTTTAGCCACAGCAACTCAGACTGCCCTTGAGAAGATACAGTAGCCCTGACACTGTGGCTGCTGCTATTGGTTCTGTACTCACAGATTGAGTCACAGCCTGTCATTGAGATAGAAACTGGAAGTGTCTTCATGTTCATAGTTACGTTAACCATCTCTTGGAAGTGCACTAGATCCTCCTAAAGGTTATGATAAGAAAGAAGACTAGAATGGCCTACCTGGACACATAAGGAAGGTATTTGTGCTCTCCTTGGTCACAAAACCTTCCCATCTTTCATCATTATTCTCCATTCTTGTCTCTGCTCCAGTCAAATAAGTGCCCTGTTCAGTTTGTAATTTCTCTAATCCACGACAAAGGATCTCTCACTCAGTTAGAATTTGGCCTTCTTTAATCCTACAGGTGTGGGATTACTTTTTTAAAAAAATCTATTTTATTTTATTTTTGGTTTTGAATTCTCTCCTTCCCTTCCCCTACCCACTGAGTAGGCAAGAAAAGCAAAATCCATTACAAATATGTTTAGACATTTGTAGCAGCAAGCACCCCAGCGTCCCCAGGGTGGCTGCCAACAGAGGTTCTTAGATATGCTTTGCTAAAGAAAAGCAACTCAAAATGGGTTAACAAGCTTACTTTAATCAGTCAAATATATATATATGTATATATATATATACATATATATATGTATATATATATATATATATATGTATAATTTACCTAGTTCAGGGGAAAAAGGTCAGCACCCTGAACTTCAGAGTATACAGACAGAATTATCAAGACAGAGAAACAGATCAAGTAGATAGGTTTCCAAAATGTCCAACCATTACATCCATACCAAATCAACATCTGGGTTTTTCAAAGCCAGGGGGCTCTCAACAATGGCTTCCCAGAGTCTCATCTGATCAAATCACAGAACACTTCTCAAAGTGAGCCCCAAAGCAAAGCCTCACATCAGAGATTATATAGCCTTCTCCTGGGTCAGAGAATGTAACCACCCTCTTGACCCACTGCCCAATCACACAGCATCAAGGTGTGGGCATTTCTGAAAACCAAGCCTCCTGCCACAGGCTCCATGTGACCACATTCAGCCTATTGGGAGGCAGAGTATATTTTCAAATCAAGGAAGGTTCTCAGAGTATCTTAAGCCTATCAAAGGGCCTAGGGGCAGGGAAGATCTTTAAATTTGCATTTCCATTACAACATTCAAAACAGATTTTCTCATCATCCATGTCAAACCTCCCCCAAGGAAAAAAAAATATGCTTCAGTTTGTATTTCCAAATCCATCAGCTCTCTATATGAAAATGGATAATATATTTCATCATTAGACCTTTGGAGTTGTGATTGGTCATTGTGTTGATCAGAGTTTCTAATATTTTAAAAGCTGATTATCTTTACAATATTGTTGTTATTGCATAAGTCATTCTTGTGGTTCTACTCGATCTACCCTGTATCAATTCATAAAAGTCTTCCAAGGTTTTTTTCTGAAACTATCCCCTTCGTCATTTCTTCCTTCCTTCTTTTTCCTTTGTGCCATAAAAGGAATTTGGTAAGACTCCTTTGCTATTTTTCCAAATAGTTAACATAGTATAGGGATTAATTGTTCTTTAATTGTTTGGTACAATTTGCTTGTGAATCCATGTGGTGCTGGGGATTTTTTCTTAGGAAGTTCGTTGATGGCTTGTTCTATGTCCTTTTCTAAGATTGGGCTATTTAAGCATTTTATTTCTTCTGTTAATCTGGATAATTTTTATTTTTACAGATATTCATTCATCTCATTTAGATTGTCAAATTTATTGGCATGTAACTGGGTGCAATAACTCCTAAAAATTGTCTTAATTTCCTTTTCATTAGTGGTGAATGCACCCCTTTCATTTTTTATAGTTGTAATTCGGTTTTCTTCTTTCCTTTTTTTTTAATTTAATTTGATTTTTGGTTAATTTACCAATGGTTTATCTATTTTATTGGTTTCTTTATAAAACTAGTTTCTAGTTTTATTTGTTCAGTGTTTTTTTTTTATTTTCAATTTTATTAATCTCTCCTTTAATTTCCAAGATTTCCAATTTGGTATTTAATTGGGGATTTTAAATTAGTTTTTTTTTTTAGTTTAGTTTTTTTTTTAGTTGCATATCCTATTCATTGATTTGCTTTTCCTCCATTTAATTGATATAAGCCAGGGGTGGGAAACTTGTGGCCTCAAGGTCACATGTGGTCTTCTAGGTTCTCAAATATGGCCCTTGAATCAAAATTTCAAAGAGCAAATCCCCTTAATAAAAGGATTTGTTCTGTAAAACTTAGACTCAGTCAAAAAGTCATACCCGAGGACCTAGAAGGCCACATGTGTCCTTGAGGCTGCAGGCTGCCCACCTTTGATATCTATCTAGAGTTAGAAAATTTTCCCTAAGTACCTCTTTGGCTTCATCCCATAAATTTTGGCATGTTGTTTCATTGCTGTCGTTTTCTATAATGGAATTAAATTTCAAATTTAAATTAATTTAAATTGAATTTTAAATTTAAATTTAAATGGCTATGATGTTCCTGGGAGTTTTTATTTTGGGATCTCTTTCAAGAGGTGATCAGTCAGTTCTTTCAATTTCTATTTTGCCCCCTGGTTCTAATATATCAGGGAAGTTTTCTTTGATAATTTCTTGAAAGATGTTGTGCATGCTTTCTTTTTTTTTATCATGGCTTTCAGGTAGCCCAATGATTCTTATATTATGTCTCCTAGATCTATTTTCTAGGTCAGTTCTTTTTCCAATGAGAAATTTCACATTTTCTTCTATTTTTAAAAACTTTGAAAATTTTGTTTTATTATATCTTGATGTCTCATAGAGTCATTAGTTTCCACATATTCAATTCTAATTTTTAAGTAATTATTTTCTTTAGTGAGCTTTTATACTTCCTTTTCATTTGCCCAATTCTATTTTTTAGGGAGTTATTTTCCTTGCTAAGTTTTTGGATATTTTCTCCCATGCTAACAACTCTTTTTTTCAAAATTCTTTGTATTACTCTCACTTCTTTTCCTAATTTTTCTTCGACTTCTCTAATTAGCTTTTAGGAATCCTTTTTAAGCTCTTCCAGGAATTCTTTTTGGATCCAAGACCAAATTACATTTTTCTTTGAGGCTTCACATGTAACCATTTTGACACCATTGTCCTCTTCTAAGTTTATGCCTTGATTTGCCCTATCACTATAGTAACTTTCTATGGTTAAGATATTTTTTAGTTTTGTTTTTTTTACTCATTTTTTCTACCTTTTTTGTGACTTGGTGTTTTTGTGTGAGAATTGGGCTCTGGTCCTACATTGGTCCCAAGCTTTTTGTGCTGGGGCTCTATGTTTTAAGACTGACTTTCACTGGGATTAAGGGCTTGGCTGCTTGCTTTCTATGGAGGGTAGGCTTCCTTTCTGGTTTGTACTGGGGGGGATGGGGCCTCCTTGTCACACTCTCCTGAGTGTAGGGTTTAGCTGCTGGCCTGCTCTAGGAGTGGGACCCTGTTGCTGGGTTGCTATGGAAACAGGACCTCTCTGCTAGTAGGCTCAGGAGGAGTCATTTTGTTGCTGATCTACCCAAAGGGTGGGACTTTGCTGCTGAGTTGCTGTGGGGTCCCTGGGGTGGGGGCCCTGCTTTCCTCACAGACTGCTCACTTGCCCAGGGGCTGCTGATTTGTGGGATGGAGGGGCCTCATTGATGGACTGCCCCAGGGTTGGAGCCTGGCCACCCTCTTCCTTCCCACACCAGTGAGACAGACCTTTACTACCTAGCTGGTAGGCTGCTTCCCTTCTCCTAGTTCTCCTTCCAGTTCTCTAGTTGTTTGGAAGGGAATTTGGCATGGCTGCTCACATCACCATCTTGGCATTCTAAGCCTCTTAGATTTTGAATTCCAGAATTTTCCTCCTCCTCTCCCCTCTTCCTAAAGTGGCACCCTTCATCATTTCTTAGCAGCACCATAGTGTTTCATCATATTCATATGTCATGCCTTGGCATAGCATGCCCCAGGCGATAGATATCTACTCAGTTTCCATTTCTTTGTCATGACCCAGAGAATTACTACAAATATTTCTGAATATGTGGATCCTTTTCTATCTCTTGCTCTCTTTTTTCTTTATCTCTTAGGGATATAGACCTTGTAGTGGTATCCCTGGACCTAAGGGCACATACAGCTTAGTAGCTTTTTGGACATTTTTCTGAATTGCTTTCCAGCCTGGTTGACCCATCACTAGCTTCAGGATGATTCTAATGGTGATCTTCTCCACTGAAAACCAAAAGCCATTTGGTTGACTGGTGCCTGAAGCCCCAAATTCAGAAACTTGACTAAGGGGTAAGTTTCCATACTGACAGTTCACTAATAGCTGATACATTGTCAGAATAGGAAATAAAGGATTGTCTCAGTCTTTCCTGGTCAAGTACATCTTTGTCTGTGATTTGTTTCTGCTACAAGTTACCACTGATGTTGGAATAGAAAAGGAATCCTTTTGTCTTCTCCTCTTTCCAAAGTCCCAAAGAGAAGAGTGGAGTCCTAAGTTCCTAAAATAGCCCCCCAGGATGGTAAGCTTCCTCTGACAAGACAAAGACCCTTCCCACCAGTGGGCAGCCCCAGTCCCCACCTGTCAGCAGCTTTTCATGTCAGTTCCTCATTCAGAAAGAGATCCTTTCTGCACTCCTGTGTTTACACCGCTTAGCTCTACCTGTGCTCCCATGAGCAGGCTCCCCTGACAGGGCTGTCTCACTTCCACCTGAGCCCTACTTAGGAACTTCCTCCTCCATAAAATGAGGGGCTTGGACTCAATGATCTCTAAGGTGCTTCCGGCTCTGACATTCTATGGGTCTCTGATTCCAGAGAGATGCCTGGGCTCTTTGATGCTTGTCAAACAGAAAACATCTCAGTAGTTTATAGATTTAAATTGTTTTCCTTCTACTCTATTGCTGCAGTAAAAAAAAAGAAAAAACCTAAGGAAATAGTTTTTCTTTATTCTCACACAGATGAAAAGCTTCTAAACACTCTCAGATGGGGAAAATCATTTGAGTTTTCATTGAGTCGTTACCCCAAGAATGATGAATATGTTTTCATATAAGTTCAGTTTTTCTCTCTCTTTTATAAGATGCTCCTTGTTGTCAGATATATCAAAGGATAAAAGGAAAAAACCCCAACATAATTGCATTTATTGCCAGGAAGGGACTAGACTTGGTGTCAGAAAGACCTGAGTCCAAAGCCTACCTTCGTGCACTGAGCTGTCTGACCCCGGACAAGACATTGACATCTAGGCCTTTTTTTTTAAAATCAGTTTTCTCATCTGCAAAGGGAGGGGTTGTTGTCTGGTCTCTCAGAAGCTTTCCAGCTCTCATATTCAGTCCTATCTTCTGTGTGCAAATCACGTTAGCCTTCTTCCTTTGTCAATGGTTTTTCATAAACTAGCCGAGAAGGTGTATTAGACTCACAGGATGTCAAAGCTGGAAGGAACCTTCAATCTCCTTCTCCCTGAACCAGGCCATAGGGGAGAAGTGTGTAAAGACCCTCTAAGCTTTTCAGAGGAAAGGCAATCAACAATTGGACAAGTCACTCAACCCTGTGGACCTCAGTTTCCCCATCTGTAAAATGGAAGATGTATTGCAGGAAGATGTATTACACTCTAAGATTTCTTCCAGCTCTAAATCTGTGATTCTGGGGACCTGGGGTGCCATTGTATTTAAGCAAAATGGTGGAGTTTTCATCTTTTATGCTAAAAAATAGAGATTCTGAAGTTCCTAGTGTGAATCTGCAACATCTTTCCCTCCTTAACTTCAAATGGAGTAATATGGACACTTCTGAAAGCGTGCATGACATCCAAATATAGGAACTAACAGGACATTTATGCATCCTTGTACTAACTGTGGCAACCAGCATGGTGCAGTATAAAGAGTACTAAAATTAGAGCCAGAAGATGGGCATTCAAATCCTGACCATGCCACTTATTACCTTTGTGAATTTGTGCCTCAGTTTCCTTATGTGTAAAATGAAGAAGTTAGATTATTAGATGACCTCTAAGTTTCCTTTCAGATGGAGATTTGTGATCCTCTGATGGCCTTGGTTTTCTTATCTGTGAAATGAAAAGTGAATGAGATAGCCTCTGGGGTCTCTTCCAGATTGAGAAAATCACTACCCTTTTCTGAGTTTCCCATTGGCAAAATGGGAGGGTTGGGCTAGGTGACCTCCAAAGTTCCTTCCAACTTTGGATCTATGAATTGATTTTAATTCTGAGACTTGCCTTTGTACCACTCCAGCCCTGGGTCTGGCTGCCAAGGAATCATCTATTTGTTTTGTTGCGTCTGTCAATGTGTTCCTGGCCAACAGGATATTCAGGCCTTGGAATGTCGCTTGGAGAGCTGAAATCAGTTTATTTTGGTAGTCTAAGATACTTTATCTGGGTGGAGTGACAGCTGTCCTCTACAGAAGATACAGTGATGTCTTTGTATCATTTCTTCTTTTTCCCTCTTCCCTCTCCCAGTCTCAGTGTCCTTCTATTTCTTTCAGTCTATGTGTTTCTGGTAAAAACCTAAATGCTAATTGAATATCGCAAAACAGCAAAGTGTAATATGGCTGTTTCAATCTCAGGCTGCACTGAGAGATGTATAGTGTGTAGGTCTTGGGGAATAAGTGATCTGTCGAACTCTCTGCTGCTTAGATAGCACCTGGACTTGGGTGTTGATCTTCAGAGTTGGGGCCAGAATATCCTTAAGCAAAGATTAAACATCATAAAATACAACCCAGGCCAAGGACCAGAAAAAAAATCACAAGCTTTCAAACCAACTTTTTAAAGAGATTCATTTGAGAGGGAAAAAACAGAGACGCTGGGAGTACTTAATCCTGACTTTTGGAAATCATTGATAAGAATGCTTACTGCTTGCTTTAACTCAGTATTTATCTTGACTTCTAATTTGCCTAATATATTTTTCTTTGGTATCATGTCACATGATTTTGTCTGGTTTGGTTGAGTGAAATTTAATAGAAATGGGGCTCATGGACTGTGGACTGAGGTAGGTGGTTCCTCATTGGATACCATGGTCCTAGGATTAGCAAAAAGGGTCGCTTAGGGACCCCAGATGTTATACTACTCTGGCTATCAGCATTTGGCCAGAAGAAAGACCACAAACAATGTAATGAACCCAACTCACTTCTAAAGCCCTGAAGAGTTGGTGTGTAAATGGAGTGATGACCTTGCCCATTAAACAAATAATATTTCTTGTGATGTTTCAAGGAACCATGATTCAATTCATGTGTGTACACCCATGCAGACTGAAATCTCCATATACCTTAGAAGATCTTTTTTTAAAAAATGAATTTCTATGATTGGAAGAATCGTCTGTTGGCCAACAAGAGCCTCTCTGAACTCAGCTAGGATGGACCTTGGATGACAGCCATGAAGTTTGTTAATGGCTCTGTACTCAAAGCTTTCTGTGAGACAGAATGGCATGCTGGATGAAGCTCTGAGCTTGGAGTCAGTAAGATCTGCATCTGATGCCTGGTCACAGTGTGGCCCTGGGAATGTCACGATTTCTTCGCTCCTCAATTTATTCCAATTTAAAATGAGGAGGTTGGACTCTATGGCCTCTGATTCACCTTTCGGCTCAGGATTGATCATCCAATGATCCTTTCCAGTTGGATCAGACCTGTCAAAGCTTGTGTTTCATTGACAGAACCTTTGAGAACCCAAGGGCATCTCCAGTATGAGATGAGCATGGGAAGAAGAGTTTTTAGAGGAAATAATAAATTACAAATAACAAGTTATCCTGAACTTTTACCTACCAGTCCCCCTGACTAGGGCAGGCAGTGTTAGAATAGCGGGGGGGAGGGGGGGAATCAGTCAACAAGCATTAGTCAGATGCCTACTATGTTCTGGGCACTATGCCAGACTTGGCAAATGAAGATAAAGCTTTCTTCATTTTCAGCCTAGAACCACTCGTCTGATTAGCTCAGGAGAGCTTAGTCTTCTCCCTCCTAATCCATGGGTTGCTGTCGTTGGGACCTTGACATATGGGGGCAATTCAAGTCAGCATGGGCTAAGATCCTTCGATGGACAAAAGTCTTCTTGTTTTTCCTGTGGACACTCAGTAACATTGATGACTGGTGATATTTGCTTATGAAAGAATAACAGGCTTGGATCTAAACAGGCAGAAGACAAAGTGGTACAATAGAGAGAGAAGTGACTTTGGAGTCACAGGACCTGGGTTTGAATCCTTACTCTGGCTCCTTACAGACTCTGTGCTTTTGGACAAATTGATCAAACTCCCTGGTCCTCAGACTCCTAATCTCTGAACAGAGGGGGTGTGAGTGGATACTTCTAAGATGTACTGGACTTTTAAATGTGGGACAACAAGGTCTGTGTTATTAACATTTTCTCTATCATTTTCTTAAGTCGGGACAATAAACTAAAAAACAAGCCAAGCCTTGTTTTGTGGTATTTACTGATTTCTGAGGTATAAATTCTTGCACTGAAAATGGTGTTCCTGGCACTAACCCTCCTCTCATTGCTGAACTCCTGATGGGTGTCTCCATTTCATTAGGAGCCCAGGCTTTTCGTGTTCCATTCTGTACCAGGATTGCTCCAGACTTTCCACCAGACACTTACCCTGGCCCTCTGCTGCACCCATTTCCTGTTCCCTTTTGCAGTTTTCTTCTCTAATTAGACTACAAACTCCTTGAGGGCAAAGAATGCCTTTTGGGGGTGGGGTGGGGTTTGCATTCCCAGTACTTGGTGCAATTCTTGTCTTATAGTAAAGTACTTAGTAAGTGCTCTCTCTCTCTCTCTCTCTCTCTCTCTCTCTCTCTCTCT
>NW_027185798.1:11292769-11300233 GCF_028583685.1 Petaurus breviceps papuanus | reverse complement strand
CTCTCTCTCTCTCTCTCTCTCTCTCTCTCTCTCTCTCTCTCTCTCATCTCTCTCTCTATCCCTCTCATATTTACTTATTTATCTATCCATCCATCCATCTCTCCATCCAGCTATATATCCATCCATCCATTCATCCATCCATCCATCCATCCATCCATCCATCCATCCATCCATCCATCCATCCATCCATCCATCCATCCATCCATCCATCCATCCATCCATCCATCCATCTATCTATCTATCTATCTATCTATCTATCTATCTATCTATCTATCTATCTATCTATCTATCTATCTATCTATCTACCTAATCATCTATCTATCCATCCCTCCATCTCTCCATCCATCCATCTCTCCATTCATCTATGTATCCATGTATCTATCTACCTACCTAGCCATCTATCCATATGTTCAATCATGTGGGTATCATAATATTAATTTGATCTATTTCCCCAAAAAAGGAATGTTAAAGAGGTAGGGGCGAGATAGGCAGGTAGAGAGGCAGGTGAGATGACAAGATATCCATGCCCTGATGTTCTGGTGGCTGGCTGGATAGAATGAAGTATCTGATGCCATACATCCTGGGCCTAGAGCTTACTCTATTTCTGAGAGTTATCATAGCACTTCACAGACCTTGACTGCATAAACAGATCCACATAGATTTATGAAATTATCTTGAAGTCAAGCTGCAAATTCCTTAATTATCAGTATTCTTTTCATGTACACCAAGAGTTTGCATAATTTCCCTGTGGTAGAATGCAGTGAAATCAAAACAATAAACTAAGAGATCTACCAATTCATTGGAGCACAAAATTTAAATCCTTGTTTGCTAACAATATTTCAGTTTCTGGGCAAATCTAACATGGGGAGACTGAATAATTATGTTTCCATCTTAACTTTAGGAGGAATCTGTTTATTTTTTCGGTGAAGAATGATAATCTGGGTTTCTACACTCAGATATTTACCATCATCAAATATATTTATTGCTTAACTTTGTATTGATTTTGCCCAACAAATATGAAATACTTACGCACGGAGTGTCGGTGCTAAATCTGATCGTGATTGGCATTGGAAATTCACCAGGGACTCCTTGGATGGAGCAGAAGCTTCGGATTTTGAAGGTGACAAGCCGAGTTGAAACACGGGAAGGATGTTTTGCAACAAAAACCCTTTTTAGTTGGGTTTTATTTTAAAGAAAAAAGAAATCTTACTGGTGGCTTTTTCTTTGCACTTGTCATTTCTCTTTACATTTCCATTGAACTTTTCCTTTTCACAAATCAATCAATTTCCTTTTCACAAATCAATCAGTCCATCAATAAGCAGCCTACTGTGTTCCTAACCTTTGGTATACAAATCAATTCCTTCCTCATTGGCAGAGACAGAAAAGAAAGCTGGAGAGCTCAGCATTCAGTTACCATTTGAGGCTCAGAATAAGTGTAAATAGCAATTGTTCCTGTTCTGGGCAGAAACACTAAGGGTCTTCCCTCCCAGATTGATTTTTCCCCTCATCCCTTCCTTCTACCTCCTTTCTTTCCCCATACAGAAATGACATTCCTATCCCTTGTTCTTAGGGAATATATTTGTAGACTGCTTCTTAAACACTTAGCATGTTCTGTTTTGTATTATATATATATATATATATATACATATATATATGTATATATATATGTCAACACATCAAGGAAGAACAACTTTTACTTCTATCAATAGCAAACCATTCATCAATCAGTCAATAAATCAACAAGCATTTATTGAAGATAAATTTATTGAAGATAAATGCTTCCTGTGCCCCATGTACCATGCTAGGCTCTATTACTTACAGTCTTAGAATTGCCTGAGGCTCAGAAAGGTTAAATCACTTAAGATAACAGGATCTTAGATTTAGAAATGGATAGGTCTTCCAGTCCAATTCCCTCATTTCATAGAGGAATTCTGAGGCTCAGAAAGGTTAAAGGATTTAGGCTTACAAAGATCATGGCTCTAGATAAATAAGAAGCCCCAGAAACCATCTAATCCAGCCCTTTCTCCCATTTAAAAATAAATTTTATTTTTCTCAATTACATGTAAAATTTTAACAATCATTTTTAAAAGTTTTGAGTCCCAAATTCTTTCTTCCTTTCTCTTGTGGATCTTGAGTCATGAGACCAGAACTCCTAAAGGGCCATTGACCCTAAGGAAGCCTTGTCCATAGCCCAATTATAGCACCCTTGCTGAAGGAGCTCTGCACTGGTGCTCTGGACAAATTGCTTCCATTTTGTGTGCCTCATTTTCCTCTTCTGTAAAGTAAGGAGTCTGTTCCCCTGCTCAGGTCTCCAGGCATTGCCTCCTTCCTTAAATGAGACTAAGTGTGAGTTGAACCCTCTAAAACAACCACTTTGGGGCAAATTCCAGGAACCCCACCTTGGTTTTGGCTCTGAAATGACATACAGATGCCATCACTTGTTAGTGGAGGGGAAGCATGAAGTCACTTAACCTGCCTTGGGTCTCAGCTTCCTCCCCTGTAAGGAAAATCTTTGTAAACTTGAATGTGCTATAGAAATGTGAATAGTTATTATTACTTGTGAGTTCACTGTCTAGTGATGGAAAATATAACCAGAGTCTGCATGTATGATGAATGTTAAAGTTAATTAGGTTTGTGAGCTATGGGGAAGGGGGAGGGAGGAAAGGGTGATGAGAATATTAAGCTGGTCTTGAAATGTGATGGTTTCCCAAACTGTAAATAGCTGATAAATAAAAAGGAAATCCTTTCTTTTTAAGTCTTAAAAGAAATCCATAATAGGTTTTCCTCATAAACTGCAATTATTTTTAAACAGCACTAATGAATAATTTAAAAACCCACTGGGTTAGGCAAATTAGTTTTAAGTGTGGATTAATTGCTTTCTTTATAATATTCCATATTCATATTTCTGCAGAATATGGACAGATATTTCATCTTCTTTAAAAATATTTTATGGTTTTTAAAATTCCCCTGATAAGTAAGAATTGCAGATGCTCTTCTAACCTGAGATTGGGGAAAGTCATGTTCTCTTACAATCCTTGCCATTAGCTGTGGAACTAGGGGAAGTTCCTAGGTTTATGACTTGGGTGCTTTTCCCCATTGGATTAAACCAAGGAGTCATGGGGTTGTGGGATCTTCCAGTGTTCTTACTAAACTCTGATGCCAAATTCAGCCAAAGGAATCATTCTAATATGGTAGCCAGGGCTGCCATTCCATAGACCATCTCCATTCCTTTTTTCTGATGACCACGTGGAAGCTTTAAGAAGTTTACTTCTGGCCACATGTGACTCATCTCCAAAGAGCTCGCACTCTGGGGTGACAAAGAGTCAGTCCCCTTATGGGCTGAGGCACCAGAAGAGTCTGTGACTTGTCAGATAACAGCTTGGTACCATAGTGTATAGAGGGTTAGACTTGAAAGCAAGACCTGAGTTTGAATCTCAGACCATTTCACTTATCCTATCTGGGCCTCAGTTTCCTCATCTTAAAAATCACTTTAAAAATCAATGAGGAGTCCAATCTCCTTATTCATTTTTAAGGTGGTTGTCAAGGTCCTTTCTAGTTCTAAATCTGTGATCCTCTGTTCGAAAGGGAGCAGCCCACCCTTTCACTCTCTCTTCCTTTGTGACTTTGAATTGAGCAAGACTGTTTTCATCTGTTTCCCTTGAGTCAGGTGGGGTAGGGTGTGCTTCCCTCTATGGTACCACATGCCCATGGTAGTTAAAAGCCATATCCTGCCTGGTCAAGCTTAAGCCTGGGTTTGGGTCGCCTCTTTTGTATTTGACCTTTCCTGATCCTAGGTGCATGGAATTTTATCCCAAGATGGATGTGTCCAGGCTTGGATGTGACCTAGGAGATCAAGGAAGACCCAGTCCCCTTTCAATGCATAACATCTGGTGAGGACCAAGCTGAGATGCAGATCCCAGATTCTGATACTCCTGTATCTGTGATCTAGAGACTGCCACATTTCCCAATTTGTAGGGAGTATCCTTTCAGTCCTTGGCATTACACATACCAATCAATCAGCCAAAGAATCAACATCAAGGAGATAGAAACCAATCTGATTCTTACCTAAGCTTTGTTTCAAGTGATGAGTCCCTGTGCTTGGAAATAAGAGATTCTAAAAGGACTCCTCCCTCATAGGTTCTCTCCCCAGTTCTATTAAGATACCTGTGCTAACCATATTTTCCATACCCAAAATGGCGCTAGATCACTCTGGTGAAGGACTTTTTCTTCTTTTGTAAATATGGTGGAATATTTGCAAAGTTCTGCTAGTAAATATTTAACAATTAGCTCTTCAAAAAAAAGCGTTCACGTCACAATTTTAGGTTTAGTTTTCTTTCTTAACACTTTCTCCATCACTTTCTTAAGTCTAGACAATCAATAAAACAATATATCAAGTCATGATTTGTAGCATTTATCTATTTCCAAGATGAAAATTCTCACACTGAAAAAAATGAACAATCAGGTCTCCTGAACTGGTTCAAACTGGCTCCAGGACCCTGATGAATATTTGAAATTGGAACAGTTTGTAGACCATTGGAAGGAGCAAAGAAAGAGACAGAGAAGGAAAATAAACAGAGAAACTATTGAATGAGGGTGGGAATTGGAGATAAAGATTTCAAGGTAAACAGGAGAGCTTTTTCTGGGATGTCTGGAAAGTGTGACTCATCTTATGAGTTGAGATGCTTCTGATGTATGAATTTCTGCCTATAGGAGTAAGGCTAAATGAGGGATCAAACTCTTGCATTTTATTGCTTATTATAATATATGGAAATTGCAAGTGTGGACCTCATTCTAAGAGACTTTTCCCAAGCAGGAGAAATATTTGTATTGTGTGATTTATTGTTATCCTTTTTATTTGCATGTTAATAGCTTTCTTTGAATTGTAGCTTTTTGTATCTCATAGTATACTAAAAGTTCAATAGCTGATTTTTTTTTCTCCTCTTCGTAGCATTAAAAAAAATCAGAGTGGACTTTGCTCTCTCCCCACTATTTCCCAGTTTAAGATAAAGATGACCTCGTCCAAGGTCATTTTCAGAATAATTACTACAACCTGAACTGGGAAGATTGCCCACCCTAAGATAATAGCTGCCTCTCAAGGTCACCACATGTGTATCATCCTTAGGCTAATTATGAGAAACTGCCTATTACAGGCCTCACCCCCAGATAATAGCCACCTGCATGGGAGACAGCTGAGTGTTTTGAAAGTGAGCCAAGGCTGAGTTGCTTCAAAGATAAATCATGAGTTCAACAGAGACTGCCCATGAACTCAGCCATATATATTCTGGCTATTTAGTACTCTTAAATATTCAAGGCTGATTGAAAAGCAAAACTACTGATAAGAAATGAGATCAGACATGGAGCTTTCTTTTATATATAAGTAAGAAAAATGTCCTGTAATCTGCTGGCAAAGAGAAATGCTGTGAAAGTCGATAAGACCCATTGCTGGCCTGATAAGACCATTGGAGGCAATCGCCACTCAGTATTCTTCTCTGCTATTCCAAGAGGTGCCCCAGCAGTATTCTACTTAACTCCCATCTCCACTCTCTAGACTTCCTTTGCTCATGTCTTGCCTGTGAATATATTTTTTTTCCTCTCTCCATCTTCCCCATTCCCCTTTTGTGTTGTCCGTTTGTTAATCTTAGCCCTTAGCCCAGTGCCTGATACATAGTAAGCACTTAATACATGCTTGTTGACCTGACTTATTGGCTTTAATGTTCCCAAATTTCCTCTGGCAAATAAAAGTCCATTTTAATACCAATAATCCACTGATATTATACTATGGCTGAGAATCATGGAACATAATAGTTATTAAATAATTTAAAATAAATCTCAAATAGAGGGTAATGGAAAGGCGTGTGGTCAATATAAATGTCACACACAGCACATGATGAAGAACTGTGAAGGAGAATTGGAGTAAAGAATATTACCCATGAAATATGTACTTAGAAAGATGTGGGCAAATCACGTGGAGAGAGTAAGAGATAATCAGTAGATGATCTGAGCCTCAAAATGTCCAGTAGAAAATGATGGTCCTCGATACATTAGACGGACCTGCTTTGGGAAGAACATGGGAGAACACTGATGGGAGTCAAACAGGATGGGCAAGCAGAAATGAATCCTTAGAGAAACCATCCACATCTCAAAGATCCCAGACTCATTGGACTATTTGAGTCCAACTCCAACGGAAGCATCTAAAATTCTTTCTAAGCCTTGTTTGAATTGTGTATAAACTCAGACTGCTTGGAGTTGAAAGGACAGTAGAGGTTGCCTGGTCCAGCATTTCCCAAGCTATGTTCTTCAGGAGCGTGTGATTCTGAAAAGTAACCCATAGGAGTTCCATGAAGAACCAGAGATTTAACCAGACTGGGATGGTGGGGTCTTTGCCCAAGGACAACAATAGTACTTTCAGGACCTCAGCAACTAGAAACTGGAAGATCGATGGCAAAGCCACACCTATCACTTAATTCCCCTCTTCTGACCCCAAACTTTTGCCAACACAGCTCTGAAACGTAAAGTAAATTAGGGAAGGAGATAAGGTAAGAATTAGAGAAAGAACTGAGGTTGTTTGTAGCTTTGAACTTTAGAGGTAAATAAGCCTAGAACGGGAGCCCAGGAGTTTCCAAATGACTTTCCTGTGGCTCTGAATCTTTTACCCTTTACTCATTCTTTGTGTACTGTGGCAACTCCTAGGTCTCCTCTTTTGCCTTGGTTTGGGTTACTGATGCCCTCTTTTTAATCTGGCTACTCCTTATATCCTCTCATTTGGTCTCACCTTGTGTCTTAGATTTAATGGGGACAATTTCAGAAGCTGAAGAGATGATTAATCTTTCCTACTGATTTGCCCACATTTAGTAGGAAATGCTTTCTAAATGGATGGCTTTTTGGTAAGCAATATCACCATATCACTAAAAAGTGAAGGAAAATCCAAATCTCTCTCTCTCTCTCTCTCTATCTCTCTCTCTAAATCTCTCTCTCTAACTCTCTCCCTGGCTATCTCTGACTCTCCCTCACAATCTCTCTCTCTCTCTCTCTCTCTCTCTCTCTCTCTCTCTCTCTCTTTCTCATATTGATGGTGCTTACCACACACCACTAGGCTAAATGCTTGGGATACAAATCACGATAGTTCCTGCCCTCAAGGGGCTCATATTCTAATAGGGGCAGACAGCATATAAATCTGAAAACCAAGGGATGAGGGACTGGGCAAGAAGTAAGATAAAAAACCTGTTTGATGGCATGGTGGAGAAAGAAGTCCAGATGGTCAGGAGTGGAGACCAGAGAGGAATGAAGGAGTGAAGGTGATTGGCCTAAGCCCTTGTTTAAAATATAGGTTCTCAGAAGAACTGACCAATCAGAATAAAGGGTCACAAGGTGAGAAGGGGGCTGTCTGGCTAAATGTGGGAAAAAAGCAGAGAGTTCATTGATTTCCTTTCCTTTCCTTTCCTTTCCTTTCCTTTCCTTTCCTTT
>NW_027185798.1:11251434-11287769 GCF_028583685.1 Petaurus breviceps papuanus | reverse complement strand
CTCTCTCTCTCTCTCTCTCTCTCTCTCTCTCTCTCTTTCTCATATTGATGGTGCTTACCACACACCACTAGGCTAAATGCTTGGGATACAAATCACGATAGTTCCTGCCCTCAAGGGGCTCATATTCTAATAGGGGCAGACAGCATATAAATCTGAAAACCAAGGGATGAGGGACTGGGCAAGAAGTAAGATAAAAAACCTGTTTGATGGCATGGTGGAGAAAGAAGTCCAGATGGTCAGGAGTGGAGACCAGAGAGGAATGAAGGAGTGAAGGTGATTGGCCTAAGCCCTTGTTTAAAATATAGGTTCTCAGAAGAACTGACCAATCAGAATAAAGGGTCACAAGGTGAGAAGGGGGCTGTCTGGCTAAATGTGGGAAAAAAGCAGAGAGTTCATTGATTTCCTTTCCTTTCCTTTCCTTTCCTTTCCTTTCCTTTCCTTTCCTTTCCTTCCTTCTCCATATTTGGCTAGGGTTTAGTTATAGAGAACTAGCCCCCCAAAATGGCCTTTAATTACCTTTGGCCCTGAAGACTCCCCTCCCCTAGAAAACTGGGTAGATTGTAAGCTTCTTGAGGGCAGAGAATGTTTTGAACTTTTTTGTATTTTCATGTACCTAGCATAGTCCCTGATGTGGAACAGATGCTTAATGAATGTTTTTTTTGGGTGAATTGTGGTAATTATTGTCTTTAATGTGAATGCTAAGAGGGACCAGAGAGATCTAGTCTGAGCCTATATTGTTCAAAAGAGGAAACAGGTTTAGAGAGAAATGGTACTTGACTGAGGTCATATAGTCAATGGCAAATTATGGAACTGTGAACTAGGACCAGAGATTTGTCTAATAATAATGATAATAATACTTACTTGCTAGCATTTATATAGCTTCTTAAGGTTTGCAAAGCACATAACCTGCCCATGATCACACAACTAGTCAGTGGCAAATTATGAGCTAGAATTAAGGATTTGTCAATAGTAACTATAATCATAATAATACTAGTAGTTAATATTTATGTAATGCTTTAAGGTTTTTTTAAAGCACTTCGCATACATATTTCATTTGATCTTTATAATAACTGCTATGAAGTAGGGATTATTATTATTATTCCCATTTTACAGGGAAATGGGAATGGAGGAAATGGAGGCAAACAGAAGTTAAGTGACTTGCCCAGGGTCATACAGCTAGTAAGTGTCTGATGCTAGATTTGAATTCAGGTCTTCCTGACACTGTGTCCATAATAAAATAGAATATCTGTATCTAACCCTAATTCTGTGTCTGTGTAGATAATCTTGGGCAAGTCACCTGAACTTCCTGTGCCTCAGTTTCCTCATATGTAAAAAGAGAGGGTAGACCAGATTTCTGATTCTATGGCTTTCTAAGCCCATTCTCTGGACTCTGGCTTTAGAGAAATATGCGTATCTTTAAAAGCTTTTGCCCTTTAATATCCATAGGAAAATGAGCTATTCCTACCACAGAGAGATTGCCTTGAGCATAACAAAGCAGATTGGGGTTGTATTATTTTAAATTTGATTTATATCATTCTCTTGTGAGTTCTTGAAAGAAATACACTGAGGTCAGTAGACAACGTCTGTCCACATTAAAAGACACTTAACACTAAAGGTTTCCTGATGACTAGATTCCCCTTAAATGTGCAAGAGGCCTCCCATCTAGTGAGATTGCATTTCATGCTGAAGGGCGTGAATATTCATTTTTCCCAATTGTTACCAAGAGTCCAATTTTAATTTGTTTGATCTTTCTGCTAATATGGAGGCCTGCTTAGAGTATCCATTGAGAAGTCCTCGAGAATATTAACAGGGAATCCTCCAAGAATTGCTGCTGAGGTTTTAAATGTTTGTGAATTGCCACGACAGGCTTTTAGTTTTTAACTCACATTAAGCAGATTTCATTATTATCAAGAATATGTGCAAATTAAAATGGAACCATTAAGAGCTAAAATACACAGGCTTTTTGCCTTTTTCCCTTTTAAAAGGAGTATGCTTTAAGAGGTAAGGATGGAATTTGTTCCTTTTTTATGAAGAGGAATAAGAAAAAAGGCCAGTCCCTTTCTGCATCAGCAGGGTGTAGAGAGTCTCTGTGCCTTGGGAGAAAGGACACTGGGCAGAGAGAGGGAGGCTTTAATGACGATGACATGGACTGAGGTCATTAATGCATTAAGATCATAGCCGTAGAGATGGTTGGGGCCTCAGAGGTCATCTTCCAGTCCAACCTGCTCACTTTTCAGATGAGGAAGCTGAGGTGCATGAAAGTTATGTGGCTTGACCAAGAGCTCAGAGCTTTTAGGAATCAAGAGTGGAGATTTAAGAACCCAAATGTGGACGAATGATCCGCTACATAGAAGGGTCATAGACCTGGAGCAATGTTCTTAATCTTTTTCATGTCATGAACCCAGGACTGTGTGGGTAAATGTTTAACAACCAGCCTTGCAGAAATATTTGCTTCCTTACTATTTACATTTTCCCATCACTTTAAGTCTCAATAATCAACAAAACGATAAATCAGACTTGGATTTGTAGTGTTTATCAATTTCTAAATTGCAAATATCTGCATGGAAAATTAAAAAAAAATTCCCTCCTGAGTCTGTTCCCCTGCATGGAATCTGGTGAAGATGAGGGCTTCAGAACATTCTCAGACAGGAATCGGGACAGATTAAATCGAGGTCAAGTTTCATCAGTGGTTACCAACCTGTGGTGAATTAACCAGCTTAAAATCTGCCTTCAAATCTCCTACAGATGCATACAGATAAATGGAGATGTGAAAAAATGTTGTTCTCCTGGGAACTCACCAGAGTCATTTCTCCTACATCAGGACCTATAGTGCAGGCACAAAAAAAAAAAAAAAAAAGATCCCAAGAGAGAAAGGGCCAGCAGCGGGAATGTTAGGGGAGGGGATGGAACCAACCACTAGACACTTCAGGGTAGAATTTTGCTGTAGGATTCAAATGTGAGACTCCCTTATTTCAGAGTCCCATCTCTGACAATAATATCTAGAAGGCTAGAGAGAAGCTAGTATCTTTAAAACCAGAAAAAATGAGTCTTGTCTGGTTTAACAAATTACTTTTCCACTCCCACTTGTTGATGGGAATAATGTCTTCTTATAACATTAGGTGTAGCCATTGCCTCGGCCCCTGTGGGAACCACTGGTGGCCATCCCCAATGTCCAGGACTGCTTCCGGGCTGGTGAATCTCTTCTGGATAGGGATTGGCTGGAGATGTGACAATTCTGCCTGTCAGGGCCGGCGGAGACTCTTCTGCCTTGCTTAGCTGAGGCAGGCTTGAAAAGCGTCCAGCTGGCTCCCAAGGGTTCTTGAGCAAAAAAAAGAGCAGACTGCTGCTCTCGCTTTCCCAACCTTCACCTCCTCCTGCTCCCTAAGTTGGTCCAGGATGGTGCATTTGGGTTCCCTTCTCACACTGAATGAACCTTTACTCATCTTTACCTCCATGTACTTGCCAATTCCATGCCCTCTCCTGCTTCTGATCATTTAAATCCTTTTCCTCTCCTTTAAAGCCTCCCCAGGCTACCCTCCTGTGCCTTGTCAGAATCTCTTGCTACTGTCCAATGAAAGATCCTCTGGGCAGCAGAAGCACAGGTCCCTAGTTGTATCTGGTCAGGACTTAAAGTCCTGGGCTTGGGTCTCTAAACCCAATAAACGTCAGTCAAGAAAGCCAGATGGGCACAGAAGCCCAGGGCACGATGGCAGCAAAGTGGGGCAGTCCAAAGGTAACCTTGCTTTCCTTATCATTTGCTGCTCTGCCAGGAGTAGTGAGCCTGACATCATAAGCACTAGCAATAGGAACTCGTCCAACACGGGTGATCTGATTTCCAGACTATGGGAAGGTTTTTTGCAGAATAGAAACTTGAAATAACATGATTGCACATGACCCGATTTCATACCCCAGGGAACTTTCAACTATAGTGGTTGAGATTCCTGCCTCAACTGCTATTACGCCTAGATGCATGCTCCTCTTTCTGAATCTGTACCAATACAAAGGAACTACTGTGCAATCTGTCCTTTTGTCTCCGAGAAAGCGGGGCCCTAGGAACCGAGAGATTAATCTATGTCTCCACACCGCAGAAAGGAGTCCTAACCAGGTAGGCAGGGATCGTTGCAGTTCTCAGGTCTGCCTTGTCTGGGAGGCTGACTCTGAGCTCTGAAGAGTTCTATGTCCTGTAAGCACACTGATTGCCTAGACCTACAGTTCCCAACCTTGTTGGGAATCCCTTTTTAATGTGAAAAAAAGACAAATCAGGGACTCCCATAAGATAGCAGGGACTCCCATAAGTTAGTAGCGGTCCTCTTAGCATCTTGTTGATTGAGAAAATACACAGGGAAAAAATCTCAGTGACACCTTTAGGTTGTTTAAACACAACAGCATCTACCTACACTTGAAGAATGATGTGATATATACATATTATTCAGTTGCATAGAGGTATGACCCAAAGTGGAAAGAACAATAGATTCAGAATTGGGGGACCTGGATTTGAATCCTGCCTTTACCACAATGTGAATTCCAGCAAGATGCTTAACCCCTCTCTGCCTCAGTTTCCTCAACTGTAAAATGAAGGACTTGGATTGGAAGACCTCTAGCATCACCTCTAACTCTTAATCTAGGATGAAGTTGGCTTGTTTATGGATTCATAGGCCCCTTGTCCTAATCCCCCTTCTCTAAAGCCTGTAGTTTCAAAACCACTGGTATATACTACTCAATTCAAATTTGCTGTCAGTTGAAAGGGTATTAAGTCTAGAGGCACAGACCCTAGATTTGAATCCTGACATTGGATAAATCACTTCAACCTTCTGGGTCTCAGTTTCCCCCACTGTAAGGTAAAGGAATTTGGACTTGATATACAGTAGGTGCTTAATAAATGCTTGTTGCCTGCCTGACTTACCTCTAAGGTCTCTTCCACACTTATATTAGTGGCTAACTTTGCATGTAAGTGTTTTTTTCTGTGTGCATGTGTGTATGCATATGCACACGTTTATTTTTAATAGTATTTTATTTTTTCCAATTATTTGTAAAGACAATTTTAACATTCATTTTTACGAAATTTTGAGTTCCAATTTTTTTCCCTCCTTTCATCATTACCTTCATCCTCCCCCCCCTTCCAAAAATGGTAAGCAATTTGATATAGGCTATATATGATGTGGACATATATGTCTTACCTCAATCTAAGTGTAAGGTCTTTGAGGGATAGGGTGGGGTCTTACACTTTGCTTCTCTTCTGACATAAGCCTAGCACAAGACCCCACCCAAAGGAAACACTCAGTAAAGCCTTACTGAATGAATGAATGGATGGATGCTTTTTGACCTGCTGCCCATTTTTCAGGAGGCCACAGTCGGGGTCTCTGGGTTTCTATCCTTCATTAAGTGATGGCTTTTGGTTGGCTTTCATCGATTTCCTTAGATTTCTGTTGTTCTTTGTCCATAAACATCTTTGTTTGATGACCCTCGCTGTGTTTCAAGAGGAGATAAGCTCTTAGTTTGAATCTTTCCCAAAACCCTTGTCATGAGGAGAGAGTTTTCACTTAAAAAGTCGAGTCGCTGTAAGCTTCCCAGAGCTCCATGTGGATTGCTTCCTTCAGTGAGTGGCCAGGAATTAGCTCATCCCAGGCCATCCAAGGCATGTTTTCTCACCTCTTTGTCCCACAAATCCTTCAAGTATCCATAACAAGAGCTAAGCTCTCCTGCATCTGCTGAGAAGGAGGATTTCTTTTAGAATGATTCCTCTTTCATCCCCAGATTGGAGATGGGGCATCTGAGTTCAGACCTTGATTCCATGACCTGAGCCAACATGCTGGCAGCCTCAGGAACTGGGTGGGGGATGCTGGTGATGGGTTATTTTTGGTCTCAAGAATGACATCTATATGTGTGTTCATGGTAGTGTAGGTGGGTATGCTAGTGGGGGAAGAGAGTACTTCTGGAGAGAGAGGTGATGAGGCAGGCACAATCTTTTCTTCTTTCCTGTTCTCCATCAACTTCACTCAGCTTTCATCCTTGGCTCTCCCTGACCCCAAACACACTTATGACAAATGACCTGGTCTTCTGAATCTCTGAGGATGCTGAAGCCTGAGTCCTCATGTGTATGGGACAGAGGACATGGCAGCTGCAGTGTCTTTTACCTCTTGAATTCTGGGGGTTTTATTCTTCCTTCTATGTTCCTTAAATCAGGGGTGGAGGAACCTGCAGCCTGTATGGTTTTAAGGGCACAGTTTCTCCACCCCTGCTTAAACCTTCACTCGGTGGTTGTTAATAAATATGTGTAGAATAAATATGTGTTATGGTAGAAATAGCATCAACTTTGGAGTCAGAGGAGTTAGAGACAGCTAGAATGAAAAAAATAAATGGAAAATATTATTCAGAGTTTATTATGTGCAAAGTGATGGGGATGCAAATGAAAATATTTGCATAGAGCACTGAACTTGGGAGTCAGATAGGCCTGAACTGGAATCCTACATCAGAGCCTCACTGTGTGACTCTGGCCAAGTCCCTTACTTCATCGGCCTCGGTTTTCTCATCTGTAAAATGGGGATAATAATATTACTTACCTCAGTGGGTTTTTGGTGCTTTGCAAATGTGCTTTGCAGACCTTTGAATGATAGATAAACTCTAGCTATCTAATATTACCATGGATACTTTGAATACTTAATAACTGCTTGATCCTAGAAAAGTCACTGAAACTCTCACAGTCTCAGTTTTCCCAATTGTTGAGAGGATCAAATTAAATGAGATAATATGTCAATCAATTAATCAGCAAGGGCAGCAGCGCCAGAGGGGAGAGAGCTGTTCCCAAAGAAGGAAAGGCCACACATGGATGGCCAGAGAGGAAGGGCAGAGGGGTCTGACCTCCAGCTCCATGAGCAGGTGGGCAGCTCAGATATGCCCAAATCCACCTAGGGGTTTTGAACAAAGAGCAGACATGGCTCTATTAGGACATTCTCCTTTGCCTCTCACCTGCCTCCGACCCCCCAATCACACAGGAGGCAAGGAAGGGGCCGTTCTAGACCCATGAGGTCAAAGTCAATTAGAAAAGGAGACCACTAAACAGTATATAAGGACCCCTGCGGTCTGGGCATTGACTTTGAAAAACAGACATTAAAATTATCTTTATTCTTTTGTGGCTCAGTGAATAGAGCACTGGGCCTGGAGTCAGCAAGATTTGAGTTCAAATCCAGGCTCAAACACTTAGTAGCTGTGTGACCCTGGGTAAGTCACTTTACCCTTAGTTTCTTCTTTTATAAAATGAGTTGGAGAAGGAAATGGCAAACACTCTAGTATCTTTGCCAAAAAAATCCCACAAAAGGGTAAAGAAAAGTCAGATATGATTGGGCAAAAAAGACTAAGCAACAACAATGTTCTACTGTGTTTTTATTTATTTTGTTAAATATTTTCTAACACTGGGGAGTATTGCAGTCCTCATAGGGCTTGCGGCCACATGTTTGATGCATCAGGTCTAAACGACTGAAATCGGAGTTTTTGATGAACAACCTAATAAGGAATAAAGAATGAAGGTCACAGACTCAGGAAATATGACTCTAACTGTGCTGAAGCAAACATGGGGCTCAGGACACAGTGAACGTCCGATACCCGGTCAGTTCAGTCTTAGAGTGCTGGTGTGGTGGGGGCTGAGCCATACCACTCAAGCTGGCTTTCACCAGCATGTGCCAGGGACTTTCCATATGAAAACCTAGAGCTCTACATAAATGTTAAATTTTAAAATATTTTGTTCTAGTCTCTACTTTGGGCCCTGACGGCTCTGGGCCTCAGTCTCCTCATTTGTGAAACCAGGAGGTTGGACTCCATGGCCTCTGAGCTAGCTGGAGATCAATGACTCTGTGGGAAATGAACTATCAGCTAGGTCCTTGTCTATGTTCAGAAAGAACAGTTAATCTGATTGTGATTACAGGGCCTACAAGTGGCCCCTTGGCATTCAAGGTCAGAGCTAGCCAGTTACAGATCCCTAAATTGGATAATGTGGCTCCAAGGTCTAGGATTCTAAAAAAGAAATTAGAATCTGAGGTGATCTGGGTACCAGCCCCCACCCTTTCTGCCTCTGTCTGTCTCTGTCTCTGCCTCTCTGTCTCTCTGTCTCTGTGTCTATCTCTCTCTGTCTCTGTCAATGTGTCTGCCTCTGTGTCTCTGTCTGTCTTTGTCTCTGCCTCTCTGTCTCTGTGTCTGTCTCTCTGTCTGTGTCTGTCTCTGTCTCTGTCAATGTGTCTGTCTCTGTGTCTCTGTCTGTCTTTGTCTCTGCCTCTCTGTCTCTGTCAATGTGTCTGTCTCTGTGTCTGTCTCTCTGTCTCTGTGTCTCTCTCCCTCCCTCTTTCCCTTTCCCTCTTTCTCTCTCTCCCTCTTTCTCTCTTTCCCTCTTTCCCTCTCTCTCTTTCCCTCTTTCTCTCTCTTCCCCTCTTTCTCTCCCTCTCTTTCTTTCCCTCTTTCTCTCTCTCCCTCTCTTTCTCTCTCTCCCTCTTTCTCTCTTTCCCTCTTTTTCTCTCTCCCTCTTTCTCTCTCTTTCCCTCTTTCTCTCTCTCCCCACCCCTTCACCAGGTGCATCCACTTAAGTAGTTACATCTGCAAAGCAGATTCATTCAGTTTCATCAATTCTGAGGGGGAAAATATCAACTTGTTTAATTGATTTTATAAAGATTAGCAAAAAAGAACCCTTCCCAGATTGTAGGACCAACTTTCTCCCTTTGCAACTGGGCAGAATGGTGAAGAGACTACATTATATTTCTGGTTCAGTTTAAAAAAGTGACGTTCTGGTCACCAAGGCTTTGTGTCTGGACTTAGAGGAGAAAGGCCATTTCCTATCTGAATGAAGTCATAAAAGTTGTAATGGGTGCGGTTGCTAAGGTAAGCTGCCAAGCCTATTGCTGTGAGATCCATTAGTTTAAAATTGGGAATAGCATAAATTCTGGCTGCAAAGACCCTAATTGTGAAGGTGGGGTGTGGGGACTGGGAGTGGGTGGGAAGTGTAGGGGTGGGGAGGTGGGAGGTGGGTGGGAGGTTTTTCTCTTCTAGAAGAGATGGGGAAAGGTCTGCCTTGTACAAGATTGGGGCATGCTCAAGCACCCCTGTGACCAGCATGGTCTGGCTGCCCCCAGATCTTTTTCCTTCTTCCCATTAATCAATAGACAAGATGAACTAGGAGAGCAGAAAGGAAGGGGCTTTAGGAAGGATAAGCTACTATAAGCAATACATATATGTATACACACATATATATTCACACACATATATATTCACACACATATATCTATATATTTTCCCAAGAGATATAAGAAAGAGGAAAAGATCACATGTGTACAAAAATATTAATCACATCTCTTTTTGTAGTAACAAAGAATTTGAAACTAAAGAGATGCCCACCTACCGGGGAATAGCAAATGGTGGTATATGAATGTGATAGAATATTATTGGGCCATTAGAAATGCTGAAATGGACAATTTCAGTGGAAAATGGAAAGTCTATGAACTGATGCAGAGGGAAATGAGCAGAAATAGGAGAACTATTTATATAATGATAATATCATAAAGGCGGGGGGGGGGGGGGGGAATCTGAAAAACTTTAGAACTCTGACCTCTGACTGGTTTTCTAGAAAACCAGTTTGAAGCATGCTACCTATCCCCTGCCAGAGGGAGAGCGGATTTATGGGGAGAATGACACATACATTTTTGGACATGGCCAATGTAGGAAATTTGTTTTGTTGGACTATGCATACTTGTTAGGGAGCTTTTCTCTTTATTTTTTTCTTTTTTGTTGTTTAATTATGGGAGATGTTGGGGAGAGAAAATAAATGCTTTTTATTCAAAAGTAATAAAGTTAAATTTGTGGGGAAAGAAAGGAGGATTTAAAAAGAGAAAATAAATGTTAATCAGAAAATAAGAAGATTAAATTTTGAGAAAAGAAATGAAGAAAAGTTTAAAAGGAGGAAAATATCAATCAGAAAAATAATAAAATTTAATTTTTAGTAGCAGAAATAAAGGAAGGAAAAAAAAACAAGCAAACCACTTGCAAGGAGAGTTAGTGATATTTTCTTAACAGTAGCATGGAACATTGTTGAGAGCATTGGCTCTAGGGTCAGAATATCTGGGTTCAAATTCTGCACCAATGCTTAATTTCCTCTGTGACATTGGGCAAGTGACTTCCCCATCATGGGCCTCAGTTTTCACATCTGTAAAATGAGAGGATTGAGCTGGCTGGCCTCTGAGAGCCATTCTAACCCTGGGTCTGTGGTTCTAATCGAAAGGAGGCTTTCCTCTAAGATACACCTATCTAAAGGTGAGACAGGGGAGGAGGTACAGTGGCAAGGATAACTTCCTGAGCACTTGTGGCCCAGGATCACAGCTTCCTCCTGGAGGGGGCACTGTTTGGACCGAGGTCTCTCCAGTGATCCTCTGGCCCTCGTTATTGTCTCTCCTAGGGATGATGCTGTTAGGACAGTTGGTGGTAACAACCAGCCAGACTGGCCACCCAGCCTTATGCTCCCATCTCTGCCCCTGGCCATTCCGCCTTTTCACAGACCTGTCCCTAAACCTGAATGTCCTCCCTCCTCACCTGGACCTTTCTCAATGCCTTCAAGTATTGGCTCACACACCATTCCCTAGGGGAGCCTTTCTTGATCCCTCCAGTGGTTTGTATTCTTTGTTTCCTCAAATCAACTTGCACAAATGGAAAACATAGAGGTGACAGAGATATTACATATGTATTGCTGATTGGTCATTTCATTTGTCTTCTACTCTCCATGACCTGATTTGGGGTTTTCTTGGCAGAGATACTGGAGTCGTTTGCGATTTCCTTCTCCAACTCATTTGACAGATGAGGAAACTGAGGCAAACAGGGTGAAGTGACTTGCTCAGGGCCACACAGCTAGTAAGTGTCTGAGGTTGGATTTGAACTCAGTTCCTCCCCAGTCCTGGCACTCTATCCTCTGTGCCACATAGCTGCCCTACACATGTATTACAAATGTTAAATATAGCTAACATGTACACAGACGAGTATATTAGATAGTATATCTTCAATGTTATAATATATTATACATAATGTTTATATAACATTTGTGTTATATATTACATATATGTTATATATACATAGCATATAAATAGAATGTATAATATATATTTTCCCCTCTGAATTGTCAGGATAGGAAACATAGGAAGTATATATATATACATATAATTATACTATTATATATAACTATACTAATATATTAATAAGTAATATAACAATTATATGTACTATATGCTACATAATATAATATTTATATACACACATAGGTTCCTCTGTGGACATGTCATTTCACCCTGTCCTCAAGGATAAGGGTAGGCACTGTTCCTTTTTGTTTTTCTGTCTTTTGGAATGAGCACACAGAAGGGGTTTAATAAATGTTTGTTTAGTTGCATTGCATTGATGAATGAATAAACAAATGAATGAAGTTAAATCCATTGGGATTGTCTTAATTTAATTTGTGTGAAGGTGCCCTATGCAGTCAGGGGACAAAGAATGGCCTTTCTGAATATGTTAATGCTTTATTTTTTTAAAGAAATATTTGGCACCTCATAGCTAGATATCATCCCAGCCTCCCCCGAACCCTCCAGACCCTTTGTCCACACCTCTCCTAGGACATTTACCTCATATTGCCTCATATATTTATTTATTTTAAAATGTATTCCATACTTAGCAACCATAAACAAAAAAAACTAACATTCAAGAGACTCCAAGGAATACATGGGAAACTATGGACCTTGTTCTTTAAAGCTTGTTTAAAAACATGTGTATGTTAACCTAAACAGGCCAGTCACCAACATGTGTGTTTGTTTCCATGCTCCCTTCTCAAGTCCTGCTTTTGTATTTCTTCTGGATTCTGTTACTGTTGTTACTATCCCAAGGGGCAGCATAATGGAGTCAACGTGGTGCTGGGCTTTGAGTCAAGAAAACCTGGGTTTGGCTTTTGTGTCTGGCAAGCGTTAGTTGTGTGACTGAAGTGGGGTCACCATCATTTCCATGGACTTCAAGCAACTCTCCAGGACATAGCTACTAAATTACAGACAGGTTGCTATCTCTCTTGGTGGAGGGTCTTCCCATACTGAGGATTCCCTATAGATCTACAAATATTTACTTTGCGCTTACTCCGTCCAAGGTGCCAGGCAATGTGCTGGGCCACAAAGACAGAAATGTCACAGTTGCTGTTGGTGGAGGGCTCGGCCAGATGGGCCTGCTTGCTGTACTAGACCAAATTGGTCCTCCATTGTTAGCCTCTATGCTTATCCCCAGATCAAAGCATCCCGGTCCTTACTTTTTTATATCACTTTTCTAGATTCTTTATTAGAATGGGAGCTCCTTGAGGGCAGGGACTGTCTTGCTTTTGTATTTATCTTCACGATCAAATGTGAAACAGTTCTTGCCCTCAATGAGTTTACACTCTACTAATAGTATACACAAGTGAGTTAATGAGATAATTTGGGGCAGGAAGAAGACTCTAATTCTGTGTGTGTGTGTGTGTGTGTGTGTGTGTGTGTGTGTGTGGAAGGGAACCCAGGCAGGTTTCTAGGAGGAGCTGGCATCTCAGCAGAGTTGTGAAAGAGAATAAGGTTTCTAAGACGTAGAGATAAGGTAGGAGGGTTTTCTGGTCCAGAGAATGGGATGATGGATTGTAGGCACATGGGGGACATTTTCCCCATTCTTCTGTCCCCCATGAACCAGTGTTATACCCATAAAGTCAGCACTAATGAATCATAGACTTTAGGTTCAAATGAGCCCTGTGGCCATCTAGTTCAGCCCATAAATGTAAAAGAATCCTTACTATAACATACCCCACCTGTAACACAATAGAAAGAATCCTGTATTTGGAGACAGAAGATTTTGGTCCAAATCCTGGTCTGGATACTCACTACTTATGTGACTTTGGGCAAATTACTTCACCAATACAGGTCTCACCTCATCTGTAAGGTGAGAGGAGGCAACTAGGAGATGCTGTGGATAGAGTGCTGGGTTTGGAGTCAGGAAGATTCACCTTCATGAGTTCAAACTTGGCCTCAGACACTTATCTGCTTCGTGACCCTGGGTAAGTCACTTACCCTCTTTGCCTCAGTTTCCCCAGGTGAGAGGGTTGGTCTAGAGGCCCTCTGCCATTCCTTCTAGTTCTTGAGCTACAATTCTATAACCTGCGTTTAAATCTCTTCTTTGCTGTTCCATTTGTGATCTTCGCCAAGTTACTTGACCATGCTGGGCCTCAGGTTCCTTATCTGTAAAATGAAGAGGTTGAACTGGATGAATTCTAAGACCCTTTCCCTCTCTAAATCTGTGATATTTTGATGCTCTCTGCTCATCTAGCCTCTTCTTGATGGCCGCCAGCAAGGGGAAGCCATCATCCCCCAAGCGCCCGCCATTTCACTTTTGGACAGCTCTCATTGTGAGGAGGGCTAGAAGTAATGGAGAGTGCCCACTCCGGAGGGCCCAGAGGCCCTGCCACTGACAGGGAGGCCTTGGCCCAGCTACACAAACCTCGAAGGTTCTTCCAATCCTGGAATTCTGCAGTTCGGAGTCAGAGCCAGAGCTCCCTCCGTGTCTGTGGCTGTCCCCACCTGCAATATTTCAAGAAAGAATCACCATCCCTAGAGTGTGGAGGTCTCTTTTTCTTTGCAGTCGAAAGAAGACACTTCTAGGAGAGTTCTAGCCTCTTTCATTTTAATTCACATTCCCATCTCTTCCAGTCACGTCAGGGGAGAGATCATCTATCACTCTGGTTGAAAAGGTTTTTGTGGCAGGCCTGGCTGCTGGCTGCCAAGAAAACTTGCCTTGAGAGAACCTTGGCTCCTCTTTGGCCCGATCAAGAGGCTAAATGCCCAGCATTGACAGCTTCCTTAATGGGGCAGGAGGCTAATGAAAAGAGCAGCTTCCATGGCCCGAGGATATAGGAAGCTCCATTTGCTTCTCTCTACTGGATTCAGGAAGAAATGTCGCTCGCTCGTAGCTCAGAGACAGAGAGCAGAGGAGGCTGTGGAATCTTCCTTGAATTTTTCCAAGAATAAGACAGACAAATATGTGTGCACAGATGTAAGTGTATGTGCATGCTTGTTTTTGCAAGTGCAGAAAATGACTTAGAAAGAAAGAGAGCTCTTTGGGTTCTAGGAGTCTGAGAAATAAAACTTCCTGGAATTTCTATAAATAGCACAATGTAAAGAATAAAAAATCAAGGAAATACAAAGAAACATTCTCAGAATGGAAGTCCTTCAAGACTGAATGAGTTTGAAGGACACCAAAACCTGGCAGGTGATCTATGACTAGTGCTCACAATTTAGCTAAAGTATGGTTAGTTGAGAGCCAGTATATATGGTAGCTATTGCTATGGACCAGGAGTCAAAAGCTCCAGGTTCAAATTCTGCCTCAGACAATTAATAACTATGCTTCCTTAGAGATAATTATATGTACCTGCCCTTCCTTCCTTCTTCCTATCCCTCCACCCCCCCTCCCTCCCTCCCTTTCTTTCTTCCTTCCTTCTTCCTTCCTTCCTTCCTTCCTTCCTTCCTTCCTTCCTTCCTTCCTTCCTTCCTTCCTTCCTTCCTTCCTTCCTTCCTTCCTTCCTTCCTTCCTTCCTTCCTTCCCTCTTGCTTCTCCCTACCTTTTTCCCCTTCTTCCCTGCAATAATCTCTAAGAACTCTAAGAAACAATATTCTTGGGGATTTTGAGATGTGCTACCCAATCCAATCCAACAAAAATGAACTGTCTCCTTACTATAGGCAAGGCACTGTGCCTTTCATGTGCGATCAAGAAAGTTCCTCTTACACATGTGACTTCCAGGATTACCTAATTCCAAACTGATGCTTTTTGTCTGATGCATTTGCCTCTCCTTTCTTTCCCCTACCCCTCAGCTTGGTGATATCCATGGACTTTCCAGACTTCACTCTAACTCTGGGCCTGACTATTCCAACAACATTGTTCAAGTCTTGAAGAATTCCATGGCATCCTCTGTGGTTGCTGTACGTGGGAAGGGAAAGCTGTCCACACTCAATACGATCCACACCAGTTCTATGGAATGCATCTAAATGGCAGCTTTTCGGTAAGCTTGGGTGCTATAGCTGTAGGTTTTTTAAGCTTCTGATACCCCGAATTTGCAGCTGCTTGGGAAACAATGAGAGTAAGGGCCAATGGAGAGAGAGAGAGAGGTCCTGGGACAGGTTCAGGGCAGGAATAGAGTGTAGGGGAGTAAGTCAGCCTGACAAATGAAGGTGTGGAAGGGCCAAAGGTAGGAGATGGAAATGAGAAGGAATCACAGAAAGGGTGCCAACAACAGGGCCAGGGCCAGTCTGTGAAAGTCTGGGGCCAGGTAAATAATTGTAGGCTAATAATGTGAATTCAAGGGATCATTGGTTCATAGCTCTAGACCTTAGAGGCCACCTAGTGCAACCCCCTTCATTTTACAGATAAAGCAATGGATTCCCAGGGTGGTAAAGTGATTTGCCCAAAGTCGCAGAGGTGGTAAGCAATAAGGGGAGGGATTTGAACTCAGGACCTCTGACTCCAAAGCCAGGGCTCTTTCCACTCTACCGTACTGCCTCCAAAACGTGGCATCATGGGTTTAGAGTTTGAAGGGAACTTTGGAGTCACCCAGTCCAACCTTCTCATTTTACAGAGAAGGAAACTGAGGCCTGTGTGACTTGCCTATGATCACACAGCTAGTATCATAGGCAGCCTTTGAAACCAGATCCCTCCTGACTCAAGCCTTTGCCTCTTTCCACCATACCAGCTTCCCTCTCTATTTAAAAAAGAATAGCAAAAAAGCATTCACTTGAAAACAAAAATGTGGTTTCCAAGACTTCAGAGCAGCCATCCAGAAATGCTGGGGAGAGAGAAGGGACAGCAAGGGATGAAATACAGCCACTTCCTGAACGGCATGCGTCAAAGCAGGATCAGAATGACTTGTGTTTATTGAGCCCCTACTGGGCTGGGCAATGGAATCAAGAGTTTTTAATTGCCTTCTGTCGAATTCTGTCCAGCTGAGGAGAGGCTGTATAAATTAGGCTGTCTGGGGCCTTGAGAGGGTCTTCAGCAGCTCAAGCTGCAGAGGCTTTCCTCATACAAAATTAACTTATTTATTCATTAACTTTCAGGATCCAGAGCCCCATTCTGCCTCAACCTTTCCTGGGCTGTAAAGCAAATATAGTCCCACTTAGCAGACCAAAGACACCACACACCTAGTGACTATGATAGAGGAATGCAAATGAGCTTGATGGGTGACTTTCTGCTGACTTAAACTAGTAACCCAGCCATGAATTTTATCCTGTGGAGGATCAGTTGGTGGTGGTGTAGAGAAAGTATTTGACAGGGCATCACAGGGCACCTACATCTAGAACTGGCAGCAACCTTAGAGTTTATCTAATCCAACCTCCTCATTTTACGGATGGGGAAATGGAGGGTTGAGGAGTTAAGTGACTTGGCCCAAGGTCTAAGTAGTAAGAGGCAGAGCTGGGACTGAACTCAGATTACATTAGTTAGAAGGTCATCTTCTTTCTAGTGGACTATTCTGCCCCTCCCCTCCCCTCCCCTAGACCTAGATTCTAGTCCTGCCTTTCCCACTAGATCACAATTGATCTTGCCTAAGTCTTGTGCTCTGTCACTGAACAAGGAGGATGGACTAGATAACCTCTAAGGTACCTCTCAGAGTCAGGGCGGTGTAGCAGAAAGAATATTCAGTCACAGGATACCTGGTAGTTTGGACACCCCACTGGTCCTTTCCTACCCTTTCTTCCTTCCACTGCCAGCTTAACTCACTTTCTGGATTTCCCTGCCTCCTTGACAGCAGCTTTCCCATGATGGAGCAACATTTACTCTGAAGCATTCTCTCAGAAGTGATGAGCCTTAGCCTGGACCATTATTTTATGTGGGGCTCCAGACAGGTTCCCTTTACTCCCACTCTTAGCTGTAATCTTTCTGGCATTCTCCACTTCCTCAAGAGCAATCTTTCCCCTTCCCCTTTCCAGGTCCTTTTTATATGCTATTCCCCATTAAAAGGTAAGTTGCTTGAGGGCAAGAATGGACTTATTTGCTTGTTTGTGTATCCCTAGCACTAAATATAATATAAATATGTCTGGCACATAGTAAGTATTAATGAGTGCATCTCTCTTTCTTTCTCTCTCTCTCCATCTAACCTATTTCTATATATTTTACCTATCATCTATCTATCCATTTATTTATCTATTCATCTGTCTCTCTCTTCCTTTCCTTTACTTCCTTCCTTCCTTCCTTCCTCCCTCCCTCCCTCCCTAAAACACATCAAACCATTTTTGTAGGACTACACCGAAAATTTCACTTTCTAACTGTCTGGCTTGATCCACATGGCTCTCTCATAATCCAATTGACGCTAAGGGATTAAATCATTTGGTCACCATCACTTTAGGAAATGACCTCTATGAAAAGTGACTTGGAGTACTCAAAACTGTAGTGGTTGGAGGTCTAGGACTAGGAAGCTGGACTCCAGTTTCTAGACCTAGGCTCTTTGTTGTTGTTCAGTCATTCAGTTATTTTTGGCTCTTTGTGATCCCATTTTCTTGGCAAAGATACTGGAGTGGTTCACCATTTCCTTTTCTAGTGGATTAAGGTAGAGATTAGGTGACTTGCCCAGGGTCACACAGCTAATAAAATATCTGAGGCTGGATTTTAACTCAGGTCTTTCTGACTCCAGGGCCAGCACTCTATCTACTGAACCATCTAGATACCTCAATGACTTTAATTAATGTGACACTCTGGGCTTTTAGTTTCTCCATATATGGCACGGGCAAAACAGTACCTATGCTTCCTCCTCAACTCAGGTACAGAGATTTGGTTGATTAGTCAAGACCTATCTAGGATCAGTCTCTCTCTATTTCTTTTTTCCTCTCTTGTCCTCCCACCCCTCTCTCTGTAGACATGTACACAGACTGAAAAGAACAATGAAGAAAACCTGTTTGATTACGGTCAAAGAAAGTACCCCTGGAGCCGGAATTGCAGAATGATTTTATGGAAGTAAGCTTTGGGAAAATTCAAATGTCAAGCACAATGTGGTAGATAAAACCTGAAAGAAAAGGCCTCTTGATTCCTCTTAAACAGCATTTTTCCTTCAGCTCTGTCCTATTTCCCCCTCCTTTCCTTTCCTCCCCTCTATATCCCTTTAGCGGTCATTTCAGCACTGTGGGCTTGGACAGTTCCTTGGACAGCAGGGTAAAAAAGAACCCCGGCCATCCCATTATCAGGCTGCCAGGTGGACCCTTCTGAGTCCTTATCAGCTGAGAATCAGTGGTACTTTCTGATAGCTTCCTGTAAGGATTTCTGATTGGTAATAGTGTTCTGGAGTGGAGGGCCTGCTGAGTTTACTTTAATGGAGTTAGATAAGAGGACACTTGAAATTAGTGGCCGACAATTTGTTATACCAACAGTTAATGGACTCTCTGGTTCTCCCAAACTGGTTATTCTCCTTGGAGGGCTAAATGTCCTCTCCAGTCTCATGGAGCCCAGTATCAAGACAAAACTGGGCTGCACTGATAGGGCACAGCTTTCTCCATAAGAACATTAGAGTGACTCTGAGGTTATAGGCTCATTGATTAGAACTGGAAAGGACATTGGAGGCCATTGAGTCCAACTCATTTTACAGATAAGGCAACTGAGTCACAGAGAGGTTATTAAGCATAAGCTCCCTGAAGGCAGGGCCTAGTGTGTATTTGTATCCTCCCTCAGGGCTTAGTATAGAGACAACAAGGCAGTAGACAAAGAAATAGTCCTCAAACCAGGATTGAGTCCTTCCTCTGACTCATTCTCTCTTTGTGATTCTAAGTCAATCATTTAAGCTCTCAGTGTTTTAGGAAACACTTTAAGTCTATAAGTTTCAGAGAATTCACTGATCTGCATTGTTGAAAGGAGTTTCCTCACATGGCAGTTCCCTGTACCAGTGAAATCAGAGGTCTAGACCTTATCTCCAGGCCTTGGTTCAATGCTTGGCAAATAGTAAACATTTAATAAATTTCATTCATCCATCATCCATCCATCCATCCATCCATCCACCCACCCACCCATCCATCCATCCATCCATCCATCCATCCATCCATCCATCCATCCATCCAACCATCCATCCATCCATCCATCCATCCATCCATCCATCCATCCATCCATCCATCCATCCATCCATCCATCCATCTATCCATCCACCCATCCATCCATTCCTCCATTCCTCCTAGTCATAGGATAGAACTGGAACCTGAGAAGGTTTGTCAGAAATAAAGGAACTTCAGAACCTCCCTACTGTAGCTAGGGGGTGCTACAATGCACAGAGTGCTCAGCCTGGAGTCAAGGAGACCTGAGTTCAATCAACCTCAGACACAAACTAACTGTGTGACCCTGGGCAAGTCACTTAATCTATTTCAGTTTCCTCATCTGTAAAACAAGTATAATGATAGAGCCTACCCTAATGGGGTTGTGAGGATCAAATGAAATAATACTTGTTGAGTGTTTAGCCCAGTGGCTGCACATAGTAGGTGCCACAGAAATGCTTACTCCCTTCCTCTAGCTCAAACTTCTCATTTTGCAGACCAGGAATCTGAGGCTTACAAAGATGAGGTGACTTTTTTGAGGTCATGGAGTCATGGAATAGGGTATGAAAAAGAACCTAGTCTGGCCCCATAATTTTTACAGATGAAGAAAACTGAGGACCAGGGAGATCCCCCATAGTGGTAAACATCCATGGTAGCATATGAAGCCCAGTTCTCACACCCCTGAACCAGTGTTCTTTCTATGGTGTCATAATAACCTCACAACCCATTTAGAGTCAACAGGGGCCCTGACTTTCTCTATCCTCATCCCAGGAAAACTCTGCCATCTCTTTCCACAGATTTACTCAGATGTCAGCTCTTCCCCATTTTGATTCCAATCCTGCCTAGCCCAGCTGGGCCACCAGGCCCTTATGTGATAATCTTTTTATCCCATGGCTGCTGCTGTCAATCAGTGGCCAGGGGCCCCCATGTACAGCTCCATCTAAATGCAAATGCAGATCCCCTGCCAAACAACGAGGTGAAGGCTTTCCTATTAGCAGGCAGGAGATAGGCGAGTTAATCTAATGCTAAAAAATTCCCATGCATAGAGAGCAATTTCCCCCGCTCAGGCCTGGCATCATTTTCTCTTCATGACCACTGTGCCCATAATAGGATAATTTTTACCTTCTTAAACTTTGCAGAAGGAAAAAGGACAGTCATCTATCTTTGGAAATGGCTCCTTCTGTATTCATTTTATCTACAAGAATGCAGATATTTGTCTGTTCAGTGAATGGATGCCACAGAAAGGGATAAAAGATGAAGATGGTTGGAACGCACAGATGTGTTGGGATTCAAAGACTGTGCTTGACACCCTGAACTCACCACCGCCAGCCTCTTTGGGGAATGATATTCGCCAGTCCTTGACTAATCGGCTCCTTACCTTATTTTTTCCCCCTTTTCCCTCCCAGCATCTAGTTGTGTTTCATTTGGTGTAGCTAGACTGCTGAATAAAATGGTGCTTACAACGGTTAATTTACCTTAATTATTACCTCGTAGACATTCAGCTAAAACCCGGATTTTCTCCAGCTGAATGGTTCACAAATTTGCTACGTAGGTTTTCCAGGAGGACTTGAGGGAAGCAGGGCCATATCTAGCACAAGGCAAATGGGGCTCTTTCCCAGGGAGCCGATGTCAGGGGAGGGCTGTTTCCTCACCGAAGTGCACAGTATCCTGTAGCTGGCTAATATCACAGATAATATGTGCAAAGGTACCCCATTGTCAACTAACTTAATCACCAGGCTCCCCAGCTGACACATTTAGAGAATACATTTTATTGGTATCTTTTATTTTTACAAAATAAAATATCGAAAGAGATAATATTTGTAAAGCACTTAGCACAGCTCCTGGCATGTAACTAGGCACTTAAGAAACACTTGCTCCCCTTCTCCCTTTTTATATCACCTACATTTCCCAGCATATCCTTCCCACATCTTCCCAGAAAGTCATGTCTTGCAGTTCTTTACTAAGAATTATTAAAAAGGAAAAAAAAAGTCCAGCAAACGAAGCCAATATATTGAAATAGTATGTTGTTGCATGCAGCATCCCACACAGATGGTTCCCCACCTCTGCAAAGAAGGGGAGATGTCTTCTTTGAGCCCAAATATTTTAAATGTCAATCAAAAGTTAATTTTCTTTTTGGCAGCTTCCTTTTGGTCATCCCTAAATCTGGTGGAGCAGTGGATAGAATGCTAGGTCTGGAGTCAGGAAGACTCATCTTCCTGAGTTCAAACCCAGCCTCAGACACTCTTTAGCTGTGTCACCCTGGGAAAGTCACTTAACCCTGTTTACCTCAGTTTCCTCATCTGTCAAATGAGCTGGAGAAGGAAAATGCAAACCACTCCAGTATCTTTGTCAACAAAACTCCAAATGGGGTCATGAAGAGTCATGACTTTAAAAAAACAACCAACTGAACAAATCTAAATAAGTGGAAAGGTCTTCAGAGAGCCCTCTTTGTCAACATCAGCTTATGGTAGCAAACAAGACATAGTTTTAGAAGAAGGAGCTAGGAGTATCCTATGCATGCCAACGCTCCAATGGTTCTCTGTCTTCTTTACAAGCTTATTCTGTGAAACAAGGGAGTTGGACTAAATGGCTTCTCAGTAGCACCCTTCCCCTTTAAGTCTATGACCAATCAATCAATCATCAATCAAGAACTTTTGGTTAATATGGTGTTGCTGAGTGGCACAGCTCTCATGTAAGTTAAAATTGGCCCGAGAAAGACGAAGGATGAAGAAATCCCACAGGGATCAGAACTTCACAAAAAGACCACCAGAAACATGTGGAGGGAGTTAAAAGGGTCAGGCTATGGAAGCCAGGGGTAGCTTAGGGAAATGTGGAAGCCATGGAGAGGAGAGGCTCCTTATAGGGAAACCAGCATGATCTCCCAGGCAGGAGACTATCAGCGGCAGGGAGTGAAAGGAAAACAGTGGGAACTCCCATGAATGGACCAGAAGCCAGCCAACATTTGGTTGCAAGCCAGTGCCAACTCAGGTAAATGGGGAAGAAGAAGAGTCCACGAAACTCTTGTAAGCAGACCAGAAGCTAGCAGAATCAGGGAGAGGAGATGGTCAAGTGCTAGCTCCTGCAAACAGACATGAAGTCAGTCAGTACTCCATACATGGATATTTTAAGTCAGAACCAGTTCTCATCAGGTGCCTGAAGCCAGATTCTGGCCCTAGTCTTTCAGGACAAAATCAGGGGGAGGGATTCTACCCTAATAGGCCACTGTGCAGGGTGAGAGGGCCTGACTTCTGAGCACTGGGATCTATATTGGAAGATAAGAACAAGACAACACTTGGACTTTACTACTAGGAGAGCTGTTTAGGAGACCTGAGGCAACTACAATCTACAAAGCTCCACTGGGTCTTGTTAAGGGTCTAGCAGAAAAAGAACCATCTCCTGATTGAGGATTATGGCAGGAGAAAGAGAAAGAGACTGAGTCCTAAACCTGGAATGGGTCACCAGGATTCGGAGGTATAAGTCATGGTTTGAGGCAGGGAATGGAGCCCCCTCCCCTTCAGAACAGTGACAGTAACATCCAGACTACAGAGGAGACAGGACCAAATGAGGTCTACCCAACCTGTCCAGGAGGGGTGAAAAGACTGGCCCAAGTATAACATCCCAAACCCAGAACTGAAGCTGGAAAATATGAATAAATAGAAGAAAATGACAAACATAATTAAGAAATACTCTGGGTTAGAAGCAAAAGAGGTCAACCCAGAAGAGAATATCTATTCCACAGCTACTATAATATATAGGGTCTTGGAGAAACAGGGAGATTACAAAAGTAGACAGGGAAAAAATACCCTCACAATGGCATTGAAGTTAGAGATAAAAAATGTAATGAGAGTTTGGTAGGGAAAAAAGGGAAGGAAAACAAGTAGCTCAGAATAGAAAACTTTGTCTATCAAAAACAGAATGGATAAAACAGAATTCAGGGATTTCATAAGACAACAAAAAATATTAAAACTAACTCAAAAGATTGAAAAACCAGGAGGAAATGCCAGATGTCCACTAATAAAAATGACTGACCTGAAAAATAAGTCTTGAAGAGATAATACTTAAAAAATTGTCAGATCCTCTTAAAAACTATGACCAAAGAAAAGAACCTGGAACCTATATTGCAAGAAATAATAAAATAAAAATTCCCAGATCTGTGAGAATCAGAAGGTAAAGTGAAAATAGAAGGTATCCACCAATTACTTCCTGAAAAAAAATAAAACTCAAACTGGCAACACTCAGGAATGTCTTGGTCAAAATCCAGAGATTTTAAGTGAAAGAAAAGAAATATGGTAGCAGTTTGCAGACTTGGTTCTCCTCCATTAAAAAACAAAATAAAACAAAACAGGACATTGGTACATCCCCAGTCTTGTGGCCCTTCTCCCACTCTCTACAACCTTTCAATTATTATTGATAGGAGTTCATCAATCCTATGTATCAGTTCTTTCAGGACCCGAGGTTGTAGCTCATCTGGTGATGTGAATTCAGCAAAAGCAGGTGATAGACCTCTTATTATCTCCTTCCTTATCACTCTGGTAGTCATTTTGGTCATCTTTCATTTCCAGTGCGAAGGGTTTTCTCCTTTGCAGAGAAAACAGACACAAACATTGATCTCTCTGTTGTCAGTTATCCATTGTCCCATCCACCCCAAGTGAAGCAAGTCCTTTCTTTGTTCCTCCCTTCTCATCCACTATAGATGAAAACAACAAATACAATAACAAAAATCTATGTGCACCTACATGGTGCAGTGGACAGAGAGATGGGCCTAGATCAGGAGTGGGGAACACGTGGCTTCAAGGTCCTTGAATATGGCCTTTTGGCTGAGTCCAAGTTTTACAGAACAAATCCTTTTATAAAGGGAATTTGTTCTGTGAAGTTTCGATTCAGTCAAAGGGCCTCACTTGAAGACTTAAAAAGCCACATGTGGCCTCGGCAGGTTCCCCACCCCTGGCCTAGAGTCAGGAAGATCTGAGTTTAAATCTGCCCTCAGACCCTTACTAGCTGTGTGACCCTGGGCAAGTCACTTAGCCCTGTTTGCCTCAGTTTCCTCATATATAAAATGAGCTGGAGAAGGAAATGACAAACCACTCCAGTATCTCTGCCAAGAAAACCCCAAATGAGGTTACAAAGAGTCGGAAAGGACTGAACAATGATCCGTTCTATTGAGAGTCTGTTTAGTTTCCTGTAGGATCCCACTCCATTTGTGGAGTAAGTCAGTCTTGATTTTAAGCCTTCATTTTTTGCCTTTTAGAATAATACGGTCTTTCCTTAACAGTCATCAGGCTGCATCTGGTCTCATCTTTTTCCAACGGCTCTTCCTCAGTTGCTAAATTATCATTCCTAAAGCAATAGTTCAATCACATTCTTCTCCTGTTTAAAAGGGTCAGTGGCTCCCAACCAATTCTAGAATCAAATACAAGTCCTTCTCTCTGACATTTCAAGCCCTGCGCAGTTTGGCCCAAGTCACCTTTACAGGCTGATACGGCCTTGTCACGGCTAGCATATTTCAGTTTAAGGTTTACAAAGCCCTTACCAAACATCATTTCATTTTATTCCCATGTGAACTCTGCGATGTAGATGCTGTTATTATCTTTGTTGGGCAGATGGGGAAACTGAGGTTTAATCACTTGGTTAGGGTCACACAGCTCATAAATTTCGGTACAATCACTTGGTTAGGGTCACACAGCTCATAAATGTTGGAGGTGAGATTTGAACTTTGGTCCATCCTGACTCTAAACTCCCGGCTTTATCCCTAGGACCACCTAGTTGACTTCTGCATTTCATTCAATCTGCTTCTTTTGATAGAACATTTCATTTGAATGAGGCGTCTGCTGCTGTGTTGAGTCTAAATGGCCCCCAAACTGTTGGGAGCTGAGGACTTGACCTCTTTGACTGAATTTAATCATTTCAAAATTTAAGCAACAGGTGAATTCTAGTCCTGCCTTCCAAGCAGATTTATTTGTGTCATTATATCCAGAGCTGTGGAGACTAGTAAAATATGGAAAAAGGATTGATTCTGTGAGGTTGTAAACTGCTGAGGAGACATGTGTTATAGAGACAGACAGAGAGACATAAAGAGAGACAGAGACAGAGACAGAGACGGGAGATATGTATATGTGTATGTGTATACATATCTATACACACACATGTCCATATGGACTGAAGCTATTATTTTAGGAGAGAAGGGGCTCCCAGAGAGGAAGACTGTCTTGTCCCCTGCAGGTCAGTGTCTCCATCATTTCAAGTCTCTTCTTCCCCAGGTAGGTGCTATTATTCTCGTTTTAGCAGTGAAAAAACTGAGGTAGGCAGGGTTAAGTGACCTGCCTAAGGTCACACAGCTAGTAAGTGTCTGAGGCAGGATATAAACTCAGGACTTCTTGACTCCAGGTCTGGCACTCTAGATCTGAGCCATGTGTGTATGTGTGTGAGTATGTGTGTGTGTGTGTGTGTGTGTGTGTGTGTGTGTGTGTGAGAGAGAGAGAGAGAGAGAGATAGACAGACAGACAGAGACAGAGAGAATTCTCAGTGAGAATAAGCATTATATAACAGCCACCAACCATCGAGCACACCTCATTTGATGCTCACAGCAACCCTGCAAGAGAGGGGCTATGGTTATGCCCATTTTACAGATGAGGAAACTGAGGCAAACAGAGATTAAATGACTTGCTCAACATCACACAGACAGTAGATATCTGAGTCTGGATTTGAACTCTTATCTTTCTGACTCCAGACCCAGCACTGTGTCTGTCACGTCCCCAGCTGCCTGAGCTTGTATTGTTTGTGAACGTGGCATATTCCTCATTAGAATGGAAGTTATAGGGGCAGCCAGGTGGTGCAGTGAATAAAGCACCAGCCCTAGGAGTCAGGAGGATCTGAGCTCAAATCTGGCTTCAGACACTTAACACTTACTAGCTGTGACCTTGGGCAAGTCACTTAACCCCAATTGCCCTGCTTTCCCCCCTCCAAAAAAACAAACAAACAAAAAAAGAATTGAAGTTATATAAGGGCAGGGATTGTGTTTGTGTCTTTCTATCTCCAGGGTCTAGAACACAGTGCCATGGCCACAAAACGTGCTTTTGAAGCATGAAATTGCTGTAGAGAAGTGGCCTTAGGGTCTTTGTAGGGAAATGAGGATTCACAATAAGAGTTGTCCAAATGGAGGATGAACTGTCAACACATCAATCAATTATCAATCATCAATTAATCAATCAATCAGAAAGCATTTATTAAGCTAGGCAAAGAGTGTGGCAGCAGGGTTCCAAAGGCAGGCTAGAAGAGCCTTTACCCTCAAGGAACTTACATTTGATTGGGGGAATCACACACACACACATATGTATACAAACAATGCCCATGGGTATGTGCACCCACACAACACACAATCCACACAAACACATATGTATATAAACACACATGTGCAAATACACAGCCATATACTTGGTATTTATTTCATGTGCACCTAGATATGTAGATAGTGTGTCTGTTCATTCTGTATATGTATACACACATGTACATATGGAATTAATTTCATGCATGCATGGATATTTATGGTGTATATATCTGCATTCTGGGTGTATGTACACATGTGTTTATAATATTTGTCTCACATATACACACATCTAAACATACGTGTGTATCTATCTAGTTATTCAGGGTGTGTAAATAAATTAATTCTGTATAATGTACACACATACTCACACACGTATGGATTTGGTATTCATTCCATGTATAAATAAGTGTGTTCTAATTTAGGGCACTTGGTATATGTGCCTGTACACATATATGCATATATATATATATAGTATTTATTTCATATAAAGATAAGCATATAGTGATTCAGGGTGTATATGTATTCATTCTGTATATTTGTACACACATATACATATAAATATATGACTACATATGTATATGTGTATGTGTATACATATCTATACACACATGTGTATATGGATTGAAGCTATTATTTCAGGAGAGAGGGAGCTCCCAGAGGGGAAGCTTCTGTCTTGTCCCCTGCAGGTCAGTGTCTCCTTCATCATTTCAAGTATCTTCAGGTTCCCCAGAACACTGAGAGTGCTTGAGAGTGGCTTGCTAAGGGTTACTCAGCCAGTAAGTATCAAGAGTTAGGATTTGAACCCAGATCTTCTTGGTTTGGAGGCTGACTCTCTTTCCTACTGCCAGCAACTTGTTTGCATGCATTAAAAACTAGAAAGTAGTTTGGAAGGGGGCAGTGGGAGTTGGGGAATCAGAAAAGGCTTCTCAGAACAAGGATTCTTAACTTGGGGTCCACAGGACCCCCCAAAGGGTTCATAGATAGGTATCAGGGAATCAATTAACTTGGATGGAAAAAAGTCTTTTTTCCCACTAACTTATAAATGAAATTTAGCTTTGCCTTTGGTTATGAATGTGAATTAAAAGCAAAGCAGTGCTGGGCTTCACCAAGCAGCTAAAAATGTCCATGAGACACATAAAAATCTTAAGAACTTTGGGGGGAGAAGGTAAGGTTTGAGCTGCTTGCTGAAGCAAGTACCGAGTTCTAGAAGGTGTTGGGAAGGGGAGGACAGCATTCTAGTTATGGGAGACAGCCAATACAAAGGCTTGGAGGTGGTAAAGGAGACCAAGGAAGCCGTTGTGGCATAGGACCTTCACTCTGTGCAAAGCAGTGGAAGGGACTGGAAATGTTTAACTCAGAGAAGAAAAAATTCAAGAGCAAGAAAAGCTCCCCATTACGGAAGGTATTCAACAAGAGGCTTACTGGGTAGGTGTTGGAGAGGCATTGGTTACAGGAGACACCTTCTTACTCTGAGTATCAGCATTTCTTTGGAGAAGGGATTTCCTTTCCCTGTAGGGCAGCCTTACACAAATACCTCCATTCTCCCTGGGTTTTTTTCTCTCGATTTTTTTTTAAGGATCATCTATAGCCCAGAGCTGGAAAGGGGTCCAAAGCTTTACTCATTCATTCTGGCTGTGTTCCAACCTCTCTTCCCCTTTTCTCCTCCTCCAGGCTGCCTCAGCTCAGGTGAGGCAAGGTCTCCACGCTTCCCTGAAGGGGAAGCTGAGGGTACAAGAAGAGCCCATGTTATCCAGCATGGTTACGGTAGTCTTGGAGTTGGGCTGCTTTGGATCAGCCCTTGCACCAATTAATCCACTCTCTAGCCTGAAGATAAGATTAGAAAGTGGGTAATGAGATCTCTTAAATCCTTCTATTTTAGAACAAGCCCTCATTGTCAATTCCCCTGACTGCTCCATAATGCTTTCTGGTGGTTTTAAAGAAAAGCCAAAATGTAGTTTCAGGAATATAGGGCTTCTCTCCCTTTTAGCCTAGAATAAAACTAGCAATAATTGATTCTCCCATGTCTAAAGGTCTTCAGGGTTGGAAATGAATGCTAAAGAGATTGCGATTCATTGGTTTGGAAAGTGTCCTTTGGAAGAAGGAAACCTCCAGGATGGAAGTCATAGACAGAGCAGCTTCTTAGAATTTAGCTGCTTCATCTGAAGAAGAAGGGGCGAATTGGTGTGTGATTCATGGGAAGGCTCACTGATGTGATCATGACCTGTATCTGATGAGATATGCTCTCTGGAAGCCCCCTCTAGCTCTCCTTGAGTCCTTGAGGTACAGGCTCTGGACCCCCCCCCCAACTCTGATTAAATCATCTCATTTGATGAGGCATTTGCATGAGACAATAAGCCTTACATTGTGGGCCCAAATCTGTTTGGCATTCCTCTGTTACTAGACTTCTCACCCTTGAGCCTATCAAAATATCAATCCACCCTTGAACTGGCCTAGCCCACCATTGTCTGTAGCCTCCAGCCACTGCCCACCCTTAAGCACTCATTGACCTCTTTAACTCCTTCTGAAGACCCTCCCCAAACTCCTCCTCTAGACCACCCCTAGATTCCTCCAACAACCTTCTGTATATAAGACCCCATCTTGTCTCCATGTTAGTGAGAGCACCATAGAATGGTGAGAGTGTCATAGAATGACCTAGCACAGACTTACTCTGTCTTATGCAAGCGAACTTTTAATAAACTTTACTTTTCTTTGGCAGAGAGAAGACTTGAGTCTAATTCATTCAGCAGGGCCTGGCATGTTGGTATTTTGGGGTTTCTAGAGCAACCCTAACCCTCTTTATGGTTAACCTTTTCAGTATCCACATTCTGTTCTTGGACTTTTGAATATTAAACTGAGGTTCGGACTTTGGACATCAAACTACTCATTTAACAGAAGAGGAAACAAAAACCCAGGCAGGGATAGAAACTCGAGGAGTTGTTTAGTCATTTAGTCATTTTGGGTTTTCTTGGCAGAGATACTGGAGTGGTTTGCCATTTCCTTCCACATCTCATTTGATAGAAAGGAAACTGAGGTAAACAGGGTGAAGTGACTTGTCCAGGGTCACAAAGCTAGGAAATGTTTGAGGCTGTATTTGAGCTCATGAAGAGAATTCCTGATTCTAAACCCAGTGCTCTATCCAATGCCCCACTTGTTCGTGAGCAGAAAAGCAGTGATTGATCCTCTTTTTGAGACAGGAGGGAGACGATTGAATTCAAGCAGTTTATTATATATGGGGGAAAAAAAGTTTACTAAGAGTTTCCAGGGGTGGGGAAGCTGCTGTCCTTGAAGAGCTTACAATCTAATGGGGTGAGATATAAGTAACAAGGGACATATAACAAAGTAGGCAAATGGCGACATGGGAGGGAAGTCAGAGGACCTGGATTCAAATCCCACTTTCTGACCTGTGTGACCTTGGGCAAATCACTCAGTCACTCTCGGGGCCTTTTGGTCAGTTTCCTCATCTATAAAATGATAGGGACTTGATTAGCTGACCTTCCTTCTAGCCCTCAATCTATGGCTCTATGTGATCTGTGTGCTCACATCATACCCCTCAGAGGAATACAAGCAGTCATGTGTTTATAAGTGTTAACTACTAAGTCCTGAAAAATAAGTATGATGATGATCTACTTTAAAATTTAATCTGCATTATTAACATTTTCTCCATCTCTTAAGTCCAGACAATAAATAAAACAATAGTCAAGCTGTGATTTGCAGAGCGTACTGATTTCCATGGTGTCAATGCTCGTGCTGAAAATTTAACAATAGGCTTTCTGGTTTGAGCAAGCTCGATCAAGTCTCTGAGGGTAAGCTCTCAGAGGGTAGGTCCTATTTTTCCTTTTGTCTTTGTATTTCCAATGTTGGCAACTGTAAACACTGAATTGATTTCTCTTAGATTGAATTGCAGTGGTCCAAGAAGTGAGTATAGATCAGAACCATGGACTGTATGGTGCCCAGTGAAGTCCCTGAACCCTCCTGGACTGGCCATTTTTTCTCCCTGAGCCACCTCAGGTGTCTTGTTGCCTTGTTCAAACCCAGCCAGTCCTTGAGATTAACCGAAGCCTGATTACATTTTAATTGAGGCCAGATTAGCGCTGGGACATCCTTTTAACTCGGGAGGCCTCAATTCCACAGAACCATAATGAACTAATAATGAATGCGCTCAAGTCATTAAATCAAAATTCATAAAAGGGTGAATATTGCTTTCCTTTATAATAAAGCAATTAACACCCCATGTGCGGGAGTGGATACTAGAGAGTGAGGTGTGTAGAGAGTGTTTGGAGTGGAGAAGTTAGAGCTGTGAAGGCCACATCACATGGAGCTGGAACTTTGCAAAATAGACCTGGGTAGCTTTTAATACATAATCAAACCTCCTTTCATACCCCTTCTAGTCACTGGTTTTTAAGAGACTTTGAATGGGTTGGGTGATAAAGTGGTAGGCACCAAACAAGTCCTTGGCTGCTAGATTTGAATCTTCTTCAGATGTTGTGAAGTCCTCTGGAACACTGTGACCCATAGAGACTCAGTTGGGTCATTCTTGAGTCTTTCTTCCTCTACCCCTTCATCTCTTGGAATCCCTAGTAATATAGGCAAGACAGAACTTCAGGATCACTTCTAACATGAGGCCTTCCTTGATCCCCTCCCCTGCCTCCAAGTGCCAGGGCCCTAATAACCCTCAAAATTGCCATGTGTTTATTTGGTGGATGCTTTGTGGATACTTATGTCAGTACATATTGACTCCCCTGCTAGATTGTAAGCTCCTAGAAAGCAGAGATGACTTTGTTTTTGTCTTTGCATCTCCAGTATAGTGCCTAGAAGGCACACAGTAGGTACCTTCTAGCTATAAAAACTACGGTCCTACGATTGATGAATCGGCTAATGTGCCAGCTTCCTAATGCCTTCAGAAATGATCTTTTACTTATTTTACATAGTCAGACACATTGAAACTTGACTTTGGCACAGCGATGTCATTTTGGACCTTTTCCAGAAGGAAGGACAACAGCCACCACCGTCTAATCATACCGGTGCCCACTGTTTCTTCTAGTAGAATGTAAGCTACCAGAGGGCAGGGAATATTTCATTTTTGGTCTTGTTTTACCAGCTCTAAGAACAGTCTTTGGTATACAGTAAGAGCTGAATAAATGCTTGTTTGTTATTGTGTCTGTCCTTTGTTTTTTAAGAGGATCATGACATCAGGGAGATGATGACGTAACTTGCAGTTGACTTTGATTTGAGGGAGGGAGGGCTGTGCAGTCATCAGCCTCACTTTCTCCTCCAGAGCCATCTGGATCCAGTGGCCAGATATTGATCAGGATGCCTGGAGATGGCCCAGGATGCAATGGGAGACCTTAGTCCTTTTAGGCTAAGGTCTTTTCAGGTTCGCACTTTGAAGGAGGTAATGCCCATTCAGTGAACAGGCCTCTTTAAGAAGTGAGTCAAGAGATGTCCCTTCAATAAAAAAAAAAAAATCAAACTGAAGGGAAGACCCTCATGGTTGCTTGGCCAAAAGAGAAAAGACATTAGCCTAAAAGGTCCAGGGTCTCCCATTACATCCTGGACCATCTTCAGTTGTTCTGGTGAATATCTGGCCACTGGACCCAGATGACTCTGGAGAAGAAAGTAAGGCTGGTGACCTTGCACAGCCTTCCCTCACTCAAATCAAAGTCAGCTGCAAGTCATGTCACCATCTCCCTGATGTCATGGTCCTCTTAAAAAACAAAGGACAAACACAACCTGTGAGTAGTCCAGGCTGCCTAAATGGGGATCCAGCCAGTTGGGTAACTCAGCTTGTCCTCTCCCTCTCCCTCTCTTCTCCAAAGGAACGTAAAATTTTTTTTTAAAGCAATCAGGGTTAAGTAACTTGCTCAAGGTTACACAGCCAGTTATTTCTGGGTGTGGTGCTGAGTATCTGAGCCCAAATTTGATCCCCAGGTCATCCTGACACTGGAGCCGGTGCTCTTACTCACTGAGCCACCTGGCCGCCCCTAGGAAGGTAAATTTTGATGGTTGGAAGCTACCTGGTTAACTTAGGGTTAACTGGCTGGATTCCTCCTTCCTTCCTTCCTTCCTTCCTTCCTTCCTTCCTTCCTTCCTTCCTTCCTTCCTTCCTTCCTTCCTTCCTTCCTTCCTTCCTTCCTCTTTCTTTATCAAAGACCAAACCCTTAAACCCATTTAACTCTAGAGATCATAGATTGGACCATAATAGATTCCTGCCCAAATAGCACTTAATGGATATATTTTGAGCCCTCCTCCCTCAGAGTGAATGTCAATAGCTTGTTGATTAATATATTAGTGATTCCCCATCTTTGTATATGTTGTCTTTTCACTGTGTGTATAGTCCTGCAGGACACCTCAGTGACATAGTAGATAGAGCTCTAGGTGTGGAATCAGGAAGAATCTGAGTTCAAATCCAGCTTCAGACACTTACTAGCTGTGTGACCCTGAGTAAGTCACTTAACCCTGTTTGCCTCAGTTTCCTCATCTGTAAAATGAGCTGGAGAAGGAAATGGCCAAGCACTCCAGTATCTTTGCTAAGAAAACCCCAAATAGGGTCATGGAGAGTCAAATATGACTGAAATGGCTGAAAAAGAATTACAACAGCAACAAAATCAGCCTTGGTCAGAGCTGGATCCAGAGGAAGGCAAGACAGGCAGTGACCTGGGGCACACCATCCCACACAGAGTAAGGTGGGTCATATCAAAAAATGTACTGTGTTTTTCAATTTTTCAATACTTGAAAAATTCAATTCAATTTTTCAATACGGCCACCGTTTGTAATGACTGCAATATTCTGCTCTCTGTGTCATGGATATATGTCTGCTGTGTAATGGGAGATGGATAGATGTGTCAGATTCATTAGCATGTTCAGCTGATGCAAATTCCCAAACAAGAGAGTCTAGAGAACTTACTTGCAAAAGAATTGTGTATCCTGTGTAGAGAAAGTACCTTGGAGAGACTGCGGAACATGTGGAGACATCCTGTAACTGGTTTTGGTTGGCTAACTACGGTGAATAGGAAATTCTTTGATTGGCTGAAGAAGCGTTAATAGGTGCTTGAGTCAGCTGTGGCCATTTTTTTCCTCTCCTCTCGTTGGGCTGTTTCTCTCTTGGTTTGGCTCCTCTCACAATATACAGTGAGGGACAACGTTCTAAGGAGGAAGTCCCCATCTGAGACCATGTGAATATAAACCTGGATTCTTTCCCTGCCTTGACATTTGTTCAATATGTTCCAATGTCCCAGAATCCTCATTTTGCATTTATGCCCTGAAGATCCAGGAGTGACCTTCAGGAGTGATCCAGTAGAAGCAGAGAGAAGGACTCACCTGAGAGCAATGCCACATTGAGACATGAATTGGAAGGATCAATTCTTTGTATAAATTGAGCTAACTTTGAGCCCACTTTCTCCAGAAACATAAGGTGGGATGTAGAAAATGTGCCCCCCCCCCAAGATGTTGTGGGGAATTATCATGCCAGTTGCATCTTTAGAGTAAATATCCCTTTGTAAAAGCTAATTAATATTAAATGACTAAATGGAACTGGGTTATTAGTCACTGGTGGCTAACTGTAGGGGAAACACAGCTGGTGGGGGCTGAGCCATTGGAAGAACAAAACCTTCCCTAACCTTCAGAGTGTCTGTGAGCCCTGAGGGGAAGATGTTGTCTCTGGGAAACTGGATCTGAGCAAACTTGATAGTTCTGTGATAATCAACAGCAGAAGTGTCAAATTCACAACTGGTGGGCTGTATGTGCCCCTCAAAACTCCTCAGAATGGCACAAACTAATTTAAAATGTAACTGAGAAATAGTTTACAAAATAAATAAAAATACAACCAAGCATAGATAATGTTAATTTGTAGCTTTATAAATCAACATGCAGCACACAATGATCCTTATTTATTGTTTAATGGCCTCCATTTCTTTTTTTCTTTTTCTTTTTTTTAAAGCAATTGGGGTTAAGTAACTTGATCAAGGTTACACAGCCAGGTGTTTCTGGGTGTGGTGCTAAGTGTCTGAGCCTGGATTTGATCCCCAGGTCATCCCGACACTGGGGCCGGTGATCTTACTTGCTGTACTACCTGGCCGCCCCAGTGGCCTCCATTTCTAATCCTAACTGCTGGTCTGCACCAAGAAGAGAGAGAAGGGACTGATGGAGAGACAGCTGGATCTTGAGTCAGGAAGACCTGAGATCAATCAGCTACTTTCTAGCTCTGAAACCCTGGTCAAGTCGATAAACCTCCTTGTAAATCTCATCTGTAAGATGGTTGTTGATTTGTACTTGATATGTTCTAAGATCTTTTTTTAACTCCAAATCTTTGATCCTATGTCTCATGTTTAATGTGAGTCTTCAAAGCTTCCCATAAGCAGGATGTGTGTGTGTGTGTGTGTGTGTGTGTGTGTGTGTGTGTGTGGAGGGGAGAAGGAGGGGAGGTGGGACCCAAATTATAAAGGCAAAGTATGTGAATGTCAAACTTTGCTAAGCTTTCACAACTGCCTCATCCCACCCATGCTTTTAGTATTAATGGGAGTCTTAAATTCTTATAGCCTTACACCAAATAAACACATGGCAATTTTTAGGGTTTAGGGTTTAAGTTTAGGTTTAATTTTTAGGTTTTAGGCCCTGGCACTTGGGGGGGGGGGGAATCAAGAAAAGTCTCATGATAGATGTGATCCTTGAGCTCTGTCTTGCCTGTATCACTAGGGATTCCAAGAGATGAAGGTGAAGAGGAAAGAAGACTGCAGAATGACCCAATTTACTCACCCTGAGTGAGAAACACTCAGATGTCATCTTCTACAAGCTGCCTGTCCTTAGCTCCTCAGTTGCTAAGGCTCTGCCTCCTTCTCCAATTCTGTTGATCTACTCTGTATATGTTTACTGTCTTTGTATTGTTACCACCCCCCCCCCCCCAATAGAGAATAAACTCCTTAAGGAAAAGGACTGTCCCAATTTCCTTTTTAAATCCCTGGCACCTCAGCTGGACTGGACTGATGTAGGAGAATCTGGAAAGTACTTAGAATCTCAACTAAGAGAGATCACTTGGTCTGGACTCTTGGACTTGGAATCAGGAAGACCTAGGTTCAAATCCTGACATTTCCTAATTGTCTAAGTCTTGACAAGTCTTTTCACTTTCTTATCTATAAAATTAGGTGATTGGATTGTATTAGCTCAAAGCTCCCACTGAGGGGTTTCTTAGCTTTAAGATGTGGTCTAGAATTTGGCATGACAGCCTCCTAAAGATGTTGCTTGTCTTTTGTTCTAGAAGAGGGCCATGACATCAGGAAGGTGATTCTGTGACAAACAAGTGAATTGGATTTAAGTGAGGCAGGGCTGTGCAAAGTCTCCAGCCTCACTTTCTCCTCCAGAGCCATGTGGGTCCAGTGGCCAGATATAGATCAGGATGACTGAAGATGGCCTCGGATGCATTGGGAATCCTTGGCCTTAGCATTAAAGTATGATAGGGTTGGATGGTGGCATTTGAAATTTATAATCCAGGGAATACTAAGGAAACATAAGCGGACAATTTCAGACCAAGTCTATCACTTTTTTCCCCTCCTAGGGCATTCAGAACCCCACCTCCTGAATTCTGCAATCCTATAGCAAGACCATTAAGCAAAATTAGCCTCTGGTTTCCTTTTCTCTGGCCTGGTTCCCAGAGTTTTGTCTGGTTGGCTTGTGGAGAGATGGGCAAATCGAATGCAAATGTATTGTCTCGGTCTGTTATGAGGGTCTCTGGGCATGCCTGCATAGTGCTACAACTATAAACTTCAGCACCAGGCTTCCCAAGGATTCAGGAGAACTACTGACTGTATCGACCATCTGGAGAAGGTTGGATGATCCCCCAGTGAAACACTCAGAATTGTTGAAAGAATTTTTTAGGATTGAGATAATTTGTACTCTCCCCAACATTCTAGCCTGATGAGATTTTGTTAGAGTGTGTGTGTGTGTGTGTGTGTGTG
>NW_027185798.1:11215268-11236434 GCF_028583685.1 Petaurus breviceps papuanus | reverse complement strand
TACATTCATTTGCTCAACCATAGAACACAAAAAGGTCAAAAGTTCCCCACCCCTGGATCACAATTGAATCTACCCCAGAGTTACATCAAGTTTAAGCACAGCACTTAATACCCAAATGGAGGTCTTTTCTTCATCTTGACAGGAGGCAAGTTCTCAGCAATCTTAGTTCCTGGGGAGACAAGGCTTAGCAAGGCCACAAGATACATTGCCAGTCTCTTCATTAATTCATCCTCTGCCTGTAGAACAGTCCTAGAACCCCTGAAAACATTAGCAAAACCCTCTCCCAGGATTTCTGTAAACATACAACAAGAAAATCCTTCTTCAGGGCTTCTGAACCAACAGAAAGGTTCCCAGACCCCTGCAACAACAGCACTGTCCTTCACCAGTGGACAGTATTCACTCTCTGTCTGCAGGACAGTCTCAGGATCTCTTGGCCAACAGCCAGGTTCCAGGACTTCTTCAACAAAAGGACTGTCTTTCACCAGTGGACAAATCTGGCAAAAGAACATCAAAACAGACAGACAAAGTACCAGCAAAACAGCCATGTCTCCTCAGTCCTTGGCAGCTCAGGGGGCAGGCAGGTCTCAAAAGTCCAGGGCAATTCAAAGTGGCCCTCAGCAATCCTTCTCAGTCTCTCTCTCTGCCTCCTCGAGGTGCTGCTTCCAAAAAGTCCTTCTGCCTCTCTCTTGTCTCTCCAAATCTACGTCACCAGCTCCTCCCAGTTCAGGACTCTCTTTTCACATCAACAAGTCCATCCCACAGGTGGGATTAACAAGCTCTGGTTTTTAACACAATCAATTTGAAAAACCAAGCCAATACAGGGGAATCTTTAAATGCCATTACTATCACACCACCCCTGCACTAGACTCTACCATCCCTCAAATTATTACTCTATATACCTTCTCCCTTTGACAGACTCCTAAAGAAAAAAGCTATCTCTAATATTTCTATGTCCTCTCACTACTCATCTCTTTAAGTCTGGCTTGTGACCTGATCACTCCCCTGAAATGCTCTCTCCAAAGTTAATGAAAATCTCTCAACTATCAAATTGACTTTTTTTTTCTCAGTTCTCATCCTTCTGGACCAAAGCTCCCAAGAGGCGAATTCAGACTTGATATTAGGAAAAACATCTTAACGATTAAGGCTGTCTTCGAGAGGGTTGGGTTGTTCTTTTAGATAGTGAGTTCCTTGTCATTTGAGGTCTCCCAGTGGAGGGTGGATGGCTATTTGTCAGAGATGCTGTTGAGGGAGTTTATTTTTCAGTTCAAATTGGGAGAGATGACTTCTGAGTTCTCCCTTCAAGTTCTAAGGTTCTATGAGTCTCTGAACTTCAAAATGAAGGGTTTGAGTTTGATCTTTAGGTTATTGTCTAGCCTTGGCCAAAAGTCCTTGGGAGAAGCAGGAGTTTCACTGTTGTATGACAGGCAACAGCTGGCCCTTCCAGAGGAGAGGAAGAAGTCATTAATTCTGGGAGATCACTCCAGTGATTTGCCATCCCCACAGGTGACTCGAGGGACTGCATGCTCAAGTGCCAGAGTCACAAGTTTCCTTGCTCTGACAGGAGCGGCTGACCACCTGTGCCACTGGACTTACCTCTTATAATTGGGCAAAGTGACCCCCATGGCTGCCTCTCTTCTCCTGCTGTAAAACAGGTAATTGGTTTGTCAGACATACATTCACATTTTCCCACTCTGGTAGATTCATTCTCCTTGTAAGCTACATATCATTCTTTCAAAGCTGCACACTAAATCCTGCTCCTGGCAACACAGAGAGTCCTCATTTCTGTTATTGCTATTTCTTACATATCCAGAATGTCAGAAATGAATAAGCAGCTTTTTAAAATTTATTTATAATATCTATTCTCTTGCCTAATATCTCTCTCTGTTTCTCTCTCTCTCTCTCTCTCTCTCTCTCTCTCTCTCTCTCTCTCTCTCTCTCTTTCTCTCTCTCTCTCACACACACACACTTATACCTCTCAGTAGGGCTAAAATGGGTAAGTATACAGAGGAACTCAATACTAACAAATGAGTGTGTAATTTAACCTTTTGAATAACTTTTCCTATTTACTTTAGGGGAAAATACATTTAAAGAAGAGAATATGGAGAAGGATGACTAGCTGATATTTATATAGTGCTTTAAAATCTGCAAAGTACTCAACTTCCATGATCTCATTTGGTCCTCACAATGAGGACCTTTGAGGCAGCAGCCCCATTTTACAGAGGAGATTGAGGCTCAGAGGTGTAGTGATTGGTCCAGTGGTCATGCCATTAGCAAGTGTTTGAAGTGGGGTGTGAGCTCAAGTCTCTCTGAATTCAAATGCAGCACTCTAAGCATTCATCACAAGAAGGAGAATAAAGAGGGAAAGGAAAGGGAGAAAAGGACAGCAGAAGAAGAAGAGGAAGAGGAAGAGGAAAAAGAGAAGAATGGAGAGGGAGAGGAGGTTGGGGAGATGGAAGAGGATGGGGAAGGAGAAACAGATTGTCTTTGGAGTTATTGTTAGGAGATAGCATTATACAAAGGAAAGAGCATTGGCGTTTCTGAAGATACAGACTCAGAAGACATAAAGAAAGCAAGAAAACATTTGGTGCTTGAGATAGGTGGGGACAGGGATCATAGAATTAGAACTGAAAGGGACCTCAGAGGTCACTGCATCCAACCACCTCATTTTATAGATGAGGAAACTGAGGTACAGATCAAGGTCACAGCTGGTAAGTGTCTGAGGTGGGATTTGAACCATGATGTTCCTGACGTTGAGACCAATTCTGTATCTAACAAGACTATTAGAGGCCAGCTTGCTCCAAACCCTGAAAGAGTGCAACACAAAGCAGCCAAGGATAGTAGACAAACTCATATGATTTCAGGACTTTGCCTATGGACCAATACAAGAATTACCCTGAGTTATTTCTGTCATGCAGTTTTTTTGACACAACCAGTTCTGCTTCACACAGTTTCTGAAGGAGTAAGAAAAATAATCCTGTACATTTCCTGTAGACAAAGTCCTCTTATTAGTTTTCTCATTTGGTCCTCACAACAACCCTGATAGCTAGGAAGTGCAGGTATATTATTATCCCTCTTGTGCAGAGTAGAAGTCAAAGCCCAGACAGGTAAATGTGATTTGTCCCAAGTAACACAGCTAGTCAGTATCATAGCTAGCATTCAAATGCAGGTTTTTTCATTCATTGCCCAGTGGTCTTTACACTAGACCTGAAACACTTCTGAGGCTTCATCACTTTTGTTAAGAATAGAATGGGTATGAGACACAGTGGGAAGGATTATGGTCAAACCTAAACAAATATTGAATTAATTAAAAAAGCACTCACTCATTATATACTATGTTGCCAGGTGTAGGAGATAAAAAGACAAAAGTGAGACTCTCCTTATCCTCAAGGATGTTTTATTTTAATAGAGAAAGGGAAAGGGAGCTGGAAAGGGTTTGAAGGTTTACATGTAGTGGCATAGAAAAAGAGAATAGGATGGAGGGAAATACAAAATGAGTAATCATAACTGTGAATGTGAATGGGGTGAAATCACCCATTAAATGGAAAAGGGTAGGAGAATGGATCAGAAAGTAAAATCTATTCATGTTCCTACAACAAGGAATTGAAGTTGTATGGGATGGATCTGACAAGGTGTCTGACAAGATGTTCATATGGGATTTGAAGCATGATATAATGATCAGGACTGTGTCTCAGGGCTGTCTAGATAGAGTGAGTTAGTTGAATTTGAGCTAACTCACTCACCTTCCAAGACAGCTTGGCCCCAGAGTGGAAATTCCAAAGCTCAGTATATTCATTCCCCTAGGGACTAGAATATGTGTGTGTCTTCTTTGCTCAGTCATACCTGGAGGTGAGATTCCAGGTACTTTTTAAAAAATAACAATTGATATTTATATATAGTACTTTAAAGTTCCCAAAGAGTTTTATATGCATCATCTCATTTTGAGTTTCACAACCATGTGATAATATGGCTTATTTTTTCAAATTCTCATTTTAGTGATAAAGAAGAAACTGAAACTCAGAGTTTAAGTGCCTTGGCTACAAACATGGATTAAATCAGGAAAAAAATAGATGTCATATAAGCCAATCTCCTAAATTTACAGATTTGGGCCTTAGAATAGGGCAGTGGCTTGCTCAAGGTTATACAACTAATTAGTATTAAAGTTGGGATCTCAACCTATGACTTCTTGGCTCTAAGTTCAGCCTCCTATTCAATGTGCCAAATAGGAAATTAGTGTGTGTGAGATAGTGGGAGAGGGGCGTGCTAGGATTTGCTTTGGTGAAGGTTTAAGCTGCGTTTTGAAAAAGGTGATAGACATGAACAAATGGAGAGGAGGGCACAAGGCACAGATCCTTCATCCCCACCCCCAACTCTCAGGTATAAAACTCAGGTTGTTATTCCAATTCTGCTTCCTTCCCTTTCTGAGACTACTGTACATGTTCATTTTTATATAATTTTATCTAGTGTCATGATCTGCGCAAGGGACTAATTCTCAGGGGAATTTGTCACGACAGTCAGTAATGAAAGCTCTAGGCCCTTTTGTTTGACAGTTTTAAGGGAAGGCCTCTAAGGAAGGCCACAGTGGCTTAAGTAGAGATACCTAAGGGAGTATAAGGCAGGAGGAACTAAGTGAAGGGAGTTCACTGACAGATCCTCCACCCCCTCCTCATTCTTCAGCTGAGAATGACACCTCTAGATTAGGGTGACCTTCCTGACTACCAGGGCAGCTCACTGATCCCCATTAGGATGGAGCTGGGCCTGATGCTTGTAAAGCTGGACTGGGAAGGGATGTGTTTAGAGAGCCCATGGGAGGGAGATGGAACATCTGGAATGTTCTCAGACTCCTGGTAACATCCACATTCCCTGTCTCAGGTAGTGTGCTCAACATGGGATCAGAAGCAACTCATATTTTTTGTTTGGATTTTTTAGGTCATAGGGGAGGAGAGTTCTGCTCATATAGGTCCAGTTCCTGTCCCATGATAAGTCCATAGGATCCTTATTACAGATGAAGGAAACTGAGGCGCAGCATCATAGATTTAGAGTGAGGAGGGACTTCATTCTGCTTAATTCTTTCATTTTCTAATAGATGGAGAAGCATACGAGGCCCAGAGAAGTTAGATGACTTGTCTAAGGTCACTCATCCAGCAAGAAGCAGAATCAGGAATTAAACCCAGACCTTCTAATGCCAATAAATTAGAAAACTGGAAGTTTCTAGCCTGGAATAGAAGATTCCAGGTAAAGGGAGGTGTCCAGAAAAGCATCAGAACAGGAATAAAAAGGTGCCAGGTAGAAGGAGGGGAAATGTAGAGAACACACAGAACATTGGATGAAGAAATGCTATGTCAGAAACTTAGATATAAAGAAGATATCTTGGGGTGGCTAGGTGGCACAATGAGTAAAGTGCAGGCCTTGGAGTCAGGAGAACCAGAGTTCGGTTCTGGCCTCAGACACTTAACACCCACACAAAAAAATTAGCTGTGTAACCTTGGGCAAGTTACTTAACCCTAATTGCCCTCCAAAAGGCAAAAAAAAAAAAAAAGAATATATCTCCCTTCTTTGCAGAGGGCACAAGAGGTATGGAATACTCTCATTTTCTACCTGTGTGACCTTGGGGTGTCACTTAACCTTTCTGGGCCTCAGTTTCCCCATAGAGCCTCTGAAATTCTTCCTGCTCAAGATCTAGGAGCCTATCATATTATATCATGTCAGACTTTTAAAATAGGATAGTTAATTGTGCTGAACTCTCTCCCCTTTTTGTTATTTAAACTGGCAGATTTTAATCTGAGGTTCATGCTTGCTTTAAAAATACACACACATATACGTAAATAGAGAGAAGTAGATTGACATTTGATTTTAATATAGTTTTTTATAATCTTATGCATTTTATTTTGTTTATTTAAATACATGATCCATAGGCCTCAGGACACAAAAAGGGGAAGAACCCCTACATCTAAGGGATTATTCTTCTATGGGAGAGGGATGTATTTGGAATGTAGATAATGTTAAAATAGATATTTAAAAATGTTTTAAGCCTATTGAAGGGGAAGATTTTTTAAAAATTATTTTAAAAAGGAAGAAAGACTGTGTCAGAAAAATGTCTTTGTTTGGGACTCCAACATCCACAAATAAAAGTTGGCTCAGAGTGTAGAGGAACTGAGGACTGGGCCTGGCAGTGCAAGCTTTCTATGATGTGAGGAAGGTCTTGAGGAAGGTGGGAATGGACTGGGATGTTTAACCCTGAGCTTACCACTGGTGCACAGACACTGACCATCTGGGCATGCTCTCTGTATAGGCCCTGGCTGGGGAGCTGGAAGACATCCAGACCTCTGTTCAGACCCTTTGCCTCTTTTCCTGCCCCCCCTCCTCTCCTGTATAATTCCATTGGCCAGCAGGAGTCATGACCCCACTAATGCTCTAGCAACAAGCCTCTGGGGACATAATGGACTAGCAATTGCTGTCTATTATAAAAGAGGCAGACAAGGCTATCTGTCAAAGTCCAATGGGGAATATGCAAATGCTGCCTGCTTCTAGGGCCAGCCCTAAGCCAGAGACAAGAGAACTGGCCTCAGGGTCCTGGCTACTGATCAGAGGAGGATAAGGAGAGCTGATCCTCCAAGCCTCTTGTCATCCTGCAACAAAATTCATAACCCCTGCTTTGCTCAAGAAGCCCTTAAAGGAAGCTCCTGCTCTCCAAAGAGGCCTGGGATTTCTCTCCTCTTCCCATCCCATAGTATGCTATGCTCCAAGCTCAATGTAGGTGTGCAGGGTTGGGATTAGAGGACCTGAGTCTGGTGCTTGACTCTCCCTTCTTTTCTGCAAGACTTTGGATAGGATTCCATATGTACTGATTGTTTAATCTGGCCTCAGGCAGTTACTATCTATGTGGCTCTGGGCAAGTCACTTACCCTTGTTTTCCTCAGTTTCCTCATCTGTCATATGAGGTGGAAAAAGACACGACAAGCCACTCCAGTATCTTTGCCAAGAAAACCCCAAATGGGGTCATAAAGAGTCAGATATGACTAAAACTATTGAAAAGCAAAAATAAGTATTCTTTAAAGATAAGAAGAAATAAGGAAAGAAAGAAGAAAGGAGAAAAAAGAAAAAGAAAGGAAGGAGGGAAGGGAGGGAAACAAAGAAAGAGAGAAGAGAAAGAAGGAAAGAAAGAGAGAGGAAGGAAGGAGAGAAAGGAAGTTGGAAAGAAGTGATGGAGGAAAGATAGAGAGAGGAAAGAAGAAAGGGAGAGAGGGAAGGATGGAGAAAGGAAGAGAAGGAAGGAAGAAATGCTAAAGTGTTTTTTGAGATGTATCAGAGTTCCCCTTTCTTAGGGACTGACCAGTGTACTGTTCCCTATCCAAGGAAAGATTTTCTAGGACAACTCTGAGTCTACCACATGCTTCCATCTTGGCCCCCAAGAATGACCACTCAGAGGAGGGGAAGCCATGCAGGGACACTCTCCCCTCCCAGGTTACAATCTCCATTTCTGGTCTTACTTATCCTCTCTTCCCTCTCTTTTTCTACACTCAGGCAAAGATCAATTACTTCCTCTCTCTGCACTTTGTGCCCGTTTAATCTCTCCTATTTTGTTTCTGACATCTCCAATAATCCATCCCTGACACCCTTCATAGATACAGCAATTACAACCCACAAGGACAGCTTCTGACAGGATGAAGACTATTTGCCCACCATCATCTGAGCACTCAAGATATTGGACACGACTTCAGGAAATAGCACTAGAAAAAAAGAGACACCGATAATGGCTTCTATCTACATTCTCCTTCTCTGTTCTTACCCAACACAATGTCTGAAAGGAGAAGTGAGGAACTTGAATCCATTGTAACATTGAGTTACATGAGTAACATTAACATGTGGTAGGATTGACAAAGACCTAGCTCAAACTTGATTACTGTCTGCAGCTAGAGCTCATTCCAGATGGCACTGGTTCTTGTATGAACCAGTCTTAAGGGTCAGTGTCATACAAGACCTAGAAGTATTCCTTTTCCTAATAACTCAGTTTTGTTATCTTCTTAGCATTTGATGCCCACTTTTCTCCTAGGAAATCCATGGAAGTCATGGTATTCATTTTTGAGGATGGGGGTGAGTGGTGAGATTGCCATTGACTGCTCAAAATAATTATCCTAACATCCAGAATATATTATCCTCTTAAACCCAGCTGAGAGGACAGCTGTGTTAGAATGGAAGTTGCTTTTATTGGCGACTGTGGCAGTCGTATAACAAATATCCCTGCTGGGGGGGAAAAATGACTATTTCAATCTCTTTTCTTTCTCATAAAGTCTTTCTGTGTTGATGTGTTTGTTAGTTTTACTGAATTATTTGCTTTCTCTTTTTTATTCTTTGTTATAAAGGATGGCTCTCTGAGAGGGAGAGTGGGGAGGAATATATTGAGAAATAAGGTGACATAATAGGAAAAGATATCAATAAAAGTTTTATAAAAATCTTTTCATGAAAATAACTTTAAAAATTGCAAAAGAGTCAGGGAAGATAGGAGTTATGCTAAGACTGAGTGATACCAATACCTTTTATCTTCTCTATAGGTTGCATTGAGTTTCCTTAAACTGAAGGCTGGATGCCTTTTTTTGCTTTCTAGATGGCTCAGTGTCAACCACCAGTTGTACCCTCCCATGGTAAATATCCCCTCTCTGACACTATCTCCAGAGAGAGTTAGAGTTTCATAAGTAAGAATGATGGTAAGGCCCCATCTGGCTGAACGGTAGAGTGTAGGAAGAGGAGAAACATCTTAGAAGGGTGAAAAGGCTAATTAAGGCCAGATTGTGAACAGGTCTAGCTCTGAAAGCTGGGAGTCATCGAAATTCATTGAGCACAGGAGCAGCCTGGTCAAACCTACCCTTTAAGAAGATATCTTTGGCAGCTGATGTTAATCAGCTGCTACCATAAGTGTTCAGTATTTGGGTCACAGGTAGGGTAAACGACTTCTGGGTTCCTTTCCAACTTGATAATTTTGGGATTTCATGATTTCAGGAAGAGACAGTAAGAATGGAGATGGAAAGAGAGAAGTGAGAAAGATTGTTTTCACCAAATGGGTAAAATGAGAAGCCACGTCAACAAATGTTTAGTAAGCACCTACTATGTGCCAGGTACTCTGCTGAGGACTGGGAATACAAAGAAATTAAAAATAGTCCCTGCCCTCAAGGAGTTTGCAATCTAATAAAGGCCATGGCATGCAAACAGTTCTGTACCAACAAGCTATCCATGGGATAAACTGGAGTTCATTAAGGCGACTGGGAAAGACTTTTTGCAGAAGGTAGGATTTTAGATGAGACATGAAGGAAGCCAAGGGGCATGGGGAACAGTCAATGGAAATACCCAGTGTCAGATCGATTGTCTAGTTTTTGGAATGTTAAGGAGGCTAGTGTCACTGGATATTAGAGGAATATAAGGTATAAAGAGACCAGAAAGGTAAGAAAAAGCCAAGTTATGAAGGCTTTAAAAGCCAAACAGAGGATCTTATATTTGCTCCTGGATGTAATAGGAAGCTAATGGAGTTTATTGATTGGATGGGTGGGGGGGGTGACATAGTCAAGCCTGCACTTTAAGAAGATTACTTTCATATATATGAGGGGGAGATGGACTGGAATAAGGGAAAGGCTTGAAATAGGCAGATTCATCAACAGGCCATTGTGATAATCCATGGGTGAGGAGAGAGGGACCTGGACCAGGATGATGGAAGTGTCAGAGGAGAGAAGGAGGAATAGAGGAGAGATCCTGTAAAATTGATAGGACCTAGCAAAAGATTGGATGGGGTGGGGTTGTTAAAGAGGGTGACACTTAATCCGTGAGCCTGGTAATTGGAAAGATGGTGGAACTGATGGTAATAGGGCAGTTAGAAGAGGGGAGGGTTTGGGGAGAAGTATAACAAGTTCAATTTTGGACTTATTGGGTTTAAGATATCCAGGTATATGGACCAACAGGTTCACTAAACATTGTAGTGGGTGTGTTTGTTGCCATGCAGACATTCAGACACAGGTGTTTTCCATGTGCTGGGAGGTTTATTTACTGCCAGGTGCTGGGAGCTGTTCCCAGTTAAATCTCATTCGGAAGAACCAGGAGGCCTGTCCAGCACAGATCAGGGCTAAAAAGGCTGATTCTGACACTTCTTAGCTGGGTGAGCACAGGTCAGTCCTATATAACCTCTCCAAACCTCAGGTCCTCATCTGTAAAACAGCACTGATAAAATTTTGTAGATGCTTATGTGCATGCATGTTGTATTCCCCAATAGAATGTGAACACCCTAAAAATAAGAAGTGCTTCATTTATTTCCAGTGCATAGCTTATATCAATACATCAATTAGCAAACATTGACATGGGGCTTCTAATGTTCCAACAATTTTACTAAACATTTGGGATGCAAAGAAAACTCAAAACTGTATTTTCCCTCAAGGAGCTTACATTCTAATGGGGAGGGGGACATCGTGCATAAATTGGTATATATGTGAGACATGCCAATAGATGGAATCACAGAGTAGGTGCTTGCTAAACATTTGTTGGTTGATTGACTGCATGTATACAATTAACACTTGAAAGTTGTCCATTATCTCATATTTTTGATGAGCAACCTGCCTTGCTTTCTGACCACACATCTCTCTAACGATATCCTTTATGCTGGTTCTCTAGTTGGGAAAATGTTGCAACCTGATCATGCCTATAATCTACCCTTTGGGTGACCCGCAAATTAAATCCTTGGTTGATTGTGGCATTCCATGACTCACATAATTGGCAGTCCAGTCTCAATACCCATACCCTGATGATGCCAGGCAATGGGCACATCATTCACTTTGAGAAGGAGATCTCTGCCAGGATACTTCCTAGGGTTCACAGCTATAATGTATTTAATCATCCAAATTCCATCATATTCTCAGCTATCTTCACTTTTATTATGTGTTTCCAGCTTCTCCAGAAATACACTGCACAAATTACCCACCGACGCTTTCTTCAGCACAGTCTATGATCAGTTTTCATTCCCAGCTACAGGTTGGAGCTTTACTTGCTCTCTGAAATGACACATCTGGAAGAGAATAATTGCTTCCTTGGCAGCATGGCCCCACAGAAAGGCAGGGCTGGCTCACAGATTCTCCTTCAAATTTTTAAAAGTGACTTTCATGTCTTTAGAAGAGAAAGACAGCTAAATGTTAGGAAAGATGATAGAGTAGCAGCTAAAAGGAGCAGACATTTTTCTGCCTTGACCCAGAGGGAAGAACTAGAAGCAAGGAGGAGAAGTAGTGAAGATCAGTGAGAAGAGGGATAGATTTGGAGTCTGAAGATTAGGGCTTGTATCCAGGCTGTGACACTTCCTGCTTGAATGAGTGCTTATCCAGCCTTTTCTTAGAATCCTCTATTAACAAGAAACTATTTACTGAGCAGCACATTGGATAGCTCACATCAATCAGTTAGCTGCAAACATTTATTAAGCTTGTACTACGTATTAGGTTCTGTGCTAAAAACTAAGGGTATGAAGATAAAAAAAAGAAAGTCATTCCTGTCTTCAAGTAGCTTTCAATCTTTTAGAAGAAACAATGAGTTCATATGTAAGTATAATGGGGGGGGTAGGACAACCTATTAATCAGAAGTCCATGCTCAACTGATTTCTCCCAATCCCAGCTGATTGAATCACAAAAAAATAAGGGACAAGACTGTTTAGCATACTATCCAGTATCCCATCCATCTTGCCAGTTAGCCTAGTTTTTCCTTTAAAGGTATTAAAACGTAGATGGTGGTGTTTTAGCTGAGTCAGGAAGGATCCCAAGGATTGATTATAAGAGGAAGAGGTGAGGGGGAAACGTATTCCAGGAAAGGGGGATAGATACCCAGTGAAAATGCACAGAGGTTAGAGAACCAGCCGAGTGAATCATGGATAGTATGAAGGGGAGTACAATTTAATAATGCTAGAGAGGTAAGCTGGGGACAGGTGTGATAAGCTTCACCCATGAAAGGGAAGAATTGAGGTTCAATCCCAGGAGTCATAGAGAGCCACTGGAGTTTCTTGAGTAGGAGAATGACACAGAAAAGCATGAATTTGGGGAAAATCCCTTTGGCAGTTGAGTGGAGGATCAGTTGGCATTCGGAGTCTAGAGGCCAGGAATTCCATTGGGAGGCTATTAAAATTGTCAAGGGGAGAGTAGGAGGGCCTGACTGGGACAGGAGGGTTTCCTTATTTGGAAATTTTAAAAAGTTGGAATTGGTTGGCACTGACCCCAAATTTTCCAAACTGATTTGAACTGGTAAAAATCGGACGGAAATGGATGAATATATTAATTTTGTGGTATTCCTCCTCCCTCCCTCCCCCACTTCACCACCAAATAAGTGCATGAAATCCCACCTGGGTTGACTCAGCTACATACTCTGTTTCTTACAGTAATATTCAAGGACAATCTCAGTGAGAGGATAAAGAAGTTACTTTCATAGATTATAGATACATCCCAAACATTCCTAACTTCCCCTTAATGATCTGCTGTGACAGTCTGTCTCATGAGTGATTTTATCTGACCCTCCTTCTTGGAGCTATTTACCTGAATGAAGTCTGGTCAGCTTCAGACAGGCTGATGGTCATTCATATTGATATCTGAATTCTAAAGTAATTTTAAGGTACTTAGCAATGATGACCAAATTTCATACCGTCCTAAAGGGCAGCAAGATAGATCTTGAATTCAATTTATGTTTCATTCTGACATCTTGCAGTAAATTGGTGGCTAATCACATTTAGTAGTCCTTAATGGTTTGATGTCAATTTGGAAGGAGGTTACTCATGGAGTGCCTCGGGCATCTGTGCTATTTTTCATTTAAAAAAAATTCAATTCATTGGATAAAGGAATAAGTGGCATTGTTGGAAGGATAAATTTGTAGATGACACAAAATGAAGTGGGTAATGCCAATGCATTGCATGACCTAGGCAGGATCCAAATTGATCTCAGCTGGGCAGAATGTTGGATGAAATAAAATAAGAAGAAAGTTGATGGAGTCAAATGTAAACTCTGCTATTGAGGTTCAAAAAATCAACTTCACAAGTACAAGTTGGTGTAGGTGTGACTAGATAGTGACTCTTGGGAAAAGGATCTAGGAATTTTCGTGGATGTTATTTAAGCAAATGTGACTTTAGGTAACATCAACAGAGACAGAAGAGGCAGGGTGAGGGTGGTGGTAATCTCACTGTACTCTGCCCTGGCCAGATGTGGTCCTCTAGGTCCTTAAGTGTGGCCCTTTGACTGAATCCAAACAAATCTTGGTTTGTTCTGTGAAGTTTGGATCCAAAGGGGCTGCACTTGAGGACCTAGAGGGTCACATGTGTAACATTCTACATTGGATACTGTGTCCAGTCCTGGATGCCATCTTTTAGTAGGAACATCGCTATACTGGGGAACATCCAGAAGAGGAGAACAAGAATGGTGATCTTGCCATATGAGGATGGACTGAAGGCAACAGAATGTTTACTTTGGAGAAGGAAATACTCAGTGGGTGGAATCAGAACCATCTACATGAATTAGAAGGGTTTTTGCATGGAAGAAGGATTGGATTTATTGGGTTTGTCTCCAAAGGACAGAACGAGGAACAATGAATGCAAGTTGCAGAAATAAATTTAAGGTTGATATATCATGATGAGAAGCAGTGTGTTATGGTGGATAAAGAGTTAGCCTTGGAGCTAGAAGACCCAAATTCAAATCCTGCCTCTAATTCATATTGGTTGTGTGACCCTAGACAAGTCATTAACCTTTCAGTGATCTACGATATTCCCTAAGACTATAAATTGCAAAGAAGGCATTGACCTACCTTGGTAGAGGGAGTTTCCTCATCCAGGCAGTTGCCTACATCTATGAGATCACAGAGCATGTCCCTACCCTACATCACACAAGGACTTCAGTGTCCATTTAGTTCAGCCCACACCTGGAAGGAATCCTCACTATAGCATTCTGGCAGATAGTGTTCTAGCCTCTACCTGAAGATTTCCAAAGAAAAAGATTCCCCCCCCAAAATCTACCACCTCTGAAGGAAGATCATCCTCTTCCACATTTGGACAGCTCTCATCATTAGAAAGTTTTGCTTAAATCTGCTTCTTTGCAATAGATGCTGATTGTTCCCAGTCCTGCCTCTGGGCCCATGCAGAACAAGCCCAACATGATATTCATACTTAAACAGAAATTATCATGTCTCCTCTGGGTTTTTTTTCCCCTTCTTGTATAGATCCTCTCTTTCTTCAAACTATACTCATATGTAATAGACTCAAGGCCCTTCACTACACTGATATTGTATGTAGTATCTGACACTCGTAGTCCCTGCTTCTCCAAAAAAGTAAGTGCCTTTTCTTCTCATTTCTCTCCTTTTGTGCCAATCATGGCCCTTATGATTTCACAGAGTTCCATTTTGGCTGCTTTGTTGTTGTTCTTTCCATTTATGCTTTAGTGGTCACTACAATGTGACCGCTGTACTGTGTACATTATTTTCCTGGGTCTGGTTACTTCCCTCTCTCAGTTCATGTATCTTCTTATGTTTCTCTTTATTCATCAATTCTTATAGCACATTTCTGTCCCACACTTTATTTAGACATTGGCCATTTTAGTTATTTTCTTAGCGCAATTCCAAATTATGTTTTAGAATTGTCTGTACATTTCAAAAAATTTAAATTGGTTGGTGAATTTCCTCTATGTCTACCTTTGTCTCTTCAGACAACTCCAATTTTTACTTCTCAATTTAATTGTTTTCCTTGGTATCTTTAGAATTTCTTCTTCCTTCCTTCCTTCCATCCTTCCTTTCTTCCTTCCTTCCTTCCTTCCTTCCTTCTTCCTTCCTTCCTTCCTTCCTTCCTTCCTTCCTTCCTTCCTTCCTTCCTTCCTTCCTTCCTTCCTTCCTTCCTTCCTTCCTTTCTTTTTTTGTTTTTTGGAGGGAGGAAAGGCAGGGCAATTGGGGTTAAGTGACTTGCCCAAGGTCACATGGCTAGTGTTAAGTGTCTGAGGCTGGATTTGAACTCAGTTCCTCCTGACTCAAGGCTGGTACTCTATTCACTGTGCCACCTAGCCACCCCATAGAATTTCATTCTTAAGAGTTTCCTATCAGTCGTTGGCTGACTTCTCCCATATAATTTTTAAATTAATTTTTTTTCACCAAATGCAGATTTTTTTTCTTTCACTCTCACTCTCTCCCTTCCCCCCAGAGGGGGAAAAAAAACAGAAGCAAAATCCTTTGCATGCTCAAACAAAACAAGTTTCCAAACTGGCCATAAATAGATGGCATCCTACATCTCTTTACTCTGAATCCTTTGAAATCTACTTTCCTTGAATTTAAGGTGCATGTGAGACTATGGCTAATTTTCCTCTCCTCCATTAGTAACTCTAGGAGATCATGATCATTCCCACCGCATCCCCTGAAATGTTGACATCATTTCTGCCCCAGAAACCAGTTCTTCCTTGTTAGTGAGAATTGAGTCCATTATAGATTTTCCACTAGCTGGTTTCTCTGTCTTTTGAAAGATGAGATTATCATTAAAATCTGATTAGTAAAGAAGTTGTTAGCTGTTCTGCTTTTGAGAGACACAGAGAGAGAAACAGAGACAGAGAGACAGAGACAGAGAAAGAAAAGGGAGGGGGAGAGCTCCAGAAAATGTCAGTATAGTTAGTCTTCTATCACTAAGTCATGCCTTTGTCTCAGACATGTCTCTTTCCCAAATTCCTCTTTCTTTCCAGATGGTCTATAATATATTGCAAAGATGGAATAGCTCCTGTTTCTCTACTGCTCTCCCTGCATAGATCTTTGCCCAAATACTCTCAACTATGCATTCCCTTCTTTGGTTCCCTGACACTTGGTCTCTAGTGCCAGCTTCGTAGCATAGCTGTTTCCACATCTTTCTTGCAGTGAAGTAGAGGGGCCCTTTTCAGAAGAGCAGCAATAGACAAAGGGCCACCACGGGCATTCCTGAGCAGCTGGTGCCCAGTCTAGTGCCAACGATACTGCCTGCTCCATTAAAGCTGGTTACTTCTCACTGTTTGGTGGTTTTGTTTTTGTTTTCTGGGGTTTGTGCTATGATCACTGCCCGCTGGATGCTGCTGCCAGCAGGCCAGGACATCACTGCCCCCTCACTGCTTTTGTTGTTTCCTATGGATCAGGGAGAACTGACCCTTTACGATGCCCATCACCCTCTCTATGCTTGCTCTTGATGACTCCACCAATTTGTGCTTTATCTGGTGCAGTAAATGACTTGGAGTCTGAGGGTTTGGGCGAACCATCTGTTTACTCAACAAGAGAAAGTACCCACCTTGGCCTCCTGTCAAAGTGTGCTCAGAGACCCAATAAAAGTAGCTTCCATGGAAATTCTGCCCAGTCTGAGAAACTCCCAAGCCCACTATGTTGAGTGCCTTGCTTCTGAAGACCCAAATCTAGGCTTCAAATCAATCCACCTGAGGGAATAGAGTGTTCGATCAAGCTTCCCTGGCTTTCGAGCTCCATCTTGAAACAGTGCAGATATGGCTTTCATCTGCCCAAATGTTAGAGATACTCGAGAGGTTAGGTTTGCTCAATTTCTGCTGAGATCACTACAATCACCTAACTTTTGCTCAAACTTTGTGCATTTGTGAATAGACATTTGGGGCCGTGAATTTTGCTTTTGATTCTTTTCATGCCTTTGTCTCCTGTAATCTGGATGTCTCAATGGCTATCTTTCTTCCTTCACTGTATCTACATTTGATAACTTGGTGCATAGATCTTCTATGCCCTTCCCTTCTCCGCTCTTCTTAGTTAATAGCCCTTGTGATTAGATTTGAGAGGCATCAGGCAAATGTATTCTCATCAGTCTTTAGGATGTGCTTCATCCCCCGGCCAGGAGTCCACTATTTCTATATTTTAAGCCATGGGTGGGAAACCTGCGGCTTTGAGGCCATATGTGGTCCTCTAAGTCCTTAAGTGTGGTCCTTTTACTGAATCCAGACAAATCTTGGTTTGTTCTGTGAAGTTTGCATCCAAAGGGGCTGCATTTGAGTGCCTAGAGGGTCACATGTGACCTCAAGGCCACAGGTTCCCCACCCCTGGTTTAAAATATGGTCCAGCATTCCAAGTTTCATTACCAAAGATTACATTCTTAGACAGCTGTTTATTTCCCAAATCACATTTTCTCATCTGTATCCCTTGTCTTCATTGGGCAATAGAAAAAAAAAAACCCAAACACAACCCATGCCCCTATGGTCTCCATTTCCTTGCCTAAAACTTTGTAATACCTGGCAATACTTTTAAAGTTGCTTCTTAAGAGCCTCATTTGTGCCCATGTGAATCATGCAAAGTGGGTGGTAGCCATTCATTTTGAGAAGCCTTGGGAAGTTGTCTCTTCAGTCTTGTAGACACATGGCTGAAGACGCTAGACCTTTCCATCAGACTGACAAGCAGGGAATCACCAGCTCCTGCCTTTGCTTACCGCTTCTTCAGGCTCTTACTGGATGAACTCTTCCATGGCTTGATGATATCTTTCTTTGGAGGACAAAAAGCTTCTTTCTTCTTCGAAAGCCCCTCAATATGTTTTTTCAAGTCCCAGTATACGATTGTTCTTTGCCTTCTCTCCCTCTTTTGTATGATGTTCTTCTGCTCTCCAATCTCCTGAAGGGGCCACATTCTCTGTCCTGTAATTCAAATCCTTATCTTTCTCTAATGAAGCCATCCATCTGTCTAATTGTGTTTTTCTTAAAGTGATACTTCATTATCCCTTAATTGTCCTAGAGTGTGATGGGATGCTTCTTGAATCTCTCAACTCCAACAGGCAGACCATCCTATACCTGGAACATAGATAACAGTTACAGAAATGTAATTATTCTAAACTCGATGTATGGCATTAAAGAGTTCGGTATGTTCTCTATACTAGTTGAGATTTTCAGCCTTGGTTTTTTTTTTTAAACTACTTGTAAATATGTATATCTCAACCCTAAGGGCTTTATTAAGACATTTATAAACCATTGTCTCCTATTAGCTAAACAGCCACATTCGAATTCCTTTCCTGAGGGTCAAAAACTCCTTATCATATACCACTCACTCTCCTGTACCTCATTTACTTTTTTTTTAATTCCCCTTGACTTGTCATTTCCATTTTCCATGAATCATTTTCTTGATGTCCTTTTTTTTCTTAATCCCACTGAATCTTGCTCCTTCTCCTTTAACAATTTCCTCACAGAAACTAAAAGTAGGATATGGATCTAGAGATTGTTCTTTATATTTTCCTCAGTTTCTCAAAATATCTTTTCTCTTGTTGCTTTTATAAATCCAATCCCATCCAAATAATGTCTCATCTTATTCCATTCCACTTACTTTCTCTTCCTTTGCTCTTCCCTCTTCTCCCCCCGCCCCAATCTTCTCCAGAGGAAACTGGTACTAGATGTAAGGAGAAACTTTCTAACAATTACAGCTATTCCAAAGTGGAAAAGGATGCCTTGGAGGGGGGGGGGGATTGTGAGCTCCCTGGAGTCTTCAGGAAAAAAAAAACTGAAAAAACCCCAACTACAACAACAGTAAACACCAAAACCTGAATGGTGATCTATTGGGGGATATTATGGAAGAAACTCATGTGTATGGCTTGGACTAGGTGGATTCTGAGGTCCCCTCCAACTCTGAGAATCAGCGTCTGTGATTTCCAAATGGGTATACCTCCCATAAATTTTTGAGTTCATTTTAATTGGTTTGTCATCAGAGGTGACGGAGTATGATTTTACACATCACTCCCCCTCCTCTTTCCCAACAGAATTACTTAGGAAAATGAGATCTAAGAAAACAATAATATGGGATTTGAGCAAAATAAATGAGAACAATAGTGGGGTGCTCTGGGTTTTGCAGTGTAGAAGAGCCAGGAAAGCTGTACGTTAGTCTGGACTCTGATGCCGATTAGTTACATGTTCTTACCAGTTTTATTTACCTCTTGAGGTTGCAGTTCTCCCATTTCTAAAATTAGGAGTTGGGGCAGGGGCCAGAAGGAGACAAAAGGAAAAAAAAACACAAAATTAGGAGTTGGGTGAGCCGATTATGATGGTTTCCATATCAGGAATGCCCCCTCTCCTCCAGTTTATCTCCTAGAATCTCTAGTTTCCTTTAAAGTTAAGCTTAAGCACCTTTTCTATGCTTTCCTATGAAGATTTTTGGAGACCTCTCCCACTCCACTCCCAGTTTAGTACCACCCCTTTCCAATTATCTTGTATTTATTTTCATACCCTTGTCTGTGTACATGTTATTTCCCCCAATAAAATGTAAGCTTATTGAGGGCAAGATCTGTTTCATTTTAATTTGTATCCTCATGATTTAGCACAATTTTAGTAAAAAGAAATTGAAACTTACTAAATGTTTCCTTATTGATTAATTGATCTCTCAGGTGTCTTTTGGTACCCTATAAATTATTAATAACAAATGGCTAATCTACTATTGACATCCATTTAGGGCCTTCAAGTCTCCCAGGGGGGAGAAATAAATGTACTTGGATGGTGTGGTATTATATAGCTATGATTTAATGAAGAAATATATACCCTCTTATTTTCATACAGACAGGGATTTTTATTTTAAGGTTTAGTGTGGGGATGTTACCTAATTTTGACTCATTTATGGAAGAGCTGATTAAAAGTATGTTACTTTGGGAAATGAGGCCTTTTATAGGCTGAAGAGATCATTTATCTATCACTCTAAATGTGAGCGTTCTAGATAATTTAATATTGTGTGCCTGGCCAAAGATATATGCACTGTACTAAGAGGGAGAAAAAGGGAAGGATCTTTTAGTTGACAGATTTCTAAGGCAGCAGACTCTTCCGAAGAGATTCTGGAAGAATTCACTAAAATGCTGATGTGGCCACCTTAGTCAAGAGGTAGAAATGGACATGTCACCTAGGTCAAGCACTACCTTCTCACTTGCTTTAAGAATGATACCTTCTTCTTATCAGGGAAATATGATGGGTCATTACGAATTTAGCAAAAAATACTAAAAAATTCGTGATTTTGGGAAAACCGTGGTGAGAAAACCTGTGTTGTCAGTCAGCCAATCAACAAAGCATTTATTAAGCTCTTACTATTTGTCTCTTTTTGTGAGAGAGCTCTTACTATTTGTCCCCAGTGCTTAGTACAGAGTCTGGCACATAGTAGGAAATTAATACATCTTTATTGATCAAATGATTGCCTGGCACTGTGCATTGTAATACAAAGAAAGGCCCATATAATTCTAGCCTTTAAAAAACTCACATTCTAATGAAGGGAGTTAGCATGCAATTTATCATTTATACACAAGACATAAGCCATATAAACAGAAGGCAATGTCTGAAGAAAGGCACTGAGATAGGTGATTCTACCAATGAGAAGTCTAAGATGATCATCTCAAATCTCCAGCTCCTTCACTCTTGGAGGCAGAGATATAGAGAGAGGACATTCCAGGTATAAACAAAGAGAGGGAAGATTCTGGAGAAACTTAGAACCTGGTGAGCAGGCCTATTTGGCTGGAATATAGAGTAGGCAATGGGAAATACCATCAAATGATATTTGAAAGAAATCTTGGAGTTGTATTTGAGAAAACCTTGAATGTCAACCTATGGAGACTTGACTTTGTGTAAACAGGCAGGGGAGAATCATTGGAGATTTTGAAAAGGGGACTAATTTGACTATCTAGGAAGATCATGTCTAGGATGGATTCAGTAGGGAGAGAGCAGAGGGTGAGCTGCCAAGTTAAGACATTCTTTCAGTAGTTTAGATGAAGGAGGTAATGAGAGCCTGCTCTAGCAAAGGTGGTATTATGAGTGTGAAGAAGGGGAATGGATAAAAGACATATTTAAGTAATGGGATTGGCATGGGTACTTGCAAAGGAAAGGAGAGAGAGATTGTTTGAATTGAAGCGGCCAAAAAGCTGTGCAATCAGTGTATTTAAATAGTCATAGATGAAAGTATCAGTGTTTCAAAAATGATGGTGGAAGAGGAAAAGGAAATGAAAAGGAAGACTGAGCCAAGAATTAAAATAATTGAATAAAGAGGAGGAAGACCTTGAAAAATTGGTAGAAGACAAAGATGGAGAGAGCATGGTACCCCAATGGCAAGAGCTTCAATGAACTCCAAGATGTCGGGAGATTGTCATAGAACTGTGATGTAGCAATGGTTGTGCCATAGGCCAACCCCTCCATGGCACTCCTAGAGGTGAGGAGACCAAATGAAGGTT
>NW_027185798.1:11177911-11214868 GCF_028583685.1 Petaurus breviceps papuanus | reverse complement strand
AGACAGAGAGAGAGAGACAGAGACAGAGAGACAGAGACAGAGAGAGACAGAGAGAGACAGAGAGAGAGAGAGAGAGACAGAGACAGAGACAGAGACAGAGAGACAGAGAGACAGAGAGACAGAGAGAGAGAGCTGAGTAGATACAGGTTATGTAATGGATGAACTTTTTGAGGTGACCAGACCAGACTCAGAATTCTGTTTTTGTTGTATCTTCTTGGGTCAGTATCCTCAGATCCTTGGGTAGGATTATGGAAGGCTCAGAACTTCATGACCTTCCTCCCCTCCCCACGTCCACCCTCAGGGATATTGTATATAATAATATTATTAAATTATTGTGTTCTCTATGATAGTAAAATATAAACCATATGGATTATATATAAATATATATTTAACATAATGTAAATTTGAATGCAACTTTTCTCTGTGAGTCTCATTATATAGTTTTGTTTTATTGATGAAGACTATTCAAGATCTGAGAGTCATAGCATTAGGTTGATCAAGAATCACAAAGCTAGAGCAAAGATGTGACCAATGTTTATGCCACTAACAAAAATCCAGGGTTTGTACTTACATTCTGGCCAGAACGGTGGCAATTTATTATAAGAAGCTTTTCTTTAAAATAGAAAATGAGGAGTCATTAATATCTAGAAGTACTTATAGTCATCTTGCTCCAGTAAACAATTAAAAGTACACCTATCCAAACATTTCCCATTGAGTGATTCAAATGTGAAAAAATTAAAAATAAATTCAGTGTTGCCTGAATTCACTGAATTCTGAAAGGTCAGCAATGTGGACTACAGAGCTCATTGGAATTTGGTTAATACCTTTTTAAACAAAATAAGATTTGTTTTTGCTTTTGTTTTAGATCACTGTCATTTTTGGATATTATTTAAATTTTTGTGTCAATAATCATTAGTGGTATTGATCTTTAGTTATCTTTCTTGTCTTAATCCCTCCCTGGTTTAAATATTGGGGGTGTATTTGTCTCCTAAAAAGGAGGATAGGAGGGCATCTACATGGGGCAGTGAATAGAGCACCTGTCCTGGAGTCAGGAGGACCTGAGTTCAAATCTGGCCTCAGACTCTTGACATACTCACTAGCTGTGTGATCTTGGGCAAGTCACTTAACCCCAATTGCCTTGCTTTTCCCCCTCCAAAAAAAAGAGGATAGTAGAGTGCTTTCTTTTTCAATTTTTGAGAGGAATTTATATTGTATGGGCATCAATGACTTTTAAAATGTTTGCATTCACCTGTAACTCTATCTGGACCAAGGTTTATTTTCTTTTCTTGTGGTAGTCCCTATAAGGCACGCTTAATTTCATTTTCTGAGATTGGGTTGTTTAAGATGTCTATTTCAAGTTCCGTTAATTTTAGCATTTTGTATTTTTGTAGGTAATCATCCATTTCCTTTAAATTTTCATTCTCTAGTGCATTTTAAATAGGTTTTGATAGACAATGATTTGATTTGTATGCACTTTTTAGGAATGCGTTTGCTATAGAAATCAAGGACAAGCTGTAGTAAAATATCTATTTGTTATGGAAACTTGGCAGTTGAGTAATAGCAACAGAGGAGATCCTTCTTTGCTTTCTGCGTAGTTCACAAGGGAACGGTCAGGATGGAAGGTAAGTGCTGTGATGTGCAGGGAGAGGCACCTGTAGTGGTAGCCTTGGACTTTCCTTTCCTCTCTCTTCCTCTGCCTGTTCTCTGGTTAAGGAGGCAAGACAAAGCAGATCACACGTTTACTCTTGACCATGCACCTAACTCAGCCAATGGTCTTTACCTTGATCTTCTGACTCAGGGATGGGCAGCTTATATTAGACCCTGACAACTACCTGGTTCTTTCCTGGTCCTGGCCCTCCCTCACCCTGCCCCACCCTGGCTTCAGCTGTGCTGCAGGAAGGCATTCATATGATATAGTGGAAAGCACAGTGGGTCTGAGGTCAGAGGATTTGAGCTCTTTTAATCATGGTAGGGACCTGAGGACCCCACCTTTGATGTTTGCTACCCGTGTGACCTTGGGAAAGTCACATTGCCTTGGACTTCAGTTTCCTCATCTGTGAAATTTAGGAGGTTGGATAGAATGGATGGTCTCTAAAGTCCTGTACAGCTCTGAATCTATGGCATAATAATAATGAATAATATTAATAATAATAACAAGAATCTATGGAACACTTTAAGCTTTGCAAAGTGCCTTACATCTCCCTTTATTTTCATAATAGCTATGTGAGGTAAATGCCATTTAATCCCCATTTTATAGATGAGGAAACTGAGGAAGAGATGGCATAAATGACTTGATTATGGTCGTACATCTGAGTCAGTGAGATTGGGGAAACTGAGGATGAAGAAGGTTAAATGACTTGCCTAGGGTAACACTGCCAAGTCTGGGGCAGGTATGCTTTGAACTCAGCTTTCACTACTCCAGGTGCATTTCTCTATCCACTGCATCACCTCTCAGTCTCTGGAGAAACTCTTCCCTTTGCTTTCATCCTATAGATGATGGGTGTTGTTTGGAGCACAGCCGTTCATTAAGTTGTCTAGTAAGATGCAAAATGGTTGTCATCTTCATTCCTAGAGGGGTACCCGCATGACTGAAATCACAGGTCTTTGAGATATTAAAGTAATAGAGATAATAAGGAGGTGTAATTTAAGGCTAGATAGCACTTTGCAATTTACAAAGTGCACTCAAAGACATTTTATTGAATTTGATTCTCAGGATATGGGTAGGGCAGGCATGAGCATTCTAATGCTAGAGAGGAGGGAGCAGGAGCCCAGGGGACTGACTTGAATTGTCCAAGGTTCCTCTCATAGGAAATGGAGATGGTGGGATCTGAACCCTCTGGGATCCAGTGTCCTGGTCTCCTGGTTCTTTCTTGCACAAGATACCAAATTTCTACACTCTGGACATGTTAATTGACTATCCCCCATGCCTGGAACACTCTTCCCCTTCATCTCCCCCTTCTGACTTTCTTAACTTTTTTCAAGCCCCAGTGAAAATCCCATCTTCCATGAGAAACTTTTCTGGGTCTCTCTTAATGATAGTGCCTTCCTTCTATTAATCATGCCCAATTTATCCTGTCTATGATGTGTTTGTACATAATTGTTTGCACACTGAGTGTGAACTTGTTGAGATCAGGAACTGTCTTTTTGTCTTTCTAGCTCTAGTACTTGGCACAGTACAGAGAAGGAGCTTAATGAAGCCTGGTCAGTGAACTCTGAATGATGTGGCTAGAATTTAGTGCATGTGGAATTTTCAGTAGACAGAATACTCAGTGTGACTCAGTCATGTAGCACAGCACCTGGAAAATCTAATGCAGGGCTTCTTAACCTGAGGACTTCAGGGGATCTAAATAGATTTCAGTGAGTGCATGAACTTGAATGGGAAAAGATTACATTCTCTGCCCACCCCCTCATCTCTAAGTGACACTAAGAGCCTTCTTCAATCATGAATGTAGGCAATATACACGAACTGGAGTACACTTTAAGCTTCAGCAGACCATCAGAGGGCTCCAGTACACAAAGGTCAAGAATCCTTCATCTATTGAGACCTTGGGCTGTGTTAAAAGAAGCATATATAAGAAGAGGGGAGGGGATGGTCTTGGGATACTCTGCCCTTGTCAGAGCATATCTAAAAGATTATGCCCAGTTCTAGGGGGTATGACCAAAAGAGGGAGGTGGACCAGTGTCAGGAGGTGGGCCAGGGCAGCCTTGGAGTTGGGGCAAAAGCTGATGAGACCTAAAAGCTGTCTTTAAACATTTGAAAGGTGCACTTAAACTTGCTATGACTATCTATGGAGGAAAGAACCTTGGGCAAATGAATATAAGTAGCTGGGAGGGAAATTTTAGCTAATATAAGGAGGGGGGAGCCTCTTAATGATTAACAGTAATACTGCTATCTAATGGAATGGGCTGACTTAGTGGTCAAGGGCATGAGTGGGTGGTGGGAGTGAGGCAGTGGAATCAGGGGATCTGGGTTCAAATCTTGACCTTACCACTTCCTACCTTTTGGGAACCTTTGACTCCTCATTTCAAAATGGTGGAATTGGAATTTATGGCTCCTGAGATCCCTTCTCACTGTAAATGACTCCTATGATTTCTAGGATCCCTTTTGCCTCATTCCCCATCACAACTCTGTGTTCCAGACAAGCTGGCTTATTTGTGTCTTCTTGGATTGAGTCTCCTTCCTTCACGCTTTTTTCCCATGCCTTGAATTCGCTCCTTCACCTCAACCTCCTAGCATTCTTTGCTTTTTTAAAATCTCAGCCAGGGTACTGCTTCCTAGGAGAGGTCTTCTTCACCTCCTCACTTCCCCATTTAGTGCTCCTTTGCTCTCTCTTGTCTTCTATTTCCTTATTTGTTTGCATGAGATATTTCCCAGGAGAATGTAAGCTCCCTGAGGGCAAGTACTGTCACTCTGTTTTTGTCTAAGTATCTTCAATGAACCTTTTATGTAATAGGTATCTAATAAATGTTTGTTGAATTGAAATCCAGCTGAATTCCTTCCAGTGTGTATCTTTGATCTTAAGGCTCATCCACCCTGAGGTTTGATAATTTGTTCAATGAGATCTTCTCTTTCCATCCTCCTTGAGAGCAAGTCACATCGATTAGCAAAGGGCTTGTTTCTGCAATGTCCTTGGTGCCTGCCTGGCTCCATCCTCTTTGAAATAGTCATGTGCTAGGGTGAGAAATGGATACAAAATCATGCTAAAGCACTTTCTTCTCTTCCAAAAAGCTGTATTTTTTTTCTTTTCCTTTTAGGGGGAAAATAGAGACTGCCGAATGAGTAAGAGATCTGAGAGCACACTGGAGGAACTCAGAGGCAGCAAAATCTTCAGGGCAAGCCAGCATTCAGCCCAGGGTGTTCCAGGAAGGAAGTGTGTGTGCCAGCAGTCATCATTCTGGAGAAGTCACTGAGCACAAGTCTGGAAGACCGGAAAATTGGAAAATAACAAACTAAACGTGGCATCCATATGCAAATTTGTGAGTGAGTCCAGGAGGTGGGGGAGGAGGTAGGGGAAGGGATTGCAGGAGGAGCCACTTAATATTCACTACATGGAGGAACATGTGAGCTCCCCATTGTATACAAGAGTGTAATTAAATCAAGGAGTTTGGAGAAAATCGAGGATTGCCTAGACACTTGAATTAGTGGCAGACTGGGAGAGGCAGCTTGCCCCCACTATGCTGTCTGGGACTAACCGGGTTGTTTTTGCAACTCCATTGCCTGGCAAGTCCTGGGTCATGGAAGGTGCTCAATGAATAATTGGTAATTAATTGATTGGCTGTATTGTCTGCTGCTAACAGAGGTGTGTAATAAGAAAGAAGTTGTGCTTGGTTGGGAATAGGACCTGGGATAAGTAGCCCAGAGGCACCTTTGGTTAAGAGTGAGGGGAGATGTGAGATATTACCCATTTGGGGGAGACAGAAATCATGGACCTCTAGTACAAAGTCATTCACTGTTGGGTGCTAGGTCACTCTACCCAATGGAGGGGGACAAGGAATATGGCAAGGTCTATGGAAGTGGTTCATCCCAGACCACCACTGGATAGTTTCCCATTTTAAATAGCTTAGTGTTAAACTCTTATTTCTATGTACCTGAAGGATTCTAAAGAGTGTTGTCATGGTCCTTCAAATTCATCAACTTGGGGCAAACACCATAGCTCCTTCCTAGTTCTATCCCTGGTTGCCATCTAGCCTCCCAAGGGTGGGGATGGGGGTCAGAGTAAGACTAAAAGGAAGGAAAACTAGTGTCTTCAATTCATATCTGACCATCAAGTGCAGTTGTCTTCAGGCCATTTGAGGACAGAGCTCCCAGAAAATAACAAGGTTGGGCTTCCTGCAAAAAAAAAAAATCCTTCTTTTCCTTTTTTTCCGTAACATAAAAGGAAAGAATCTCGTGAAGGAATGGGGCTGCTGCTGAAAGCCTAGCTTGTTACAGCTCATTTCTATCCAAGCAGAGAAGCAAAGTTGGTAAATATTCAAGCTGCCCGGCCCAGACCTCGAGAATCCATCTTATTGGAACCCTGTTGGGGAGGGAGCCAGGGAGGGAGAGGAAAAGGGAGGAGGGCTGGAGTTTCAGGTGGCTCCTTCATTATGGATGGATTGAACTGGCAGGAGAAAGGGATTTAGGTGTTTTCAGTGGGAGAAATGCCCAATCATAGCTCCACAGAGTGACCCTGGGATCCTTCTTCAGAACTCAGCTTAATTGACAGTGCACTCTCTCTCCCTGCTGACTTCTAGTTTCTTTCAATAGTCCTCAAATAGCAAAATTTCCTGGTGGCAGAGTGTGTCCTCAGTGCCAGCTCCCATGAGGAAGGGTGGACGCTATGCTAGCTCCTTAACAGGGCCTAATGGGATGCCCAACTGTAGCTTTGCAGAGCTGGTGGGAATTCCAAGCATCTTTTCCCAATACTGGACCAACACAGAGAGACCATGTCAACCATGTCTGCCTGACATTTTACATGGCACATACCATGGATTTAGCATTGGGATGGTGTTTGGAGGTCAACCTTGTCACTTTACACAGGAGGAAACCCAACTGAGATTTACCCCAAATCTCAGAGACAGGAAGGACCAGGGGCCAGATCCCAGCCTCCATTATCTAACTCCGGAGTGTGGGTTTTTTCCATTATACATATCAGATAAAATTCTGACAGTAACAGATGATCAAGCAAGAAGGGCCCTAAGAGGCCATCTAGGCAACTCCTTCATTTTGCAGATGAGGACAGGACAAGGGAGCTTAAAGGCTATCTCTGTTGTTTACTCTCTCTGTTATCAAGGGTAAATCCCTTCAATTCTCTGGGCCTCAGTTTCCCCATTTGTGAAATAAGGGGGTAGGACTAGATGACCTTTAATCTAACATATTTTCTAATGTTAAATGTTTGGCCCTTTTGTAAAAAAAAAAAACAGGGGTGGAAGTAAATTAACCTCTAAGATTCATTTCTTGGAACATGAACTGAAATTCTTTGCCAACTCTCAGTGGACCCCATTGCTGCCATTTTGTCTGTGGATATTATAATTGCCTCTGGAAAGCAACCTCAGACATTCAGAATTTTAGAAACTCTAGTGGTTATCTCTCAGAGAAATGAAAGGGAAACAAAGTCAGCCGACCCTCCCCTCTGGCTGGCTTGTGCCCACATGGGTAGAGCCCCATGACACCAGGACAGAACATGACTTCTATCCTTGCCCATCTCTCCGTAGTGTCCCATCTTGCTGCCTGGAGATCAGAAGCCAAGGACTCAGCAGCTGAAATCCAGGCCTTTCTCATTCAAAGGACCCCCATTCTTTAGCTGTTCTAGCTTAGCAATTAATCAGAGGATTCTCAGCCATGAATCCTACATGGCTAGAAGTTACCCCCTTCCCTTAGTTCCCCCTTGATTGACAGGCAACAGGCAAAGAATAGTCATACATGGTCCAAGGAACTTGCCTATGTAACATGATGCCCTGAATATCCCTTCCCTTCCTGGGCCCAGTTGCCCATTTGTAAAATAAGGGCATTGGACCAGAAGTCCTCTAAGGTCCATTTCATGTCTAAATCTGTAATCTACAAAAATGAAAGAGTCACTTCCCTCAAGGATCTTTTTATTGGAGGAAAACTCCTGGTACAAGTTGCAAGATCCTAGAGGCTGAGCAAGGGTTCTTAAACTGGAGGTCCTTGACACCCTTCTCCTGGAAGTCTATGGACAGATTTCAGGGACTCATGAACTTAGATGGGAAAAATAGGGACATCTTTACATAGCCTTTGTTTTTTTTTTTTTTTAATCCCCATATATATTATTTTGTGCATTTAAACCTTTGGTTTCCTTTGTAATCCTTTATATTTAATTTCAACCCCTTCAGATTATAAGCTTGTTAAGGGAAGGGATTGTCTTTCTCTTTATGAATTGTCTCTCCAGTGCTTTTCACACTGCCTGTCAGGTTGTAGACACTTGATGAGTGTTTATTGGGTTGAGTTTTATGCATTTGAAGATGCTGTTCTGAGAAGGGGTCTGAAGGCTGGCCTTTGGCGAAAGGGGTCCAGGAAACAAAAAAGGTTTAGCACAAGACCCCATTGTAATAAGAATGTAAATTTTAAAGATCTTCCCTGCCCCTAGGCTAATGTGCACCTGAAGCCTGGGGTGGGAGGCTTGTTTTTCAGTAGATACTTCTTGATTGGCCAGTGAGTCAATAAGGTTGTTACATTCTCTGAGCCAGGAGAAGGCTATATAAGCCCTGATGTGTAGCTTTGTTTTGGGACTCACTTTGAGAAGTGTTCTGTGATTTGATCTGAATTCTGGGAAGCCGTTGTTGAGAGTGCCCCGGCTTTGAAAAACCCAGATGTGGAAACTCAGATGTTGACTGGGTATGGATGTAATGGTTGGACAATTTGGAAAGCTGTCTACTTGATCTGTTACTGTCTTGATAATTCTGTCTGTATATTTTGAAGTTTGGGGTGCTGACCTTTTTCCCCTGAACAAGGTAAACAATATATGTCTGACTGATTAAAGTAAGCTTGTTAACCCATTTTGAGTTGCTTTCCTTTAACAAAACAGATCCAAGAACCTGTATGGGCAGCAAACCCTGAGGATGCTCTTGGGGTGCTTGCTGCTACACCCATCTTGTCCAATGCTCTAATTTTACAGATGATTGAACTGAGCCTTAGGGAGATAAAGTCACTTACTTGCCCAGGGGTGCACAGATCATAAGTACCTTAGCTGGGATTCGAACTTAAGTCCCATGCCATGTTCAGCAAGGATTAAGAGGTGGGATGTGAAACTGGCTGCCTCACCAGTGTTTTCCACTGTCTCATCATGCTGTGCTTCTAGAAATTAAATACTAAATCTATGCAAAGTAATTTCCAGAGGGAGGACACTAACCACCAGGGCAGACAGGATTAAGGTAAGTTCATTTAAGTTAACATTATCTCTATGGTATCCATGTTATGGGTGTGCTTTGAACAACTTGGTTTCTGAGTGGAAGGGATTTAAGCAAAAGTCTGAGGAGGGAAGCAGGTTACACTTTTGTTTCTGCTCTTTGGGTTTGTCTACTGTGCTCCAGAAACTGGAAACTCACTCCAGGACGGACGTCTCACGTTCTGTCTCTGTAGCCCCTTCCTCTGAATGGTCCATACTTCCCAGAGCCTCCATTTTAAGGAGGACACCCAGGCCAGCCGTGTTCCATTTCATTGCACTCGTGTTTCTCCTTAGTAATTTCGCTACAGTGCCTCTGGACCCAATACCTTTCCAGCTGCCCCTTTCTAGCTTCCTTTTCTGTGTGGTCTTCCTTCGTTAGAAGGTAAGCTTCTTGAGGGCAGGCATAATCTTTCTTTCTGCTTGTCTTTATATTTCCACTCATTAGCACTCATATAATATGCCCTTAATAAATGTTTGTTGACTTGTGGAGGAGACATTTAGGGGTTGGAGTCCCCTTTCCTGTTCCCCTGAAATCACACCTCAGGGTAGCTGCTTGTTATGAGGCTCAGATGGGATACTCTTTGTAAACACTTTGCAAGCCCTGAAGTGCTATATAAATGTCAGTTGTTATTATTATTAATTATTGTTAGCTGATGGTTACCTGACCTCCAGACTGCTGACTTCATTCTGGGAGCCTACTACTGCCCTCCTGATGAGCTCAAAGAGTATTTATAGAGCAAAGCAAGGGGTGTGAAGGAAAGCATGTCTGCAATTCACTTTTCAATTTAATTTACATTATTAACATTTTTAAAAGCCCAGACAATCAACAAAACAATAAAACGCTTTGATTTGTAGCAGGATTTCTGAGGTATAAATACTTAACCCAATCTACTCCTTCATTCCTGTTAGAACTGTGGCCTACTCTGTCTCCTTCTAAGGATGGGGCCAGGTAATTGGGTGAACAATTCCTGAGAATCACTGCTAAGGTCTATGGGATGCCAAAACTTGAAGCTGAAAAACAGGAGAAAGAATCCCCTAGTCAAATGACACTTGGGTTTGTTCTCCTAGACAAGCAGCCTTCTCCACCAGCCTATACACTGATTTTCTTTTATTCCCACGAGGCCCTTAGGACTGACCAGCCTCACTGAATTCATAGAACAGATGGATGGTTTTGGCTTTGTGCTATTCAGGAGCCAGGACACTCTCTGGGAATGCTGGGACCCATCTTCTTGTATAGAGAGCCGTGAATGAAAGTGTGTGAGTTACTAGCCCTTTGAAACCAGAATCTGGTTATAATGAAAACACTGGAGACCTTTAACTCTGGATCAGCTGGCAGATGACACAATAGGACTATATTAATTTTGGGTTTTAATAAAGCATATTCCAGCACTCAATAAAGGCTGTGCTGCTATTTGGGGATGGGAGATGCATTATGAAGGCACTTTAGGGTAGAAAAAAAGAGACAGATAAAGGAAATCTAATTGAAGCATACAATGCGTTTACCAGTGTAGCTACTGATAACACATTACCGTTTCCCTCTCTCTCTCTCTCTCTCTCTCTCTCTCTCTCTTTACAGCACAAAAGATAGAATCAGGGCCACTGAATTGCAATCAAATGTAAAAGTACTGTTCATCTTGGTCTGTGGACGTTGAACGCTTAACTGGTGAACCACATTTGAGAGGGTAGGCTTAGAAAAGCTTTTCTTGCTAGAGGAAACATGAATAGGGAGACAGGCAACCCAATTATGGCCTTGCAGAGAGAGCAGGTGATCGATAAGTAGGACACCTCCCTCGCTCTCGACCGCATCTCCAATTTGTGCATAAAATGCGGCCAGCAAGTGTGTCCTTCTCCTGAAGTACCTGTTGTCTCTGAGCTGCTATTCCTGGCCCTCATACTTTAATGGAGATTCGTCCTCACGAGGGTGGGCATTTCCTCCACTGGTGCTGATTGCGATCTATCCATTTCTTTTTATTTTGTGGGAGAAATCAATGATCCTGAAGTGGGGGTCTGACCATATTACTTCCTTGTTCAATAAGTCTCTATGGCTCTCTTAATTTTAGGACAAAACATGAACTCTTTCACGTGGCATTGATAAGTCTTTACCATCTGACTGCAGACTGGCAAGCCATGCTGAGAGCTTGAAGCCTTCACTGAACTCTTAAAAGAGAAGCATCATAGAGTATGAAGAGCTGTGTTCAAATCTCCATGACCTTTGACAAGTCGCATTACATTTCCATGCCTTCAGTCAGCTTATTAAGTGTGAGGGTAGGCACCAACTGGCATTGGTAGAATCAATTTCCTCACCAAGGGTCACCTGACATTGATGAAATCACAAGAAAAAACAACAAAATTTACACTAGGGAGGGACTTCACTTGAGACACCTTGGAGGCAAGAGGAGAAGCAGCAAGGACACACCTGGACAACTGTTCTCAGAGAAAAAAATACAAGTGGATGTCCAGAGGGGCAGGGCGCATCTGAGGCTTAAAGGAAACGATCTCTAGAGTTCATGAAGGTGTCAGCACCTGAGCTGAGCCTTGAAGTGAGAGAAGATCCCTAGAGATAGAGGAGAGGAGGGAGACCATTCCAGGCGGGGCTGGGGGTGGGTGGGCGATGAGGGAGGCAGGGGCAGCCTGGGCAAAGGGGTGGAGGAGGGAGATGGAATTTGGAGTTGGAGGAACAGCAGGAAAATCAGGTTGGCTACTACAGAGCATGAGCATCATTTAAAGGATCATTCAAATCATTTCAATCAAGGAGAATCATTTAAAACTATTCTTGAAAAGTATTTAGAAGCCATATTTTGGGGGACTTTGCATGCCAAATTAAGGAGGTTGGTTTTTTTATATAATATTTATAAATGAGATCATATTTGTAAAAGTGCCTATATATAATAGGCAAAATATAATACAATATAATATAATATGATATGATATGACATGACATGACATGACACTACACGACACAACATGACACAACATGACATGACATAATATAATATAGGATATAATATAAATGCTTATTCCTAACCCTGCCTCTCCCCTTCTTTTTTCCTAGAGAAAACAGTGACCAATAGAAGATTCTGGAGCATGGTAGAGACATGGTTAGATCTTATTTACCCAAAATACTAAAGACAAGCAACGACTAGATCTATAAAGCAGAACATGAAATTGTCCCATTTTATTGTGAAGATTTGCTCTAATTAGTGATTCCTCAGCCCTCAGGTCCCCTAAAAGAAAGTCCATTCTCCATATTCCTTGTTTTTTTGTTTCTTGTTGTTCAGTCATGTTCAATTTTTCATGAACCTATTTGGTAAAGATACTGGAGTGGTTGGCCATTTCCTTCTCCAGCTCATTTTACAGATGAGGAAACTGAAGTAAGCAGGGTTAAATGACTTGTCCAGGGTCACACAGCTAGCAAGCATCAGATTTGACCTTAGAAAGCTCTATCCACGGTGCCACTTGGCTGCCCCATTCCTTGGATTAGTTATTTGCAAAAGCAGCTAACAGGGAAGTATCTAGAGTTTTTCCAATATGGTATATTTTTATTTCTTTTAGTGGGAATTCTAGCACATTAAAAATAATCTCCTGCCTGCTGGCTCTTTTAACTTGCTACTTTTATAAACTGGGTTTATTTTCTCACTTGTAAAACAAGGGATTTGCATGGTTCCTGGGGTTTGCTTAGCTCTTAATCTGTGAACCTGTGAATATTGAATAGCACCCCCCCTTAAAGTTCAGTGGTCCAAATTGCAAGGGTAGATTGTAAGTGCCTAAAGGGCAGGTCCCATGTTTTACATGCCTTTGTAATTCCTATAGTGCCTAGCATGGTACTTCACATGCAGAAAAGAAATTGTCAAATACTTGTCCGAGGAAGGAGAGCTTCCTGGCTTGGAATAGGGTACCACATGGGAAAAAATCCTCCCTTCCCCTCTACCCTAAGACAGTCCTTCTGAATTTTCCAGTACACACATGGTGTTTTAAATCATTTGCTGTTGTCCATGGAGGTTACAATGGTAGTAAAGTCAGTGAAAGACCCAAATCTTGTCTTCTGCCATCATTAATTCCTCCCATTCCTCAGATCATCCTTAGGCAAAGGACTCTCTTGGGCCTACCCAGGTTATACCTAACTCTTGGATGCTTCCCAAATGGTCAAGTGTTGCTTCCTCTCCTCCCCCCAAGGCTCTGCAATCAGAGAAGTGCAAAAGCTTTGCATCCTAACTCCAGAAAGCCTGCAGAAACGGGTATGAGATTTCACCGACACCAATAAGAAACACTCAGGAATTTGGGATGCTTTCTCAGTGTCTGTTGGAAAAAAAATTCAGTACAAAATACTCAAAGATGTTGGGGGCTAATTCATTTTCCCCCTGTATTAGCAGGACCTTTCTAGATCAATCTGCTTCTCCACAAATGACCATGGATAGAGCAATCAAGCCTCATCACCCTGTTCTTACCCACACAATTCTATCTTAAGACATTTTTCCCCAGGGGTTTCACTGAGCATTTTTTGCACAAAAGGTGCCAAGGATCACCAAAAGAAGGATATTTCTAGCATGTTCCATCCCCCACAATATACCTTCTAAAAGCTTCTTAATTTTGCTCAATAGATCGGAGGGCTATTATTAAGGATATTTGAAAAAAATAAGACTTTTGTTAACGTGTCCATTTTTCTTCTGGATGAAGTATCTTCTTGTGCCAAAGGCTCACAAATTCAGGGTCCTCCTTGCTTCTTCCTCTCCCTGTTATATCCATTTGGATGCCAAGCCTGGTAGGCAACCCATCTCCATAATATCTCTAGCATCTGTTCCTTTCTCACCACTCACAACATCAGTCCTTGATTTTAGAACCATATGATCTTTGACCTGGACTATTGCAATAAGTCCAATTGATCTTCCTGTCTCAAACCTTCTCTACAGAACAGCCAGACCAAGAGTTCTCAGGCACAGATGTGGTAAACATGCTGTTCCCTCACTCCACATTCTTCAGCAGCTCCCTTTGGTCCAGATAAAATCCCTTAAAGCCTTAGTCTGGAATTAAGGACCCTCCATGGGCCACTCACCTTTCCATTTTAAGTACATATTACTCCCCTTCAAGTAGTTCTAGGCATACTTGCCCACTTGACTTACAAAACACATCATCTCCCATCTCTTTTGTCTTGATGTTGGGTCTCTTGTATGATTTTCGTAAGTGCATGGGGGATACTTGTTGGAGAAGAGATTCTACCAATATTTTAAATCTGGGATCTTCATCTTTTAAAAAAAATTGATGCGTGTATTTCAGTTTAATTGATTAGTGTTGCAAGTGTATATATTTTACTTAATGCATTTAAGAGCATTCTGAGAAGGCTTTACCAGACTGGCAATAGTAGAAAACTCCTGCTTTAAGGTTCCATTTTCCTCCACCAGATCAATGCAGGGTGCAGTAGATAGGACACCGGGTTTAAAGTTCGAACAACTCAGGTTTAAATACTACTGGAGACACTTTCTAGCCTCTGGAAGGTCATGTTACCCCTCTGTACCTCATTTACTTCATCTGTTAAAATAAAAGAGGGTTAGATTCAGTGGCTTTTAAGGTTCCTTCTAGCTCTAGAGCTATGATCCCATGTTTTTTTGTATAGTCAACACAGGAGCAAACAGCAATTATATATCCTTTGTATCTTTTAGTCAATTGTGTGACTGTATTCATACATGTGATCGACCATAGCATGCCACTGGCAAAACCTACCTGTTCCTTCATTGATCAATCACTGCAAATACAAAGACAAAAGTGAAACAGCCTCTGCCCTCAAGGTGCTTACATTCTATTGAGGAAGACAATAAAGACACAGACAACTATATACAGAATATATGCAAGATAAATACAGGGCAATTTTTTTGGAGGGAGATCCTAGCATCTGGGAGATCAGAAAAATGAACCTCATAGAGACATTGGCCCTTTAGTAGATCTTTGAAGGGAACTCAGGGTCCTAAAAGGGAAAGGTGAGGTGGGAATGCCTTTCAGGCATGAGGAGCAGCCTAAAGAAAGGCATGGAGATGAGAGATGGAATTTTGTGTATGAGGAACAGCAAGACTGTTGAGTTGGCTGAACCATAGAGTATATGAAGGGAAGTGATGTGTGTTAATACTAGAAAGGAAGACCAGAGACAGATCATGAAAAGCTTTAAAATCCCCAACAGAAGAACTTGTATTTTATCCTCTGGATGATAGGGGTTAATTGAGTGGAAGAATGACATGGTTATATCTGTGCTTTAGGAGACTTTGGTGGCTGAGTGGTGAATGACTTGGAGTTGTGGGGGAGACTTAAGGCAGGGGTGACCAATTAAGAACCTATTGCAATAATCCAGGTGAATGGCATTGAGGGTTATGTTACTAGAGAGAAAAGAATTAATATCATGGAAGTAGACGAGGCAAGACTTGGCAGTCAATTGAATATGGGGGATAAGTTGAAGACGACTTTGAGATTGTGAATGAAGTTTGGTGGGTGCCATGTACAGAAAGAAGGAAGTTTCAAATAGAGTGAAGTTTGAGGGAAAGATAGTGTGTTGTGTTCATCAAAGACAACCTTGAAACATGCACTGTTTATTCTAATTACATTTTGTAACTTTGAGAAGACAGGCACATGGCTTGGTAGTCATTAATATCTTCTTTTTTTTAAGCAATTGGGGTTAAGTAACTTGCTCAAGGTTACACGGCCAGTTATTTCTGGGTGTGGTGCTAAGTGTCTGAGCCTGGATTCGATCCCTAGGTCATCCAGACACTGGGCCAGTGCTCTTACTCGCTGTGCTACCTGGCCTCCCCCATTGATATCTTCTTGAGAATAATTTTCAATGGTAATAATGCTGCCCAACAGCTAGTATTGTTTTCACTCCTTTCAGTTAACTTGAATGTGGATCCCTTGACAATCTCCAAACTCTCCTATCCAGTATGGACATCCCATGGAAAACTTGGTTAGGTCCAGCTGCTCACCTTGGTTTGTTTCCTTTAGCATAATTCCTACTTCTTTCTTCAGTCCCATTGGTTTCTGTTATATAAAACTGATGGCTCCTTTGTCAAGAAAAAAAATCATCATAAGTCTTCTGTAGAAGAGGTATCCTTACCCTTGTTAGTGTCCTGTACCCCTTTGGTAGTCTGGTGAAACTTATACATCCCTTTTTGGAATAAAGTTTTTTAAATGCCTAAAATAAAATACATCAAATTACAAGTGAACCCAATTTTATTGAAGTAGTTATCAAAATGTTTAAAATAAGGAAAAGAAAATTCAACCAAGTTTAGGAGCCCTGTGTATAGAGGAGTCCTGGGAAGCTTAAAAACTGATTCTCTCCAGAGTTGTGCACAGAGAAGAATGGATCTCATGGTTGGGAGTTCCCTTTGTGAGCCAGGAACATTTCTAGGCACCCACTGCCTTGGAGGGGGGAAGAGGTAAAAGCTCAGCATGTGCCAATGTTATTTCTCTATCTCTTTCAAACGACAGAGAGGAGGCCCATGTCTGTGAATCTGTTTGACTAAATATAGTCTCCATATCACTACCCTCCCCAAAAGGACTGAAATTAGTTAAGCAAGTGAATGGTATGTTTGGGGGGTGTGTATGTTTAGTTCCTCTACATAATGAACTAACATAAAAAATGAGTTTGATTTTTTTTTCACTAAAAAAAATGAAAGAACTGGAAAAGAACTTAGGATGGTGTCTAGGAATGAGTTTGGAATTTAGAGGTCACATGGAATAGGGATTCTAGATGTAGAGTGAGGAAAACCTGGTTCAAATCTTACCTCAGCTGCTTATTTATTGTTTGATCTTGGATAAGTCACTTACCCTTACTCAGCCTCAGTTTCCTCATCTGTAACATGAGGGAGGTTGGACCTGATGGTCTCTAAGAACCCATTTAGCTCTAGACTCACCATCTCATAATCCTGTGCTGTTGGCTTATAATACTGGCTTGGCTGTTCATAACCTTGGTGCCACCTCTTGGTCTTGGTTTTTTTCTTTTAATCTGGAAATGATAGTGTTGAGTAAGTAGGTTGATCCCTGAGCTGCTGTTTCTTCCTCTATACAATGAGATGGTTTCTAGGGTCCTTCCCAGCTCTAAGTACTGACCAATTCCCTGGCATCTGGTACTGGGCTGTCATTGGATAGATGACGATGGGTTGGCTATGCACAATGTGGACTTGGAGGGAGAAGGGGACAAGAGGGGCCTGATCTAGCCTCTTCATTTTACAGATGAAGAGATTGAAGCTTACTAAAGTGAAAGAATTTACACTAAGCCAGAAGGGGGAATTTAAGCCTAGGTCCACTGACTGCAAAGATGCTGAGAATGAAGCCCAGAGAGGTGATGAATTTGTTCAAGGTCATTGGGCTACTTTGAGGCAGACCCAGGACTAGAGCCCAGGTCTCTTGCTTTTAGTCTGGTTTTCTTTCCCCTGAAGTTCAGCTGTATTCATTCAAAGCTATAACTAGTGATTTTAGTGCCTAGGGAAAGCAGAAAGAGGAGACCCTGGATAGGGCAGTGCCAGGAAGATACACAAGGTCCAATATTGGGCAGATAGAAACCCCAGGACAGCCAGAGGTCATTCCTAGGAAAGCACCAGCAGAAAGAGAAAGAACGGGGTGGGAGTCAGACCTGTCAGAAGCTCATTGGTTGGCTTTGGATTTTACTGCTTTTGTTTTCAAGGTGATCTAGACACAGAATTCAGCCTTCTACACATGGATGCTATCTGAACCTGGGAAATGAGAACATCCTGGAACTGTGTTGACTGTGGGAGAAAGCTGTAATAGTAACACAAACATCACAGGATGAGCTGTGGCTAAGTCAAAAAGCAGGCAGATATGTCAAGAATGTTTGGAAGTCACGGTGTGGGGTCATAGGAGGATGGCTTGAGCCATCCTCTAACGTTAGGTGTCTTTCCTGTCCTCTCCAAATGTCACACACGTACATGCACCCAGGTGCAAGGTCCTGTTCGCCCAGTCCTAGTTCTGGATCTGCCTTCACGAAAGAGAGCTAGAGAGAGCAGCTGTTCTGGAGTCTTTGGTCACATCCCAAGGCAAAACAGGATCAAATGTTAGAGAGGTTGCTGTTTTCACACTAACACATTGGAAATAAACAAAGCCTAGCCTAGCCTTTCTCAAGCTGTTGCTTTTCTTGTCTGAATTAGCGTGACTCCAAAGAAAAATAAGAGAAACCAACCCTCCAAACTGTATTTTCCTCAAGTACCGTTGGGCTGGCTTAGGGAAGGCAAAGATAGAGTAAAGAGGATTAATCCTTCCTGCCCCCCAATCACCCTCCACTGTTCCTACTGACTGAAGGACATCAGTGGCTGTTATCTGCCATTACCTTGGCGCCTTCACACTGACCTACTTAGAGGAGCATCATTGACAATGAGAAAATCCAAAATGGCAGCTGGTGATGGGGAAGCAGGCATTTTGCTGGGAATGACTCTGGCTGTAAACAGTATCTCAGCCCATGCTGATCCTCCACTTAATAACCATGTGGGCTCCTTGCCTCCTCCATAAAGGATCTCTATTATTTCAGGTCGATTCCCGCCCTCCTCCACCCCACCCCAACTCTTGCCTCTATATTTAGGAAAGAGTGACTCATATGTAAAAGTTAATTTTACTTTGAAAATCTCAAGTCAGTGTCGACTCTGCCCTGTTATTATCCACCAGAGGAAGATGATGAGAACTGGGGCTCAGAAACAGAAAGCATCATTAAGCCCTCCCAACGTGGACGCTTGCCAGGCTGGTGGGCTCGATAGTGATGCACTGCTCAGAGACCACGGCTCCCCATCCCTTAACCCAGCGCTGCTCACTCCTCATGGCAGTAGCAGGAGAGGAATTAATTCAAATTTGATCTGTCAATGGCAACCCAGGAACTTGAATAAATATTTCATGCTTTCTCAGGATGGAGAAAGCTCTTAAAGCCCACGCAACTATACTTCACGACCTTTATCTCTTCCAGGGTGAAGTCAGGACTGGTTGGTGAGGTTGTCCCATGAGTAGGGCTGCCTAAACACCAATGAGGCCTCCTTCCCAATCACATTTCTCATTTCCAGTGACTGTGGGTCCCCTTCCTCTATCAAACCATGAGAGGAAGACCATCGTTTAAAGGACTGATTCATGGAACAAATACTAATATATCATAATAACTGCTTAACAATTATTAATAACAGACTTAATAATTGATAACCCGTTTTAATAATGAATAATGTGCATAGTAATGAGTCCCTATGTCTGTAGTACTTTAAAGTTTGTAGTATGTTTTTCTCATAGCATTTCTGTGAACTGAAGATGATTATTTCCATTTTCTCTAGGCCCTCATTACCCAGACTATTGCAATAGACTTCTGCTTGGTTTCCCTGTATCATCCTGGACAGGTCATTTCACCTGTTTGCCTGAATTTCTTCAACTGAAAAATAGGGGTAATAATGGCACCTTGTCTACAAATAGGTATTTCTAAAGTGCTTAGTACAGACCTAGTACATAGTAGGTGCTCTGTGAAAGTGTATTCCCCACCCCCTCCCTAGATCCACTCTTCACTCAGCTAACAAAGTTATTTCCCTAAAGCATGACCCCCTCCCCAATTACCTCCACAGTTTTCTTGTTACCTCTAGCATCAAAATTGCCGACCTTTGTGAAGAGCGGGGCCTGGAGTCAGGAAGACCTGAATTCAAATCTAGTCTGAGATATTTACTCGTTGTGTGACCTTGGACAAGCACTTCACCTCTCTGCCTCAGTTATCTCCTCTGTAAAATGGGAATAATGCTATCCCCTCCCTTCCAGCCTTGTTGGGAGGATTGAACATGAAGTGCTCTAAGAGCTTATGTGCTAACTTAAATCCTAGCTATTGGACTGTTATCTACAGCCGGGCCCCTTCCCCCCTTTCCACATCTGTCCATGAGTTCTGTGAATCCAGAATTCTGGTCTGCTGGCTATTTCTTGCACATGGATATTTGTCTCCCCTGCCTGTAATATTCTCCTGCCTTTCCTCCACATCCTGGTATTTCTTGGAGACTCAGCTCAAATTCTGCTTTCTGTAGGAGGCCTTTCCTGGTCTCTCTCTCCCTCCAGCTCCTCAGTGGCCTGGGCCTTTCCTATGAAGTTGTCTGCTATATGCTTTGTGTAAATCTCACATGCACCTAATTCCATATATTAGCATGTGATATGCACAGTGTAAACAGGAGGTAATTTCAGAGGGAAGGGGCTGAGTGGGAGGCTAGGCCAGGAAAGGCCTTCTTTATGCACATGGCAGATGTAAGCTGAGTCTTAAAGGGACGTGAAGATAAGGAGCATTGCAGGCATGGGGGCATGCCAGAACAGGGAGAGGGGGTACCTTGGGGGAGGAAGAGCAAGTCTACTAGGGTCCCTGTGTCCTAGATCACGTGAAAGGAGTCTAAGGCTGTACAAGACTGGAAAGGTAAGGAGAGGGGTAGAGGCTGTGAAGGGCTTTGAATGCCGAACAGAGGACTTTGTAATTGATCCTGGAGAAGGCAGGGAGTCACTGAATCATTCTCCTGCCTCTAACTCTGATCAGAGCCAAAAGCTGCTCCCATCTACTCTAGGAGGCAGCGTTGGCAGGGCCCCCATGGACTCAGATGTTCACAGAGAGGCCGCAGCCAATCTCTTTGACAGAAATTACAAGTGGGACGGCCCTGGCACCTTGTTTTCTGCCTCATGCATTAACACACACATTTCTAAACAGGTGTAAAAAGAGCGTCCTAGTGGGGTTGGGGTGTGCAGTGTGCAGGAATTGCTGCTGGTGGAGGGTGATGGTTTCCCAGGGCAGGTGGATGCCCCTCCACCCCTCAAGGAAGGCAAAGTACATCTCTTTGGGAATACTCCCGATGCTGACCTTCTCATCCCTGAGACATCTGGGAATTTTCACCAGGGCACCTCTTTGTCACGGCTTCTCCTTGTTCCGCAGAAGCAATGTTCCGAGGGGCACTGATCCGTTCCAGAGATCATGCTTGTCATGCTAACTAATGGATACCAGTCCCCGTCTGAGCGGTTACCATCATAATATGCTGTGTTTGCAGAGAAGCCAGTGGGAAAACCATTTCCTCTAGGGCAGCCGATTAAACATCTCTGACTCCAGCCAGCGGCAGCTTTGCAAAAGCCCAGACCTTGCTTCCTGCCCAGTTTATGGATTGCCGATGGTTTTTGTAGGTAATTAGCAGCTGGAGTCACCAAGGAGCTGGGCTGATGCTGGGGCCCCTTTCTGGCACCTGGGCCGAGAGATGCCTTTCTTGTTACCTCTGGGCTGGGCATTGTGGGGCCAAGAACTAGCTCTTGCTTGACCACTCCTTCTGCTGGCTTCCTTTCCATTCTGAGAAGATACTGCTGGCCAAGGGCAAGGCCATCCATCCTTCCCCAGGCTAGCTTCAGCCCTTGCAAAACCCACAGCTCTAAGACTGCAGCCTTCTTTCCTTATTAAAAAAAGAGAAGCAAAGTCAAGGGCGTTTGTTAGCGGTGATTTATTAAAGTGTCCATTTTCTCTGGTTTGGAAAGATAGCTTTTTGGTTCCTTACAGACAAGAGAGAGGAGGGTGAGGGAAAGACTTTGGACCAAACCTCAGACCCAAGGGGAAAACACTCTATGCAACATGAACTTGGACCTGGGGTGAGCCTATGTAATATTGTGAATCCAATCCTCATTTGACCTTGGTTCTTCCCCCTGTTTCTTTGTCCCCTTCTTTTCCTTTGTAGCGCCCCCTCCCCCCATTAGAATGACAACCCCCTGATGGCAGGGATTGTTTTTTTTATTTTGTTTTTTGAATGCTCAGTACTTAGCACAGGGCCTGGTAAAGAAGTAGGGCTTAATAAACTAAATGCTTGTTTAATTGAATTCTTTATCCCCCAACACCCATTATGCCATAATAATAGATGGTATTTATATAGTGCCTTAAAGTTTGCAAAGCGGGCTACATATATTATCTCATTTGAGTCTTATAATAATCCTATGAGCTATATACTGCAGATCTTATTATCTCCAATTTACAGATTAGGGAGTGGGGCTCTTGGAGTGAGATGGCTTGGGTTTGCTGTAGTAGAAATGATGATTATAGCTTGCATTTCTGTATCACTTTAAGGTTTGCAATGCTCTTTACAAACATTTCGTTCTCATAAAAACCTTGTGAGGTAGGTCCTGTTCTGCCACCCTTCCCCATTTTATAGATGAGGAAACTGAATCAGGATCAAATGATTTGCCCAGGGTCACACAGCTAGGAAGTGTCTGTGGCTAACTCCAAGCACAACTCTTAATCCACAATGTGAGGCTTTCTCTCCCTCCCTCCCTCTCTCCCTCCCTCCCCACCCCCTGTCTCTGTCTCTCTCTTTTGGAGGGGGTAAGGCAGGGCATTTGGGGTTAAATGACTTGCCCAAGGTCACACAGCTAGTAAGTGTTCAGCATCTGAGGTTGGATTTGAACTCAGGTCCTTCTGACTCCGGCGCTGGTGCTCTATTCACTGCGTCACCTAGCCACCCCAGGCTTTCTCTCTTTAAGTTTCGCAATGCCAGAGCTAGAACCTTAGAGACCATCTCATCCAGGTTCCTCATATTATATGTGTAGAGACCGAGACCCAAAGAGAATCAACAGCTTGCCCGAGGTCACACAGCTGCTGAGTGCCAGATGTGGGATTTGAATTCATGCCCCTTGTTCCCAAGTCAGCCCTCCTTCTTCAAGATCCCAGGCAGAATTAGTGACTAAGCCAGGACTGACTCCAAGCACTGTGCTAAACATGTTGCTTCATTTTATCTTCTCAAAAATCCTAGGAGGTAGGTGCTGTTATTATTCTTGTTTGACAGCTGGGGAAACTGAGGCAAATAGAAATTAAGTGACTGAGGCCACATTTGAACTCCAGTCTTCAGGATTCCAAACCCGGTGCTCTAAACTACCCTAACAACTAACCTGGAGGCAAACACTCTTACCCTCAAGCCATGGTTCTTTCTGTGCCACAGCATTACAAAGGGAGTCAATTATAATTAAGTATAGTCTTTAAAAAAAGTTTACAAGCCCAGGTAAGAATGTCTGTCCCTGTTGGCCTTGAAGTCAACACCACCTGAACTGTCCTGCCTCACAGAGACCTTGACTGTGTCACTTTAGGAATCATTTACCTTTTCAGTGCCTGAAAGCATTGTAAGGGTGTCAGTAGTAAAGCAGGGACTGAAATGCCTCCAGAGAAGTTGTTTTGTTGATTAAATCAGAAGTCAGTTCTTACCTGCCCTCTCCCCCCAGAACGTTGCTGAGTCCAAACTCTAGTGTGTGGTAGTCTTCTTAAAAAGCTTCAAGCCTGCCCTTGCAAAAAGAGATGGGGAGTTTTTTTCTAGATCTCTTTCCAGGGATTTGCTTAGGGATTGCTAAGAGGCACTAATTTGGAAAATTCAAGAAAAATGTTCTGAGACCTCTTCAGTCTCTGTCCCCAGCTGGGAACTGTCCTAAGCAGCTGCTCTGAGCCTCGTCCTCTGTTTCCCCTAAGGTGGCCACAGCCATTAAGTATTTAGATTCAATCTCTGATCATTTTCATCCCTTTTATTTTTCATAAAGAGAAATTATTGATCAAAGTTTTTTTTTCTTTTTTTTAACCCTCATTTAATATACAGGAACAGACTTTCTGTTCCCTTTTCATGCTGCAGTGGGGAGGGGTGATTTTATCTTGCTCAACACAGCATGGATGGGTCTGGCTGCGGGAGTCACTTACCTGACTGCTGATTTTTCCTTTATATCCCCCATTCCTAGCATGATGCTATGATCAATTTTTAAGCCTGTCTATCTGTCTGTCTCTGTCTGTATGTCTGTCTGTCTGTTTCTCTGTGTCTGCCTCTGTCTCTCTGTGTCTCTGTCCCTCTGATTCTTTCTCTGTCTCTGTCTGTCGGTCTCTCTCTGTCTCTGTCTCTCTCCTCTCTGTCTGTCTCTCTTTCTCTCTCCCTCTCTTTCTCTCTCCCTCTCTTTCTCTCTCTCTCTTTTCTATGGGGATGAGGTGACCCATAGATGTAGGTTTAGATCTATTATTTTATCAGGGAGGGAACTCCATTGTGGAAGCTCTCTGAGGATGCAGCTTGGCCACTCATCTATATAATGATCATTCAGAGTCACTGGGCACATGGAAAGGATCAGTCCAGGGTCTCGAAGCTAATATGTATCAAAGGCAGGTCTTCTTTGGCTCCACCAGAAGCCATGACTTGGAAGAGCTAAGCCACTGCTTGGGACCTTGTGTCCTCATCTTCACCTAAGGCATTTCCAGTCCTTCCTTCTCTCTTCCCCCTTTCCACTTCTTTCTCAAGGCACTCCAATCCAATCGCCATTACCATTGCCTCTGGAATAGTTTGTTAATGGGTAACAACCCTTTTTCTTCTCACTTTTTTTTGCCATTTCCCAGATCAGAAGTCATTTTGTAGGGCAGCTAGGTGGCACAGCAAACAGAGTGCTGGACTTGGAGTCAGGAAGACCTGAGTTCAAATGTAGCCTCAGATGCTTTTTACATGTGTGACCCTGGACAAGTCCTTCCACCCTGTTTGCTTCTGTTTCCTCATCTGTAAAATAAGCTGAAGCAGGAAATGGCAAACCACTCCAATATCTTTGCCAAGAAAACCACAAATGGGGTCACAAAGAGCCAGACATGACTGAAAATGTCAGAAAAACAACAAAAACATGTTTTATAACCATCATTCTCTTTTATGTGTTATTTCCTCCATTAGAATGTAAACTACTTGGAGACAGGAAATGTCTGGTTTTGCATTTATATCTCTAGCACTCAGCACAGTGGTTGCCACACAGCACGCATGTGGTAAAGACTTTTCATTCATTCATTCTTTTGTGACTCTGACTCCCTATCCACACTGTAATACTGCCTTTCATATCATAAGAGCATGCATGTTTGTTGGATGGGAGGGACTGGCCCCTCCCATTGCTCCTGGGAACCTTGGTCTTCTGCCCAAACGCTGGGATGAAGCAAGTGGAAGAGGAAGAAGGGGAGGGGAGGAATATGTGCCTATCATCTTCTGGGGTTCAGGGGTCCTCAAATCAGAATGGAACATTTTTTCTGCTTTTCCTTTGTAAACTGAGGCATTTCCTTTGTAAATTGAGGTATAGGAGAAAGAGGATCAGCTCCAGTGTCCAGGGACTTGGGTTCTAATCTCATTTCTGATAATTATGAGTTGTGTGACTTTAGGCAAATCTTCACCTCTCTGGGACTGTTTCCTAAAATGGGGGAGGGTATTTTTTTGGACTGCATGCATTTTAAGGGCTGTTTCAGCTCTAAATCTACAAACCTGGATGGCCCCTGATATCCCTTCAAACTCTGAACCTGTCATGCTATGAGTAATTCTTCTAGAGATGACATTTTGACTAGCAGGTGTGGATTTTCTTTTTCTCAAATAATCACATTTTCAAAGCATGTTCCCCCTCTTCCATTATACAGAAATTATTTTATTTCTCCTCCTCAGTGATGAAACCACTGAGGCTGTGTCAAAATGTCCCAAGTGGTGTGACAATTCAGAAAAATGAAATTCCAAGGAGGTATCCACTCGACCAATTCTTTCCATGACGACAAATAGCCAGTTTGAATGAACTGTTCTCTATGTAACCTGCTATTTTAGCATCAAGGAGACACTGAGCAAAGTGATTTCCTTGGCTGATGGAGCTCTCCAGAGAGACTCATTACTCCTTTGAGTGAGTACTCGGCGTCCTGCTCTCTTCTGTGTCCCAGCTCCTTCCTTCCTCCCTCTTTCAAACCTCTCCTCTTCACTTGTCATTCTCTCAGCCATTCACTTCCAACTCCCCCCTCTCCTTAGAGGCTTCCTTCATATCTTTCTTCTTCTCTTTGACCTGCAACTCCCCCTTCATGGTGTACCCTCCTTTCCACCTCATTTAAGTATCTCCTCCTTCCATCCTCTGTCCTTCCTCCTTTTACCTTTTCTCCCACTCTCCTTTCTGCCCTTTATACCCTCTCTTCCCTCCCCCCCCCCGATTTTACCCCCTTTAGTCATTTTCTGTGGGATTAGTTTTTAAATTTCTTCTTTGTCTGTGGGTTTAGCTACGTAGGGCTAGCTTTTCACACCTTTTCAGAAAATCACATATTTGTTGGGTTTTGACTTTCATCTTGGACTCCTTCTGCTGGGCTCACCTCACCAGCCTCACCACCTCCTACACCAATACTTCTCCCTCCTCTACTGTTAGATGCTCACTTTCTTTATTGACTCCTATATGGGACGCACTCTTTCCTGTTTTACACCTTCTGAGGTGGCTGATAAACTAAATAGAGCACCAGACCAGGAGTCAGGAAGATCTGGGCTCAAATCCCGCCTTAGATACTGTATGACTCTGAAGAGTTAAGAAAGTTAAGTAGTTAAGTTAAGAAACCTTTCATAACTACTCTCAGCTTCAATTTCCTCATTTCTAAAATGGACATAATAATAGCATCTACTTTGAAGGGTCATTGTAAGGATCAAAATGACAAAACCTCAAAACAGTATATTAATACTAGCTATCATTATTAGCTGTATGACCCTGGACAACTCTGCCTCAGTTTCCTTAACTGTCAAATGAACTGGAGGAGGAAAAGGCAAGCAATCCCAGTATCTTTACCAAGGAAACCCCAAATGGGCTCCCAAAGAGTCAGACACAATTGAAAATGATTGACTGATTTAAAATTTAATGAAATGTTTTATTTAAAACAATATTGGACATCAATACAACCTACTAAACTTTCTTAGTGACTATTTACTATTTATTAGCTTCAAGTTTCCTCTTCTGTTATATGAGTGGGCTGGTCCAGAATGCTGACCTCTAAGGCCCCTTCTGAGGCTATGAAGCATCCCAGTAGGGTTCGAACTCAGGTCCTCCTGCCTCCAGAGCTGGTGCTCTCTCATCTGACACCTGACACTTGACACTTATTAGCAATATGACCCCGGGCAAGTCACTTAACTCTACTTGCCTTGTAAAAACAAAACAACAACAAAACCTAAAATAAATGTAAGGAGAATAACTTCAAATAAAAGCAAATGAGTTAAGTCCAAGTATAACTCTTGGGGGTCTTTACCCTAACTCCCCCTCACACTGAAGCATTAGGGACCCTGACAACATCTAGCAGGCTCCATCTTCCTCTCAAGGTCCTGGGTATACTCTTGAGCAGTTATGGAGTTCTTCTCTAATGCTATCAGCTGGACACCACCCCTTCCCCCCATTTTGGTGTGTTTTTCCCAATATTAATTTCAGAGTCAGTTAATATTGCTTTAATATCATCAACCCTACTAGAGTATGCTAATGATGTGATGATTAAGCACCCTATTATCATTTAACTAATTAACATCAATTATTTTTACAAAGATATTTACAGAGCAGCTGTAGCAAGAACAGAAGCATAAACATCTCCCTCCTAACTATGGACACATTCTTCCCCTATGTCACCTTGGTCCCTGGGGAGAGTGAGATCAAACTTTAGAGTAAGCACAAAGCATTCCCCACCTCCACCCCCACATCTCAATATATTCCAGGCAATGGGCAGAGTAGCTTGTGTGCTTATAGGATCAGAGATCTGCTGATGACTTGGGTTCTCTTTGCTTCTCAGGGTTGTGTTCTAAGACTGGGCTGGCCTGCTCAGAAACGCATAGTCTTGCCATGGACTCTAGCTCCTAGACCTCTGGGGGTCCTTTGCATTGTAGACCAGGTTGTGGCCTTTTCTGCTGAGGAGGGGGTGGAGAAGATGGCCCCAGAGATGCACAGTAGGGCTATACACTGAAGGAAGGTGAGGAGGGAATGCCTCCCAGGCAGAGAAGAGAGTCAGTGCCAAGGCATACAGAGGGGAGATGGAGTGTGTTGTGTGATGAGCAGAGAGGAGGCCTATTGGCTTCAAGACACAGGTGGGACGGGGAGGAATGTCCAAGGCTGGAGAGATGGGTCAGCACCAGACTGTGAAGGGTTCCAGAGGCTTCACAGAGGAGATGATATTTGGTCTCAGAGGCAACAAGGAGCCACTGGAGTTGATTGAATAGGGACATAATATGGTCAGTTTTGTACTTTGGCATGGAGAGTGGGCTGGAGTGGGAAGACACTTGAAGTAGGGATGTCAATCAGGAGGCAGAGGCAATCGTATTTGTGAGAGGCGACAATACCCTGGACTAAGTCCGGTAGCAGTGTTAGCAGAAAAGTGGTGATATTTGCAAGATGTCATGAAGGTGGAAACAGTGAGATTTGGAAATTAATTGGATAGATGGGATAAATGGGAATGAGGGGCTGAGGATAGTGCTGGGGTGTGAGTTTGGGAAACTGGATGGATGATGGTGCCTTCAAAAGAAATAGGGATGTTTGGGCTGAGATGGGGGAAGGTCATGAATTCAGTTTTGGAAATGTTGAATTTCGAGATGTCCCTGCGACATTAACTTTATCTATGCAAAGGGGAACCTTCTCTGCAACTTATTATCTGGGCATGAAGAGGTCGAAGGACTTACCCAGGGACATAAAGCCAATCAAACAACAGAAAATGTAAGGCTTGAAACCAAGTTTTGCTTCTGAAGCCAGCTCTCCATACACTGTGCCATGCTAACTAGCTCCTCCTATGTGAGATTACTGATCGAATTATGGCATAGCATAACAGTAATTGCCCCATATATTTTAGTGCGCCACTCAATTTCCTCTCCAGTGTCTGAGTCAGTCAGTCAATAAGGGTTTATTAAGTGCTTACCATGTGCCAAGTACTGCATTAAAAGCTATAGATACAAAGAAAGGGAAAAACCAAACGTAACAAAGCAAAACACCATTCCTGCTCTCAGGAAGCTTCCATTCTATTGGGGGAGACAGGATGTAAGTGATAATGTAATGACGAAGGGGAATTTCAAATCGCCTTTTAAGTTCTTTTGGGGGAGACCCAATGTAAATGGTAATGTATGCACAAGATGTGCAGAGCAGGTGGATGGTAATCTTAGAGCGGAAGACAGTGGGTGGGTAGGTCAGGAGAGGGAGGTGAGGGAGGAGAGCATTCCAGGCATGGTGAACAGACAGCATAAAGGCAAGGAGGGGGAATTTTTGTGTCCCAGGAACTATCAATAGACGCATGAAGCTGCATCACAAAGCCTGTTGTTTGCTATTGTTGCTGAGAGTCATTTTCAGTCATATCTGTCTCTTTGTGATTCCTGTGGAGAAGTCCGCCATTTTCTTCTTGAGCCATAGAGTGTATAGAAAGGAGTAAAGTATAAAGATTAGAAAGGTAGGAAGGGAACAGGTTATGATGAACTTAAAATACCACACAGAGGACTTTTTATTTGATTCTGAAGGTAAATGGTGAGCCATTGGTACTTATTGAGCAGAGGAGCTACATGATCAGATGGACTCTTTAGGAAAATCACCATGGCAGTTTTATGGAGGATGAACTAGAGTGGGGAGGAGACGAGACGGGAAGGATATTGATCTGGTCTAGGTGAAAGGTGATGAGGATCTGAAGTAGGGTGGTGGTCCATGTGAGTAGAGAAAAACATTAGGGTTGAAATGACAAGGTTTGCTTCCTCATGAATGATAGCAAAACACAAGTCTTCCTAGTTCCTATCAACCTGGAGCTTGGTGATGGGTTGATCATACATTTGTTTAAGGATAAGCCCATTGGGTTGACTGATCTCAGTTTGGCCATGAGGTCATCAGCATTTTGGCCATAGCAGTTCTAAAAGACAAGACTCACTAGTTTTGTTTGTGAAGGGTGTCCCTATTCTCATCCTTAAAATACCAGAGTAAATGCAATCTTAGTTGAAGCTCTGTTTTTTTTATATTATTATTCAGTAAATACTTTACTGTAGTGGATAAAGAACTATCTTAAGAGTTAGGAAGATTATTCTCAAGTAAATTCAAGCTAAGTCCTCCTTCTGACACACCCTGGCTGTAAGAGGGTAGACAAGGCACTCTCAGAGAACTCTCTAAGACTCTGAGTAGCTAAAAAGGAACTGAAATGCATTGGTAGAGGGAGTCCCCTCACCTGGGGTTCCTTATGCTGATAAAATCACAGGCCTTATCTAAAAAAATCATGTTAAACTCTTTGAGGGTAGAGAGAGTGTCATATACCTTTCCCTTTTTTAAACTTCTTTTCACAGCCTAGCAAAAAGAAAGGGATGAAGCTGGTGCACAAAAATACTGAAATACAGAATCTCTAAAATGAGAAGTTTGAGCTAAATGAGAAGTAATCCACTCACCCAGATTCACACACCCAGTAAGGATCCAGAGAGGCCTTTAGACCCAGGGCTCCCCCTCCATTTCCTGTGCTCTATCCTTGAAGGCAATCTTTCTCTGTGGGTGGAGGTTAAAATGCTCCAAGGGTCATCGGGGTTTTTCCCAGCCGACTCTGTGGGATCCACCTAAGTGCCACTGTCTGCAGGAAGGGACCAAAATGCGCCATTGCCATTGGGTGTCTGGTCTACGATCATCAGTTTCACTGCAAGTTATGGCCCTGATTCGGATAGAGCTCATTATGGCTTTATGTGAAGCAGGATGAAGGCAACTGAAGTAAATCACATCTAAAATCTGCAGAAAAGGCAGCCCCACGAGGTATATGGATTAGGACACATCAGATCCAAGGATGGAAAAGTGCAGGAAAGGAACGTCGTTCTGGTAAATGCCCAACGTGAGTCGTAGTCGATCCTATCCCCTGATCCCAGCTTTTCCTTCCTCCTCCTATAGCTTAACCCAGTAATCAGTCATTCCTCCCCACCCCCATCTTCAATCTCCTTGCTTATTGGCCCCTTCCCTGCTGCCTACAAACACACACAGATCTCTTTCATCCTTTTAACACCTTCATTTTGTGTAAGTCTTAGATTTACCTTAATATGTTTACATATGATCTTCCCTCATAAGAACATCTGGTTTTTCTGAGAACTGTGGCAGTTTCATTTTTGCATTTTTTATCCTTAGCTCCAGACAGAAGTGCCTGGTGCATAGTAGGTACTTTGGATTGAATGGCTGACTCACTTGAGCCCAGGATCCCCTACAGCTCTCATCCTGTATTTCTTCCTTGAATACTGAAGTCTTAGATAAAACTGGGAGCCTTTATTTTTCTCTTCTTATTCTTCTCTTATTCACTCCTCAGCCTCTTACAACCGGCCTTCTGACATCGCATCACTCAGGTGAAACTGCTCTCTCCAGCTTTTCCAGTGACCTCTTAATTGCCACAAATCTGATGGTTTTTTCCCAGCCCTCTTCCTTTCCTATCTCTTGGCAGCACTCGACACTGGTGACCACTCTCTCGTCTTAGAGACTCCCTCTGTTCTGAGTTTTAGTCACTCTGCTCTCTTTTGGTTATGGTCCTCAGTCTCCTTTCCTGAATGAATGAATGGATGGATGGATGAATGGATGGATGGATGGATGGATGAATGAATGCAAATGCATTTATTAAGCATCTCTTATGTAGAAAGCACTGTACAAAGTTCTGGAAATAGGAGTGGAAGAACTTAATCTTTCCTATTAAGGAACTCACATTCTAATAGAGGCAGAAAACCAAGAGGACTTTTTAACTGTAAGTCAGATGGAAAGTCCCAATGGTCCCTTGGGTATAAAGAAAAAGTAATGGATCTTGTTTAATGCTATTTCCATTAACAAAATTATATGTTTCTGAGTTGAAACATTTGATGGAATCAAGGATATTGGTTAGAAGAACTTTCATTTTGTAATCTTCAGAAACTGGCTCCTGGAGAGGAGAGGGGTGCAACTCCAGCACCTACAGTGAGATTTGTCTGGTTGTGTCTCCACAAGGGCTATTTCCTTGGACTATGGCTTGGGGAGCCAAGCTGGAAACAGGACTGGTGGTCTGTTGGGTGCTCAGAGTTATCCTTGACTCTTTCCTCTCCCTCATCACCCATATCTGATCCCTTGCCAACTACTAACCACAACATCTTTATCTCTGCCCCTTTCTTTCCATTCAGGGGCCAACACCCTAGCTAATGACTCTCATCACCTATCACTTGGATTGTTACAGCAGCTTCCTCATTGGCCTCTCTGCTTCCCCTCTCCTCCCTTTCCAATCCATTCTCCACATCCCTAATAAATTGATATTTCTAAAGCACAGATCTGACCGTATAATTCCCCTATTAAAGAAGCTTCAGTGGCTTCTTATTGCCTCTAGGATGGTATATTTTGATACTTAAAACCCTTAACAATTTGGTTCAGCCTCTTTTCCTGGCTTATTACACATTAATACTCCCTTTCACACTGCCAGGTCAGTATAAATTTATCAAAGGAACATAGAAGACACAAATGCATGTGGCCATGAGATTTTTTTGAGGAAGGAGTCTACCTTTTGAAAGCTTAAAGAAAACTTACATACAAATTAGGACCAATATCTAGCTTCTGTTGGTACTGGTCTTCTAGGTGGGCCAATCTACATTTCCAGAAAGGGGAGTATCTGCTTTATCAGCCTAGATGCAAGGGAATATAGGGTTTGAGGCAACCAATACAAAGGAAAATGTAACTCCTTGCTTTAACTGGAATTAAGGCCAGTTTCTAATGTAACATCTTCTCTGGGAACTAGCCTTTCAATTTTCACTTGTACTTGAGGGATGGGTTCCCTAGAGAGTCTGGTCTTAGAGATTTAAGGGAGAAGTTGTACACTCAGGAACCCCCACTAATGAACTTAATTTTAATAGTCATACAGCAGATACAGTTAGTTCAAAATAAGTGAATTGACTAGGAGTCATAAGAATAGTAACTGTGACCATTTCCCCCATAAACCTGGGGCACACTAGCCCTCAAAACCATGCTGCATCAGTAGGAACATTAGGTACAAACTTTGAGTGCAGTGGTAGGGGGACACATCCCTAAGGAACATGTGGCCAAGATAACGCACTCCTTCAGTATTGCAGTATCTGGGCATCTTTTGCTGTTGTGTCCTTATATCTACTCCCCTCTCTCAATATCCTCCAAGCAGTGTCTCTATTAGACAGTTCGCTCAGCTTAATTCCCTGGGTTATGTGTGTCCTTCATTCTCGAAGAGGACCATGGCATCAGGGAAATGGTGACATGACTTGCAGTTGACTTTGATTTGAGTGAAGGAAGGCTGTGCAAGGTCACCAGCCTCACTTTCTCCTCCAGAGACATAAGGAGGACACCAGATGACCATTGACTTGGGGGAGCAGTGACCAGATATTCATCAGGATGACTGGAGATGACCCAGGATGCAATGGGAGACCCTGACCCTTTTAGGCTAAAGCCTTTTCACATACTCACTTAGAGTGATATTTCCTGCTACCAAAGATCAGCTGTTTGCTGCCCTATCTGGTCTCCTTATTTGGCTGATTAGGTTTACTGCAATGAGGAGTGGGGGAGAAGGAAATCAAATCCTCTCCATATTGTCCTCAGGTAGTAACACAGGGATCAAGCTGCTAACTATTTCTACTGTGCTTTGAAAAGGCCATCACGGACAGGACCAAGATTTATCCAGTCGCCCTTCCAAATCCATTGAGGAAACTCCTTCACCTATAGTAATGGGAAAGCAGAATGAATACACATCATTGTGCTTCTCTTAACACCTTAGTGCCTCTGTTAATTTCTAATAATTGAATCAGCTGTTGCTAGGCCTTGGGGGAACCAACTTTCCTCCATTCTACTAAGATTGAGTTTTTCATGTTAAAAGAGGAAAACAAGAGTTCTCCCTTTCTCCCTGCCCTCACAACACCCTCTATCTTCCAGCAAAAGACCCTACTTGCTTGTGGCTAATCCATCTCTGCTCTCTGTGCCTGTGAACAAGCCATTCCCCATGCCGAGAACTTACTCCCTTTCCCTTGTAGATGTCCGAACTTTCTTCAAAGTTCACCTCAAGCACTATTTCCCTTCCTGGTCCCTCTGGGGCTCTCTCTATCAAAATGGTTTTATCTGTATTTTATATTAGCTTATATGTATACGTGTTATTTCTCCACAATAGGATGTCACCTTTGGGGGCAGGGATGGTTTCATTTTTGTCTTTGCATTCCTAGCCCCTTGCAAAATTCCTGGAGCATTACAGACTTTTAATAAATGCTTGGTGAATGAATGCAGGAATGAATGTATGTTGAATATTCCCCATGCTACCAGCACAGAGCCTTTTCAATCATACCAGCTATTTTTTTTTTTCAAAAACGTTCTTGCTTTGGTTTTAATCAATATTCTTGTATCACACTGTAGACTCAATAGGAAACCCATCGATGACCGTAGGAATTTCAGATGCCACAGATCTCCCTGCCAAATAAAAATTACAGCCCATTGTTTATTAATAGGAGCATGGTTCAGCTCATTTATGCTGCCAAAGTAGTCGGCTGACACAAGATATGCCTCTCTCCTCCTCGTTATCAAATTGAGGCCAGATAACTAATCAGTCCCAGTGGTTTCAATATGAGAGCCAGGGAATTCATGTTTCTCAGACAATAGCTCCTTCGTCTGCATAACTTTCAGAATATGATGTGATGAAAGTTTTGATTGGAGATATATTAACTGATAAAGGGCATCATGTAGGGCTTGGCTGGAATATCATATTTTTTATATTAAGAGAAAATAGGAAAAAAAATCTTATCCACAGAGAGCAATGGAATGCATGGGTGACGGAATCTATTGGCACTCCTTTCCCTTTGGAGCTCTGAGATGCTCTGATCATGGGCTCATAGACTGAGAACAGCAACTGACCTTCAAGGACATCTGGTTTGACTCTCTTAATTTACAAATGAGGAGACTGGTCTAGAGAGGGTCAATGACTTGTCTAAAGTCACACAGCAAATGGAAGAATTTGGGATTTGAACCCTGATTCATTGACTCAAAATCCAGTACTTTCCCCACTACACCTTTGGAAGGGAGTCTATCCATGTGTTAGCATTTCATCCTTGGAATGTCTACCATGTCTTGCCTTATAATAAATCTTCAGCTGTTTGAGACTACCCTGTGGTGGATGGTTCCTCTCTTCATGGCTGCCTTCTCCCCAGTTTCCAAAGTGGGGAGGGATGATTCTACTGGCCTCTATGGCACTGCCCTCTAGAACTCTATCCCTTCATGCCAGCTGGGGGACACCCCCTAGTTATGTCTCCACAAGGGCATTTACTTCCATAAGTGAATGAAAAAGGAGGGGTCAACTTGATATAGTGGAAATACTTGTGGCTCTGGAGTCCAAATCTCACCTCTGAAGCTTACTACCTATTAAATCTTGACCCAGTTAATTTATGTGGTTTTGAACTGTAAAATGTGGGGCATGGACTAGGTGGCTTCTGGGAAGTCCATTCCAGCTCCAAATCTGATTCCATGAAATTGCATTTATTAAGTGCTTGCTGTTTTCCAAGAACTATAATAAGTCCTGGGGATGGAAATATAAAAGCAAGACAATCTCTGACTTCAGGAGCTTAAATTGGGGGTGATAATACATATGAAAAACTGATGTCAGGAAAGATGTCACAGAGACGGTGAATGGGGGCATAGGAGGGATTGGTGCTTCTTTTCTAATAGGAGTTTTAATGTATTATGGTTCCTAGAATAAGTAAAAGAAAACAGAGGTGTGATGTGTGTGAGACCCATGTGGAAGGATGGTTGGCCCAGGGACAACAAAGGGCAGAACAGGACCAGATAGACAGAATGTATTCTGTCTTTCATTGTAAAGGTAGTCAAGGCCGCCTGGAGAACATCCCCAAACTGAGCCAGAATGCCTGGTCTCTGGCACTCCAGTGGTCCAGAGGGTGCAGCAGCAGCACAAATGGCAAGTAGGTGGCCACTGTGGGCTGTTCCGTGCAACTGGGACCAGCCAGATACAGTGGGCTCTGTGCTTATGCACTCACCAATCAGGATGTCAGGGGTCCCTTGTTTCTATGGAAACAACATTATAAATGTTGGAGTGGAAGTTGACCCACTTGTAGCAGGGACCTTAAGGCAGGGCTGATGCCTCCAGAGCATAAGACCTGATAGGTCCTATCAGGCAGGACAGGGTTTAGATGTTGGGCTGGCAGATCTGGAGCCTCTAGTATGATCTCTTTGTTTTATAGATAGGAAAACTGAGGCCAAGAGAGGGAAAGTGACAAATTAGTAAGTAGAAGATCTAGGACATAGCCTCTGATTCCAAATCCTACCCTAGTGGGCTTCAAGGCTGTCGAAGGGGTAATGCATTTGATTAAAACCCATATCCATTGTTTGTTTTTACATCGCCTGTGCCTATGTGTTACATGTGTGAAGGCATAGAAGGTTACCATCAGTGTCTGTAGAAGGAATGTGCCTCAGGGCAGCTAGGTGGCACAGTGAATAGAGCACTGGCTCTGGAGTCAGGAAGACCTGAGTTCAGATCTGGCCTCAGAGACTTGACACTTACTAGCCGTGTGACCTTGGGCAAGTCACTTAACCCCAACTGCCCTGCCTCCCCCCCCAAAAAAAGCAAAAAAAAAAAAAGGAAGGTGCCCAGTGATGAAACCCCTTGATCCTTGGAATCAAGTACAACTGGCATATGCCCATCCCCATATTGGGTACCTCGAAGCAGACTGCTGATCTCAAGAGCCCTTCCCACCTTTTATCATCTTTGTATCAGCAGCACCGAACACAGGTCCAGACCCATAGTGGGAGCTGAGTAAAAGGTCTGTTGATCGATTGATTACAGTATCTACTCAGGTTGGCACTGGGGTGGGAATATCCTGCTTTAGATCCAGCAGCTAGGAACCAAAGTAGGCCGGCAGTGGGCCAAGGTGGTTTCATTGCAGTATACTAATGAATGTGGCCCAATTAGCATATCATAATTAGAATGGCTGCAATCATGCTGCCTTCTCTGTTACCTGGGCATATCTCCTCTATCAAGGTAACTAGGCAGCAGTATTTGCTCTGAGGGTCCGTAGGCACTGCTATCTGCCTGAACCATTCACTCTGATGATTCCTGTCAAGGGCAGAGCTGGGTCTTGGAAAGGAAAGTGTAGGAGGCATGATGAGGGCTGCAAGGGAGACGGCCAAGAAAGGCAGCCCAAAGGAGAGAATTTTGCTCAGGGTTTTGATGAAACTCTGTCTTCACTTGTCGTCCTCCTGTGTCTGTATTTTACTCCCTTTAGCCTCTCCCCACCTCCTCCATCAAATACATGGGGGTGGGACTGTGTGTGTGTGGGTGAGGAACAGCTATTTTTCTTGATGAGCCAAAGAGAGAGAGAGA
>NW_027185798.1:11176823-11177811 GCF_028583685.1 Petaurus breviceps papuanus | reverse complement strand
GAGAGAGAGAGACAGAGAGACAGAGACAGAGAGACAGAGAGAGACACGGAGACAGAGAGAGAGAGACAGAGACAAAGAGACAGAGACAGAGAGAGACAGAGACAGAGACAGAGACAGAGAGAGAGACAGAGACAGAGACAGAGAGAGACAGAGAGAAGGAAAGAGGGAGAGAGAGAGACAGAGACAGAGAGAAGGAGAGAGGGAAAGAGAGAGGGAGAGAGAGAGACAGAGAGACAGAGACAGAGAGACAGAGAGAGACACGGAGACAGAGAGAGAGAGACAGAGACAAAGAGACAGAGACAGAGAGAGACAGAGACAGAGACAGAGACAGAGATAGAGACAGAGACAGAGACAGAGAGAGACAGAGAGAAGGAAAGAGGGAGAGAGAGAGACAGAGACAGAGAGAAGGAGAGAGGGAAAGAGAGAGGGAGAGAGAGAGACAGAGTCAGAGAGACAGAGAGAGACACGGAGACAGAGAGACAGAGACAGAGACAAAGAGACAGAGACAGAGAGAGACAGAGACAAAGAGACAGAGACAGAAAGAGACAGAGACAGAGAGCTTGGAAATAATGAGCAGCAAGTGTCTGGTGAGGAATCAGAATCTGAAGACTGAAGAAGCAGCACCCATGCAGGAGGTGCATACAAAGGGGTTGATCATCCCTCTGTGCTCTGACCTGGCAGCCTCCATCCCTGGGTTCTTGCCCCCCCTAATCCCCAGCACCTGGTCTGGCTGTCCCCTACAGTGATATGAGCATTAGAAGGAAGATGAAGAGCTTGGTGGGGGGAGGACAGAGGAAGGTGGAGTGCCACAGACTCTACAGCAGCCTTGAGATAAAATGAGGAAAAACAAAAGCCACAAGATGTACTGGGAAGACCTAGAAGTCATGGCTAGCCCTGGGTAAAACTGAATTAAGCAGGAATTTATCTCGGTCTCTTCTGCATCCCTTCTTCATCCTCTCTCTCTCTCTCTCTCTCTCTCTCTCTCTCT
>NW_027185798.1:11130721-11176723 GCF_028583685.1 Petaurus breviceps papuanus | reverse complement strand
CTCCTTTCACTGGTGCAGATGGCCACATGGTGGGGTCACAGCTGCAGAGTGAGAAGGGACCTCAGAGGCCATTTATTTCAAGTGTTTATCACCTTTATTGTGTCTTGGACTTCTTGGGCAATCTGGTGAAGCCTGAGGACCCCTTCTCAGAGCAATATTTTAAAATGCATAAATGATGCATTTTTTGGCAACAGGGTGGTGCAATAAGTAGAGTTCTGGGCCTGGAGTCAGGAAGACCTGAGTTCAAATCTCATCTCAGATACTAGCTGTGTGACCTTGGACAAGTCACTTAACCACTTAGTTCCCTCATCTGTAAAATGGGGCTAGTGACAGTACCTATCTTCTAACGTTGTAACTCTGGGCAAGTCACTTGTAAACCGAAGCATGTTCTCTCTTGAGGGAATTTCTGTCTCTTTACCCCCAAAGAGGAAGATGCCTGGAGAATGCAAAGGCCAGTTCTAGACTTTCAATCTCCCTTTTCCCTAAAGGGAAGAAAAGCAGAGGATGATGATGCCTGTAAATTAGAGGAAGGTTTTTTTTTTTTTATTAATCAGGGAAGTAAAACATGTACATGGGGACGCAAGTCTGTGCTAACAGCCCACCCAGTAACCCGATGGGAGACTTTCGAAACCGTTTAAGCAAAGGAAGGGAAGGAATTTTGGGGAAATATGGGCTTAGAAAGCAATGAATCAGTGAGCCCCACCCCCCAAGAAGAGAGGGAGGGGTGAGGAATTCCAGCGGTCACAGCTGTGGCCCTTTGATGCACAAAGCATCCTTGGTGATAAACAGTACATAGTTCAAGATCCGATGAGTTGGCGTCTCCCAAACCTGAGGAATTCCAAGAGCTCCCCCACCAAAGTTAGCGTTTTTCTCTGGGGATCGGGTTGTCTCCAAAACCCATAAGGTCTTTGAAGAAGGGACGTCTCCTGGAGGTCCATAAACCACCATAGCTCAGGGGCTGCTTCGAAGCTGCGATGAGCTTAACTGGCCCCAGCTGCTGATTGTCTGCCGTCCAGCTGGATTTACTCCTGGTCATGGCCAAGGATCATTGGTATGTACAGCCAATGCAACCGGACCTCATTCAGCTCTTCTGAATCCTCTGGCTAGTTGGGGGGGGAGGGGGGAGGGGGAAGTGGAAAGGAGAGGGGGGCAGTGGGGGGGGACGGGGGGGGGGGGTGGGGGGAGGGGGAGGGGAGGCTCAAGCAAATCAAGGGATCCATTTTCATACACTTTGCCCTTTTTGTCACAGTCTCTTCATCTTTAACATGAGCCGGAGAAGGAAATGGCAAACCATTCCTTGCCAAGAAAACATCATCTGGGGTTACTAAGAGCCAAACATAAATGAAGAACAGCTCAATGACCCAACATGTTGATGATAAAAAGAGATAGTATTTTAAAATCACTTTAACAAACTTTAAAACTCTATGTAAATATTAGTTTATGCAGAAAATAAAATACATGGGGTTACAAAGGAAAGTAATTATATTGAAATGCAGTAATCTATCTATCTATCTATCTATCTATCTATCTATCTATCTATCTATCTATCCATCTATCTGTCCATCTGTCCATCCATCCATCCTTCCATCCATCCATCCTTCCATCTGTCCATCCACCCATCCATCCATCCATCCATCTATCTATCTATCTATCTATCTATCTATCTATCTATCTATCTATCTATCATATATGTAAAATGGATCTCACGTTAAGAATTCCTGAATTTATTACAATTTCCCCACTTTATGGATGGGAAAACTGAGGCAGGATGGCCCAGGTCCCACAGGTCCCACTGTACCACCTAACCTCTGTTGAACTTTATTCGAATTTAAATCCTCTCGAACCTTCCATTGTTGTTGATCCTATGGTGCCAAGCAGGGTTGTACAGAGCTTGGACACATACCTATGACATTTGACTACCAGCCTTTCAGTCGGGGGAGGGGGTGGGAAGCAGGGGAGCCAACCACCCCTGACATCTTAGGGAGATGTATAGGCATGTTGGCTGGGCAGCCGCTAGGCAGCACAGAGGGCTGAGCAGGTGATGGGGAGCTCGAAGCTCTCAACACCTGCCACAACCCTGCTTTTTTAGTTTTTTAATTGCCACAAGTGACTTGCTTAAGGTAAAATGCACAGTAGTTAGCTCTGGCTGAGTCAGCCTAGAGCGATCTGTGGATCCTGTACCTGGGGAAATTCCCCAATGTCTAGAAGATAAGACACCCCATAACTCCACCGTGATAGGTGGAGCAGTGATGGACCCGGAGCGAGGGAGGGACAAAGACAGCTGGTGCAAAGACATATGTTGGCCCCCTTAAATAGGAGCAAAGAGCTGGGAAAGGGACCAAGAACAACCATCCACATAGTATTTGGCTGCATTTACACATATGTTTACAAAGTAGGCAGGGCTGGGGAACATTGCAGCAATCCCCATCCTTTATCCTTCCTCTAAACAGTGGGATACTTGCCTGATTGTGGTGGCAACTGATGTTTTTAAAAAAAAATGGAGCTAATTTTCCTATGAAATTTAGGCTTATAGAATTTTAGAGCTAGAAGACACCCAGAGGTAATCTAGTCTCTCCCCTTGACTGATGGATGAATGTCAACCAGTCAATAATCATTAAGTCCCTATTATGTGCCAGTCTCTTTAGATACAAAGACAAAAAACAAAATAGCCCCTCAAGGAACATACCTTCTACTGGGGGATGGGGGGGGGAGACAACATCAACTTATAAAGACCATAGAGAATAGCAACTGAACCATACAATGTCCTGGCTAGATGGTCATCCATTTCTTGTTTGGCCACTTTTAATGAACATGACCCATTTCCTCTTTTAATAATAGGTTTTAATAGCTTCAATTGCTTAAAAAAACCCATAAATAACACTTCACACACTCTGGGCTCACTCATGTAAATCACACATACACTTAAACTTGTAGGTTGGGTTCCCATATGGGTGCATTACTAATCCTAGCATCATATTAAATGAGTGCTTATCAGTGTGTCTCCTTTAACAATCAGCTAGTAGACTCAACTAACTGGTAGGAAAGGCATTTATTCAAATGACGCCTCCAGAATAATAAGTAAAAATATTATCTTCAAAATCCTGGGTCATACCATGCCACAGATACACACAGAATCCATGCCAGGTGATGGATGGGTTTCTTTCTTGTTGGTTGAGCTAAATTTTGATAGGTTATCTCAGCTGGATGGGTGGCTCACCTGGGTTTTCTCTTCTCTGAGCATGGGGTCTCTGCTGGATGAGTCAACCAAGGGCAGGCTGTTGAACCAACATTTTGGCTACTCACAGGATATAGCATCTCTAACACACACTTCCATCTTCTGGAATCCCTGTGCTTTCTCTTCAATGGAGACCCTCCAAACTAAGGGTCGACCAGATCCTGCTGTGTTTTTTCAGAAAGACCAAGACTAGAATGGCAGACATCTCTGATTAAGGTTCCTTAGGGTCTCAGCTCTGACATTGGACATTTTCAGGGCAAGAATTAGGAGAGATATGACTTCTACTATCTGACAATGCTTCCTGGTGGATTCCTTTGATGAGGGACATCACTCCAAAATCACAGTGACCAAAGAATATATATTCTGAATTCCTACTCCCCTGTGCAAATGAGTGGGTGGAGGCAATGGTAGGCTCTCTGCCCTGGGCACAATCTCTTCTGGCCTTTGATTATGTAATTGAGCTTCCAAAGCCTCCAAACTCTGCAGGTATGGAAGGCTCAATTCACATCTGAAAACTCCTATCTTTACACCTTATTGCACTTATCCTTTCTCCATCCCAATCCCTATATCACTACATGACAGGCCAGCATAAGAAATTAAATGGGAATTTTGGGGAGTTTTGTGGAAGCCACAGATGACACAGAAAAAAGTTTAGAAACTCAGAAATGCATAAAATGTATTATAGTATTGCATACTATCAACATATTTTCTCTTTTAATACCATAATAATTCACACTTCTTCTCTGGTAGGAAGGGAAGGCCAAAACATTTTTTAAATTTTTTTTTTTTTTTGCTTTTTGGAGGGCAATTGGGGTTAAGTGACTTGCCCAAGGTCACACGGCTAGTTTTTTGTGTTAAGTGTCTGAGGCCGGATTCGAACTCAGGTCCTCCTGACTCCAAGACCAGTGCTCTATTCACTGCACCACCTAGCCTCCCCCCAAGGCCAAAATATTTTATGATGATTTTTCTAGATGGGGGAGGGGAAGGGGAAGGGAGGAATGCTATGCTCCTAACCCCTGCAATGTGGAAAAGATATCTAATTATATTTCATAATTTTATCTCTGTGCATTATGATCCCTATCTTTGCTAATGTTTAAAGGCCAATGAATACCCCTGCCTTTATCTAAGGCTGAAATCTGTATTCTTATACCTTCCACCCTTTGGTCCATAGTCTGTCCTTTAGGACCAGATAGAATAGGTAAAATGCCTCTTCCAAATGAAAACCCCTCAAATATGTGAAGGTGGACATCCTGCCCCTATCACCTCTTTCCTTCCTGTGGTAGGAGCTATGGCTACCATGCTAGGCTAGTTTTTCCTTAAATCATATTGAAGCCATCCTCTGACCATAACTGGTTTGAGGAAACAAATCCTGGGCACAAGGAGGCAATAGTTCTTCCCTCATACTTCTGATGTACTAGACGATTATGGCCTATACAGAAGCAGGGAAGCTATGCCCAACTGAATCTATACTGTATCCCGGCTGAATAACCTTGCCCTATTATGGTTAAGCAAACCTCTTCTTGTTAACTGTTGGAAGATCAATATGTGTCTCGTTTCCTTCTAAGTCCAAACCTGAAAGACCAAAACCACCTGAGCTAGGCCAAGCCTACCATGTCACTCTTCTTAAAGTGAGTTGGTTCTATCATTGTTATTCAGTCGTTAAACATTGCCATACATAAAGAACTTGTATTCTATCAGGGATGATATCACCACTGTAATCCATCAGGCTAAATGTAACTATTGCTTGTCTTATATGATGTGATTTCGAGTCCCTTTACCATTCCTTCACCTTTATCTAGATGTGCTACTAATAATTCTTAAAAATATATGCCTAGGTGGCACAGTAGACACAGTACTGGCCCTGGAGTCAAGAGGACCTGAGTTCAAATTTGATCTCAGATACTAGCCATGTGACTCTGGGCAAGTCACTTAACCCTGATTGTCTCAAAAAAAAAACAACAACAGATGCATGCCCAGAATCATCTGTAATGTTGCTTATATGGTAGTATAGTATAATGATAATTACATTTGCAAAATAGGAGAACTGAGTTCAAATCCTGACTCTAACTCTTCTGATCAAACATAAGAAGCAGTAGTTTCTATCACCTACCTGAGTTCTAGTTTTCTGTAAAATGAGAATAATGATATTCACAGTCCCAACCACACAAGGAGATGTAAATAAGTGCCTCATAACCCTTAAAACACTATATAAATGTATTATTGTTATCATTAATATGAGATCTGGCCCAGTTAGAGTATAGTAGAACTATGTCTTCCTTCATTTCAAATGTTAAATTCTTTTAATTGAGTCGAAATTTCCATTTCATGACCTTCCTGTTTGCAGATGACTTTGTGCTGTTTGCGTTGAACCCTGGGATGCTGCCAGAACCCTCAATGACACCTATGGCCACTCAAAGGAGACGAGCCTAGAAAAACAAAGTGGGCAAAGAATTCATATCACTCAGATTGTGACTTGGGGTCTTATGAAAGAGCCATTGGGTCTGTCTCTCTGTATAAATTTCTTGGATGGACACTATGTGTGGATGATGAAATGGGCCCAGAACTGAATAGAGAAAAGACTACCTTGCATTTGAGAAATGGTAGTGTTTTGTTTTCTGTTTTATTTTTTTAAAATAATCTCAAGCTTCTCCAAGCTGCCATTTTTCTAAAACACCAATATTCTCCTGATGATACTGCATGCTTGAAAATCACGGGACGCCATGATGTTAGAAGAGTCCAAATTGCAAGTGACCCCAAGGTCAATGGAGAAATGTCTGGTGGGTGTTAGAAGCAGCCGCATATTAGCAATGATGATGAGTTAGTCAAGTCTTACACAAGTAATAGGACTATAGATTTAGAGCTGGGAGAGGCCGCAGGGGTCATCTCTTCCAACCCCCTCATTTTACAGATGAGGAAATTGGGGGCCAGAGGGGTTAAGTGAATTGCTCATGGTCACATGAGTTTCAATAAGCAGAGGGAGAATTCCAACGTAGCCCCCTTAGAATCAAATACATGTTCTTTCCACCATGCCCTACTAACTCCCCATTAATATAGAATAGGCGTGACAGGGAAAGGAGGTGAAAATGAGGGCTAACAGATAGATAACCCAAGTGACTGCCTGAATGGATGGACATAAATGTAATGGCATTTACTGTTGGGGACAGTGTGGTGTAGAGGATAGAGAGTTTGCTGTGAGGTCAGGAAGACCTAGGTTCAAATTCCATCTCTGACACATTAATTATGTGACCCTGGGTCAGTCACTTAACCTGAATACACACTGACAACTTTCCAAGACAGGAAGATACTCATCCAAATTGGGACGTGTTTCCTCACCTAGACATCCCTTATGCCATTGAGGTTCAGTCCTTACTATTACTATGGAGAATTGGGGGGAAACACTTCAGTAATTACACAGTCCACTTTGCTTTCATTTGCACAGCCCTACTATGTGTTTTTCCCCTCACTGGGGAAAAAGAACGCATTTCCTTAAAACTCTCCAAAGAACTGTGTAAGATTTCAGAGGAAGGAGCCCATTTTTACCAAAACTCAGACATTTCAGGCCACACGGCTGCAACCTTCAGCATATTGGTCAATTTGGAGCTGAGTGAGGATGCATTCTGATCTGATTCTCCACTATGGCTACAACTCAATTCAGTTTGATAGACATTTATTAAGGACCTACCATGTGTAAGCCACTGTGCTAGGCACTGGGAAGACAATGACAAAAAGACAATAAATCTTGAAGCTCAGGAAGGAATTAAAAATTCAGTACAAAGTGGAGCTCCTTTCCAGGAGAGGACACTCCCTTCACCAAGGCAGATTGCTACTTGCTTTGTAATTAGTGGTCTTAGAGAGTTTTCTGAGGCAGTGAAGATCGGGTTCCCTGACCAGAGTCGAACCAAGTTCTTCTGGGCTGGAAGGTGGTTCTAATACCGACTCTCAGATTCAGAAAAACCCAGGAAGTAAATGTAAACTCTTTTTTTTGGTGGAATGTGGCAGGGGTGCTGGGGCCAGCTCCAGCCAACCCTGAATTAAAAAAACTTACATTTTTTCCGTGTGAGTATTTATACTTGGGAAGTTGTCAAATGCTACAAATCAGGGCTTGATTTATTGTTTTATCATTTTCTAGACTTAAGAAAATGATGGAGAAAATGCACATATTGCAGATTAAATTAAAAGTGTGCTAGGGATGCATAGATTTTTTTCTTGAGAGCCAATTGTTAAACATTTACCCATATGTCCCTGGACACACAGGAGGAGGGCATTAACAACTGAGGGCACAGAAAAAGCCTCTTGAAAGAAGTGGCATCAAAGCTGAGGCTTGAGAGAAAGTGAGACCCCAAGAGGAGGAGGTGAGGATGGAGGGCATTCTAGGCATCTGGAATGGCCTGGGCAAAGGCAAGGAGGTGGGTGATTTTTTTTTTTTGGTGGTGGGGAGGGTTCATGCTCCCGTCCACATACTGACCTGTGGTATGGATAGTTGATTCCTGAGCAGCCTTTTCAACTACTCATGGACAAATTTCAGCCAGCAGCAATTTATATATAAACCAGAAAGGGAAATTGCCCTGTTTAAAGACACAAAGCTATTTGGTCAGCATTTCAGGCCTTCTTTGGGGTTCTCCAGGAGGTTTTCCTGGCACTGATACTGGAGTGATTTGCCATTTTCTTCTCCAATAGATTAAGGCACATTTAATGGGTAAGTGACTTGTCCACGGTGAAACAGCTAAACTAGTAAGTGTCTGAGGTCAGATTTGAACTCAGGTCTTCCTGACTCCAGTTCCTGTGCTCCAACAACCAAGCTACCTACATGTCTCCTTCACGAGTAGTTAGGAGCCATACAATCTTCTATCTCAGGTCTAGGGGTGGAAGAGATCTTGGATCCCATGCAGGGCAACCACCCCATTTTAGAGGTGAGAAAACTGAGACTCTGGGGAACGGAAGAAATTTGTCCCTGGTCACCTAGAGAGTATTTGGGGTGGGATTTGGACCCAGGTCTACTAAGGATGCGATAGTGCTATTATATCTGTTGCATTATGTGTTTCATTGGGTTCTGGTCTCAAATCTTTTGCCAAAAAATTAGGAACTGTGAGAACCGAAGGCTAAGGATACAGAATTTACATTGGCAAAGTTCTTTGAGATCTTCCATGTTAGCATGCCACATTATCATCATAAATGAGAAGCCATGCAGTCTGGGGCTTCAGACTGAATAGGCCCATTGTGTTATGTGTCATCAGGATTCAGAGCAGCCATCCTTCCCAGCAGAAGTAACTTAGATAATTTGATTCTCTTGCTTAACAAGGACTGATCACTGCAGGGATGGAAATTAATTTCTTGAAAAACAGCTGCATGTCCCTCCCTCCCTGGCCCCTCCCACCCTCTCAGCCATGGAGCTTTGAAAATGCAGCTCTAATGAAATTGTGGCCAAGGTGCATTGTGATGGCTCAGGAATTCAACCCCATCCCAATCAGCGATTTAAGGATTCTTCTGCTGCTGTTATCGTTTACAGGTAGGGATGAGGGCAGCTGGGCACTGCCCTGGCATCTGCCTGCATGACAGCATCTGTGTGAATTGGAAACCTCAGAGGAGAACATGGTCTGTGTTTCTATGGCACAGGGGCAGATGGGTTTGCAGGATCATAGCTCCTGAGCTGGGAGGGGAGTAAGAGGTCATTCAGTGTGATTCCTTCACTTAACAGATGTGGAAACTAAGGCCAAGGGAAATTAACGGGCTTGCTCAGGGTCACATCACTATTAAGTGTTAAAGGTAAGACCTGAACTCAGGTCTTTCTGACTTGAATTTCAGCCCTCTATCCCTATACAACAGTGGTTGGATTTACTTTTCATTAAATTATAGATTTAGAGCTGGTTGGGACCATAGAGCCCATCTTGTTCAGTCCCCCCCCCACTATTTTACAGATGGGGAAACCGAGGCCTAGAGCATAGACCTAGAGTTGGAAGGCTCAGAAAACCTTTAATCCCACCCTCTCACCTTTTCAGTGAGGAAGCTAAAGACCAGATCTGGTGAAACAATCTGCTCAAGGTTACATAAGTAGTGAATGATGGAGCTGAGATTTGAATACAGAACCTCTGGCTCTAAATTTGTTGCTTTTTTACACTGGACCAGAGAGGTCACCTAGTGCCTTGCACCACACTGTCCCCATGTTAATCACTGATGCTCAACACTGCCTAGAAATGTCATCCAGAAGGTCAGACCAGAAGATAAATGGGAGGATGCTTCCCATGGCTCAGTCTGTAGGAAGCATCCCCTCTGGGCTATGTGCTGGGGATGGAAGGATAGAAGCGAATTTGCTTTCATCCTCTAGAAGATGACACACCCATGTATAAGCATGTACAGAGTAAATATGCACAACATGAATACAGAACTGCATGGGCTTATCCCAAATGATGGACGTTTCCTTCCAGAGCTCAGCACAGTGCCCGCAACTGCTCAATAAAGGCTAGATGTTGGAGTGACTGATGTGGAGGCAGTGAGGCATGTCAAAGCCAAAGACCTGAATCCATTTTATTGGCTGTGTGACTTTGGATAAGTCACCAAATTCTCTGTGCCTCAGTTTCCTCATCTCTCTAATGGGAAGATATTGCCCGAAGTACAGCAGGGTTGTTGTGTGTATCTGATGAGATAACATGCTGTAAAATCATTTTCAAAACCTTAAAACACAGTATGAATGTCAATTATTTATGCCAGGGAGCTGTGAAATGCACTTTCTTGATTAACAACTATGAGCTTCTTCACAAAAAGGAGTCTGGTTTTTGCCATAGTTGGAAAGAGGACTCGGTTTCCTCCTCTGGAAAAACAAGATGATCCCTGAGGTGCTAAACGCATGATCCAGGGGCTTTAGTTGGGTGTCCTCCTGTTTACTTTAATTCTGCGGGATTAAAAGGACAGATCTTCATGAACCAGAAGGGGAAGGCTTTGATTCCCAATGGAAAAAACAAAACCAACTAGCAACATCCAAAGGATTCCCCTTGAGACCCAACTGCATTCTTCAGCTTATGTACATGAGGGCTGCCTGATGCTCAGATCGGGATTCTGGGCTATCCGCCTCCTCATTCACCAAACACTTGAGCTGTCTTTTCCCATGATCTCAATTTCTTCTGCTCGTGACTTTGCCTGTCACTGAGCTTGGCTCGGTCGTTGCTTAAGTTGAAATCCAATGGGTCTGATTGACACCTTGTTTCTTCTCATTACAAAATAAGCTAATTTCTTTAGCCTTGCACAATATTTCTCTGAAAACAGTTATCGATTGATGCAATTCTCTAGACTGGGTGATCAATACTCACCAGTTTAAGAAAAAAGGAGTGATGGATGGGAATACCATTGAGTGACTTTCTAGCCAATGACGTGTTCAGGTAATTCATCCTTTGGGAAGGAAAAGAAGAATGAAATGGCATTTAGGATATCAGTGGTGAGTTAAGGAGGCATCATTCAATAGTGAGCTCCTTGAGGACAGGGATTATCTTATGCCTTTCTTTGTATGCCCAGCCCTTAGCACAGTGGTAGTTGGTTATATTGGCTGACTAACTGTAGGAAGCACTAAATTTGGACTTTGGGCTGGCCCTACTCTCTGGGTGACCTTGGTTATGTTACTTCATCTTTTTATTTGTTGAATTAAATTGAGTCAAGGTTTCTTTCCCCAGGTGAAATGTTAGGAAAGCTGTACAGGTAAGGAGAATGAGACCACCGTGTGCAGCAAAGGGGAAACCAGAGACTTGTCTGCTATGTAGGTAGGTAGTGGGTAGCTTGTTGACTGGTAGTTCAAATCTGTGGAACCAAAGGCTTATGAAGCTAGAACTGGAAGGAATGCATCTTACAGACCAATCTCATCCTCATTTTACAGATAAGGAAACTGAGTCAAAGAAAAAATGACCTATCCAAGGTCATATAGGGTCTACTTGTCAGAGGTAAGATTTGAATTCAGGTCTTGAAACTTTAGAACTAGTCTTTTTTCCACCATATCCTTGCCTTCTAAAACTTAATAGAAAGGGGTCATTTGTTCTCAGTTATTTAAGGAGAATGTTCTGCCATGAGATGTCAGTGGCAGGTTTTAAAAGAAGCCTTCCTGGTAACCAAGCAAAAGGCAAGCTGATGGTCACAGGGTTGAAAGGAATTCCTACAAGATGGCGGTGATATTGGTCACCCAGTCCTTGGCGGTCCTGGGCTTTCTTCTGTGTTATGCTGTGGTGCTTCTTTTGGGGGTCTCTTGGCTTCAGAGGGCTCTGGGGGACATGGCCTCTGATTGTTACATGCTTGCACTCACTGAAGCATCCATCATAGTAGAAAGGGTCTTGAATTTGGGCTTAGAGGACCTTGGTGCAATCTTGACCTACTACCTATATTATATGACTGGGCAAATCACCTAACCTCCATGGGCTTCTGATTCCTCCCCTGCAAAATGCATGGTGGATTGAAGGTTGAGGCCCCTTTCAGCTCCAGGTCTGTGATCCTTTGGTGGTCTGGGGGCATCTTGTAAGACCATAGTGATCTTTAGAGGTCATGTAGCTGCCACGCCTCCAACCATTTTTTCAGATGAGAAAACTGAGGTCCAGGGATTTCGTCACCATCTATTTCAGCTATATAGGGCATATAGCTGGGCCATGAACAAATTCTTTTCCTCTCCCTGAATAAACACGATACCAATTAAAACAGCAAGGTGATTTTTTTTAAATAAAAAGGGCAAAATCATAATGAAATTTAAATATAAAAACCCTCAGGCAGGAATATCAAGGGTCAGACTGCAAAAGAAAGCAAATGAACACAGTCTTATTCTTCCAGACTTAAAAATTCATTACAAAGTAGGCACTTTATTTCTCTAAACCTCAGTTTCCTCATCTGTCAAATGAAAGGGCTGGAGGTGATGCTCCCTAAAATTTTTTCTAGCTCTAAGTGGAAAACACATTGATAAGTCAGAGGACATGAGTTTAATTCTTACCAATGTTTTAATGAATTCCCCCTGGTCCTCCATTTTCTCACTTGTAAAAAGGAGATCAAGTCAGTGACTGCTTGGCTGAGGCTTCCTATCAGAGGACTTTAAAAATTTTTTAATAATATTTTACTTTTCTTAATCACATATAAACAGTCACCTATTTAACATTTTAAATATTTAACATTCATTTTAAAACATTTCAGGTTCTAATTTCTCTCCTTCCTTCTCCCTCCCTTCCTGAGATGGTAGGCAGTTTGGTGTAGGTTATACAGGTGCAATCATGCAAAACTTATTTCCATATTAGTCATGTTGTGAAATAAGACACAGACCCCCCTCTCCCCCAAAAAAACCCACACAGAAAATAAAGTAAAAAATAGTATGCTTCAATCTGCATTCAGATTCCACTAGTTCTTTCTCTGCAGGTAGGCAGCATTTTTCATCATAAGTCCTTCAGAATTGTATTGCTGAGAATAGCTAACTCATTCATACTTGATCATCATACAATATTGCTGTTACTGTGTACAATGGTCTCCTAGTTCTGCTCATTTCACTTTATATCAGTTCATGTAAGTCTTTCTGGGTTTTTCTAAAATCCTCCTGCTCATCATTTCTTATAGCATAATAGTATACCATTACAACCATATACCACAACTTGGTCAGCTATTCCCCAGTTGATGGGCATCCCCTCAATGTCCAAATCTTGGCCACCCAAAAGAGCTGCTATAAATATTTTCATAGGAATAGGTCATCTCCCCCCCCTTTTTTTTTTCTTTTTGGGACACAGACCTAATAGTGGTATTTCTGGATCAAAGGGTATGCAGAGCTTTATAGCCCTTTGGACATAGTTCCATATTGCTCTCTTTAATGGCAATGGGATTTGAAGATCTTCCATGCCCCTTGTATTGGCAAGCTAACAGGTACTTAGCACTTAGTTTCAAGTTCATAATTGTGTCAAGTATTAAGACCCAAACTTGTGAATCCCACAGCGGGATGAACTTGCTGACATAGCAGGAAGAGGTGGGGCAGGGAGGAGCTAATACCATGTATAAGGAGAGGCCCATGCCAGAGAGGGAAGAGATTTTTGAGAACAGAACTTGTGGTGGCAGAACTTCTTCTGAGAGCCAGCCAGAAATTCTTCTGAGGATTTCTTCTGAGAACTGCTGGCAATGAGAACTGCTGGGAGCCGAAAGCAGAGCAGCGTGGAGGCTGGGCAGCTACTGTGAGTGAGGAGAAGAGGATCTTTGCCTGAGGGAGCCTGTTTTGTTTTAAAGGCCTGGGAATGTGGGTGTTCACTGCATTAACTATGTGTACCAACTTCATGGCTACTGTAATGACTTTGACTTTCTGGTTTTGGGACTCGGCTTTCTGGTATTTGAATAAATGCTTTGTCTCTGAACTTCATGTGGAGAGCCTGTTACATTTCGTTATTCACAATTATATCAGCATATTTATAGTCACCATAGGCATTGTGAATATTATATTGTTGTTACACTCTTCAGAATGGTTGGATTAGTTCACAAATCCATAGGTGCATTAGTGAAAGGACTCCTCTTTCACTGATTAATAGATTATGGTTTCTGATAGTCTTTGAGGAAAGATCAAACTGAGAAGGTATTAGTAAACACAATGACTGGTGTGGAATAAATCCCATAAAGACCCATCAAATACATTAAAAACAAATATGTATTTAGCAGCAGCTATTTTCCTAGCATTGTGTTAACTGCTTAGAGGAAGAAGAAGTGATACAAGGATGGTTGGAACCAACATTTTGCCCTTTGGAAGCCTATGGTCTCATTCATTAAAAAGCAAACAAATAAAGCCATCTATTGGAGCGTCTTATTGGCAACAAAGGTGATGAGAACTTTTTCCCAGGTGAAAGGAAAATTTGAAGGATGATGGAAGGCAGATCAGAGGATAGAAGTAAGCCTGGGAACTTTGGACCTGTGAGGAGAGGGAAGGGGGCTTGGAAGGGTGATGCAGGCATGCAACAGCTCCAACAGCCAAGTCAATCACAGATGAAGGATATTGTTACCCCAAAAGGAACATAACCATGAATGGTTATAACCTTGTCTGGCTCAATGAACTGCTTAAGGAGTGATCTGCCAGGGCAGACTTTGATGTTTCCCCAAGTTTGCCGCTACTGGGATCTGGTAAATTTATTCCCCTCTCCACTTCCTTCCCCTCCCTCACCTCATCTCTGCTCTTGGAGCTGGCATTGCTTCCCCTTAAATCTCCTTTATTTGCTGTCTCTACTTTTATAATAGGTTTTGTCTCCAGATAAAGACAAGCTGATTTTCATTGTATTTTGAGTATTTGATGTAGAGGTTTTAACCATACAACAGAGAAAGGACAAAAGGAACCCCATGCACCCACAGCCCTAGATGGAACTGCCAGCCTATAATTGAACCCTGTGCTCTCTGTGTCTTCGTCTGTTTCTGTCTCTCTGTCTCTCTCTCCTTCTCCCTCCCTCCCTCTCCTCACCCTTTCCCTCCCCTCCCTTTCCTCTCTCTCTTTTTGTCTCTCTGTCTCTGTTTTTCTTTGTCTCTGTCTCTGTATCTCTTCCACTTCCAAAAGTGGGACTTCAGTATGAAAAATTAAATAACAATATTAGCAATAAACAAAGGTTCCTACACAAGAGACATCACCAGGCAGTATGTGACTAATTGCCACCTAAGTGCTATGGTGTTACAGGAGTTCAGAGCAAGAAGATGACAGTGTGACTTCTGGAGACAAGAAGAAGTCACCCTGTTTAGGGATTTGTCACCCACCTCCTCTGTGGGGGAGGGATAAACATTCCACACAAGGAAAGAAAGCTCACTGTTCGTTTCTCTCTCTCTCTCTGCTTGCTTCTGTCCTCCAGCAGCAGAGCCTGCCTGGGCTGGGGCCCCGAAGCACCTTTCTGACCACAGTGGGTGGGCATTCTTACTTCTCAGCACCCTGGGCTCTGTTCATACCTGGGAGGCAAGATCTTGGCTGACAGGTATGAGCAATTTATTGGGAGTTCCCAAGGCTTTCCCCTTTAATTTATGGGGCTTGTTTCCCATAGGTGGAAACATGCCAAGGACAGCTGCCTTCAGGACACTGCAGATAATATGCTGGCTTCCAGGCTTATCAGGATAGGAACACATTGGGGAAACTACAGACTCAATATGCCAAAATAAGACTGATTGAGATTCTTCTATGTGCCTAGCCCAGTGCTAGATGTCATGGACAATGTAGAGATATACAAAGTGCTCTCTAACCTTGTCTAAATGGGGAGACAGAACCTCCTAATTGGAAGGGATCTCAGAAGTCATTTATTCCCATATAATATATATCCCACCTAATAATAATAATAACAATGTTTTAATAATAATGATTAATGGTAGATAATGTCTCCATTTTACAGATGAAACCAAGGCAAAGAGAAGTCAAGTGACTTGCCCAGGGTCACTCAGCTAGTAAGAGTATCTGAGACTAGATTTAAACTCAGATCTTCCTGACTCCAGCCCTATGGCTCTGTCGACTGTACCACCCAGCTATAGCACAGAGGAAGTACTTAATAATAAATCATGCTGGCTTGATTTATTCTACCATGTGCTGGAACAAGAATTCATGTTATACCATCCCTACTAATTTGCCATTCAGCCTTCTCCTGAAGAGTCCTAGTGAAGGGGAACTCATTATCTCCCAAGGAAACCCATTCCACTATGGGAGGTATTCAGATCCTGATTAGTGTCAATAACGAATCCTATAAAATAATAACGTCATTCAAATTCACATTGCACATTTCCACTGGGCTTGAGCCAATGACCATACTTTACACAATTATAACTTTGAATAGTTTAAATTTGAACATTATGTGACCACTTCACAGGAATCATTCATTATCTGCACGAATCAGAACCTCTCTTTAACTCCAATTGTTAGGAAATTTGTCTTTATACTTACCTTAAGTTGGCTTTCTGCAACTGTGTACCCATTGGCAGAAAGATGATCAGTAAGTATTTATTAGGCACCTACTATGTGCCAAGCATTGAGCCAAGTGCTAATGAAACAAAGAAAGGGAAAAGTCAGTCCCTGATCTCAAGGAGCTCACAGTCTAATGGAGAGACAACAATTCCCAGTTCTGCTCTCTGGGTCCAAGTAAAACTAATCTAGTTCATCCATTCAGTCTCTGCCCCTCTGTTGCCCTTGACAACAATTCTCATGTTCCCCTGTTTTCTCATCTATAGACTTAAAGTTACAAATGAGGAAACTGAGTCACAAAAATGCTAATGACTTGCCCAAAGTCATATAGCAAGTAGATGTCTGAGATAGAATTTGAATATGGGTCTTCCCAACACCAAGGCCAGTGTCCTGCACCATGCTGCCTCTTGTAATTCCCCCAACCTGGTTTAAGTGATAAAATCCCAAGTCCTCTCACATTGTTGGGCCACCTCTTCTGGATAAGCAATGCCATTATTCTTTCTAAGATGGATCATTCAATATGTTAGCTATCCTGCCCAACTTGATGTCATAGGAAACTTTGATTAGCATGTCAAATCTACCAGTGACTTCACTGATCAAAATGTAGAAGAGAATGGGGTAAGGATGGAGCCCTGCGGCTCTCGTCTAAAGACCTCACTCCAAAGCACTATTGACCTAGAACATACCAAGCCTTATTGCTCCTTCCCTCCTTTGAGTCAATGGGGTTCATTCCCTGTGTTATTCATTTCAAAAAGAGGCCTGGGGGTGGCTAGGTGGCACAGTGAATAGATCACTGGCCCTGAAGTCAGGAGGACCTGAGTTCAAATACAGTCTCAGACACATAACACACACAATAAAACTAGTTATGTGACCTTGGGCAAGTCACTTAACCCCCATTGCCCTGCCAAAAAAAAAAGGCCCAGATTCCAGTCCAATTTTGAAAGTAACTTGTGCGGGGCAGAGCCAAGATGGCGGAGTAGAAGCACGACCTTCCCACAGCTCCGGCTTCCACCCTCCCCAATCCATGTAAAAAGGGGACTCTAAACAAACTTTGGAGCTGCACAACCCGCAAAATGACACAAAGAAGCTAACCTCCTGCTGAGGACAGCCCTGCAGGCCCACAGGAATCCAGCACAGTGCTCTGGGAGCTGAGCCCAGCCCCATGCTGAGGCTTTAGCCCCAGGGTGGGCCTGACCAGCCACCTGCCAGAGGGACTCCAGAACAGCAGCAACTGTGGCCGTTTCCAGATTTATCAACACATAGACACAAAGGACAAAGTGAGAGGTCAGTATAGTCTGGACTTTGGGACCAGTAAGTGGGAGTGCATGGCTTTTACCCCCAGGGCGAAAAGCCGCTGAGACTCCAGCACAGCCAGCCAGTGCCACGTGGCAGCTTCAGCTCTTGGCCTGCAGAGTGTAGGGGCACCAAGCACCAGTCTGAGGGGTAATCACTCTTGCTTTAACCTGCTTGGATCTGGTTTGCAGTCTAGGGTGGAGATTCTGGGGTGTGTGTCCAGCTTGCCAGAGTGTGTGGAGACCTCAGAGAGGGCACCCATTTAATACTTCCAGCAGCTAAGAAAACCCCAGAGTTTGGGACGAAAGCTCCCCTGTCTGGTGGCAGAGTCCTACTGTGGCAAAAAGCCCATAAGTCAAGTAATTGAGTGGCAAAATGAGCAGGCAAAGGAAACAAAGCAGACAGAAGATTCCAACAATACACTCCTATTTGGGGGACAAAAAGGAGCAAAACATGGAACAGGAGGAAGGCAGTGAAGTCAGAACTCCTGCACCAAAAGCTACAAAGGAAAATACAAGCTGGTTACAGGCCATAGAGGACCTTATGAAGCAGATAAGAGAAGTGGAGGAAAAATTGGGAAGATAAATGAGAACAATGCAAGAAAATTATGAAATGAGAGTCAACAGTCTGACTGAGGAAAATAATACCTTAAAAAACAGACTGACTCAAATGGCAAAGGAGGCTCAAAAAGGCAATGAGGAGAAGAATGCCTTAAAAAGCCGAATTTGCCTGATGGAAAAAGAATCTCAAAAACTCAATGAGGAGAATCATTGCTTCAGAATTAGATTGGAGCAAATGGAAGCTAATGACTTTATGAGAAATCAAGATGCTGTTAAACAGATCCAAACAAATGAAAGAATAGAAGGCAATGTGAAATATCTCATGGGAAAAACCACTGACCTAGAAAATAGATCCAGGAGAGATAATTTAAAAATTATTGGACTGCCTGAAAGCCATGACCAAAGTAAGAACCTAGAAATCATTCTCCAGGAAGTTCTTAAAGAAAAGTGCCCTGATGTTTTAGTACCAGAGGGCAAAATAGAGGTTGAAAGAATCCACCGATCACCTCCTGAAAAAGATCCCAAAAAGAAAACTCCTAGGAATATTATAGCCAGGTTCCGGAATTCCCAGATTAAGGAGAGAATATTACAAGCAGCCAGGAAGAAACAATTTCAATATTGTGGAAACACAATCAGGATAATCCAGGATCTGGCAGCTTCTACACTGAGGGATTGAAGGGCCTGGAATGTGATATTCCGGAGGTCAAGGGAGCTGGGATTAAAACCAAGAGTCACCTACCCAGCAAAGCTGAATATCATGTTTCAGGGGAAAATATGGTCATTCAGTGGAATAGAGGACTTTCAAGCATTCTTGCTGAAAAAACCAGAGTTGAATAGAAAATTTGACATTCAGATACAAGAAGCAAGAGAAGCATGAGAAGGTAAACAGGGAAAAGAAATCATAAGGAACTTATCAAAGTTGAACTATTAACATTCCTACATGGAAAAAAAATAATTGTAACATATGAAACTTTTCTCAGTAGTTGAAGGGAATAGAAATATATATATATGTCTATATATGAGGGTATATGGGCATATGAATACATATGTGAATGTGTGTATATATGTTTACAGGTATACATAGGTAGAGGGCACAGGACCAATTTAACAGGAAGGGATGATACTTAAAAGGTGAAATTAAGAGGTGAGAGAGGAATATAATGAGAGGAGATGGGGAGAGACAGAGTGGGGTAAACTATCTCATACAGAAGAGGCAAGGGAAAATGGTTACAATGGAGGGGAAGAATAGGAAGGCAAAAGGGAATGGGTCAACCTTATTCCCATTGAATTTGGCTTGAGGAGGGAGTTAAATACACACTAAATAGGGTATCTCATCCTCTAGGAGAACAGGGGGTGAAGGGGATAAGAAGGGGGATGATGGAAGGGAGGGTAGGCAGGGGGGAGAGAGAGGTTGGAAGCACTCACTTTTGAAAATAGACAGGAGTAGAGTGGGTGGGAGGTAGGATGGGAGGGAGTGAAGTATAGTCAGTCTTTTACAATGTATCTACTATGTTATTGTTTTGCATTAGCAACACATGTGCAACCTATACTGAACTTTGTATCTTCCCAGTAGGGGTGGGTGACGGGGAAGGAGGGGAATGAATCTGGAATTGAAAGTTTTGAAATCAAATATTCAAATATGTATATATATATGTATACATGTGTGTGTATATATTTATATATATACACTATTATTGATACCATCTTACATGTAATTGAGAAATGGATGTGCAGGCACTGAGGCATAGAGATCCATTGGAAAAGTGGAAAGGGGTATGGGGGAAAATGTGGGAGAGAGCAGATTGGAGGAGGGATATCCTGTGGGACTGCTCTTTTGGGGTGGTGGGTGGGGGAGAAATGGGGAGAAAATTTGTAACTCAAAACCTGGCGGAAACGGATGATGTAAATCAGAAGTTAATAAAGCATTAAAAAAAAAAAAGAGAAAGTAACTTGTGCTGTCACCCAGGGTAGGCCACCTTCCCATTTGTAAAATGAAATTGGGATAGATGAGCAGGTCTCAGACTTCTTTGTGCTCTTAAAAATTATTGAGGACCCCAAAGAGCCTTTGTGTGGGTTATGTCTATTAGTGTTTACTGTATTAGTGTTAATATTAAATTGTCTTTGCATTATTATGAAAATAGTTTGGGGTTTCTCTACCCCCTGCAAGAGTAATTGGTGAATCTAGGGGCTGCTGTATCGCTCTTTGACAGTGGCTGGACCAGGTAATCTCCAAGGTACCTTCAGACTCTTCGGAAAGGTCTCCTATGGGAAGTGGTCCTGAGCTGTGCTCTGAAGGAAGCTGGGGATTCTGGGAGTTAGAGACAGAGTGTGAGAGCATTCAAGGGTACCGTAGGGTCGTATCCATGAGGGCAGCCGCCTCAGACACATTCCACCCCATTTCCTGGGTTCTGTACCTGCAGAACTCAATGGTATCCATTTCCTCAGGCATTATTTTCAAGGAGCCAGACTCAATGGTGTGGTTCAGGGCCAAAATGTTTCTTTGATACTTGTCTACAGGATGGCAGGGAAAAAGCTATTTTCAAGGATAAGAGAATGATTTCCTGGTGGGTCCTTTTTGTGCTGAAAGAATTCTAGTTAGCAATCTGCCTCCTTTCACTCTCAGCCAGTTAAAGGTCCTTGGTGGGGGTAGGGAGTTACGGGGAGGGGGTGACTGGATTGGGTGATATTGTTACTCATTTGTTTTCAGTCATGTCTGAGTCTTGGAAACCCTATTGGGGGTTTTCTTGCCATTTCCTTCTTCAGCTCATTTGACAGGTGAGGAAACTGAGGCAAGAAGGGTGAAATGACTTGTCCAGGGTCACACAGCTAGGAAGTGTCTGAGGCCAAATTTGAACTCAGGTCTTCCTGCCTTCAGAGCTGCCAAGCTGCCCTTGGCTTGGGTACAAAAGGTTGATTACTGAATGTTTAAGAGAAAGCACTGTATTCACAGGGTCCTAGGCAGGAGCCTTGGGAGATGATTTAAGCCAGCTGACTCCTTCTACAGATGAGGAAGCAGAGATATTAGGTGAGCTGTCCATGGTCACACAGGTGTCAGGTATTAAGTATTGGGATACCACAAGAAGAATTTTCAAGTTATAGAAGCAGGTACAAATCCATCTCCATCACTCTAGGTGTCAAGTCCACAAACATTCATTAAGTACCTCTTATGTGTCATGTGCTGTAATAAATACCAGTAATGCAAAGAAAGGCTAAAAAAAAGCAAACCCAACTCTTAACAGGGTCAAATGGGGGAGATAACAAGGAAGGCATTAAGATTAAGGAGGACTGAGAAAGGCAAGTTACCTAACCCTGTTTGACTCAGTTTCCTCATCTGTAAAATGAGCTGGAGAAGGAAATGGCAAAGCGTTCCAGTGTATTGGCCAAGAAAACCCCAAATGGGGTCATGGAGAGTTGGATATGAAATGACTGAACAATAATAAAAAGGAAGCCAGGGAATTGGGGAGGCAGAGATAAGGAGGGAGAGAGTCCTGGGTCTGGCAGCTGGCCATTGGAAATGTGGGGAGTGGGGATATGAAACAATAAGGAATGATGGATGTGTGACCCTGGGCAAATCACTTTTCCTCTCTATCCTTTGATTTCCTTATCTGTTAGGAAACAATAAGATCCAATGAGCTTCTCAACCTCTGGCTCCAAATCTTTCCCTTTCCCTAGGTACCCTGCCTCCTCAACATCAAGGCCCCTCTCCCAAAGAGAGCCCCTCTGAAGGCTGCCAGTACCAGCCACCAGCCTGTGGAGGTCTCAAGTGAGGGAGGAGTCTAGACCTGCCTCAATGGCTGCCTCTAGTTTCAGTGAAAACAGGAAGAATATTTTTGTGAGGAACAGATTTTGACTGCCCTGACTATTCCTCTGTTTCTCTCATTTCTAAAATGCTTTGAGGCAGTCAGTCTAACAGAACCACCCTGTTCCGTCTTGGACATCTTTTATTTGTTGGCTAGTTATATTGGAATCATGTAAACAGAAACACAGTCTCAATGCCCATTCCTCACACCATCTCCAAGCCACGCACAGGCTGTGGTGCCAGATTTCTTCTCTGTGTTACAGGTGAGGCATAGCTGTGTATCAGCGGGGCCATCCTCAGAGGGTTTGGGGCACTGCTTGGCCCTGAGACAGGCTAGCACTGCAACATTCCTCTCTTCTTTTTTTTAAACTAAAGTTTATTCCTGAGACCATATTGAGTTTTTATGTTCCTAGCTCTGCCTTCTGGGACCAAGCAAAACAAATCTAATCTTTCTTCCATATGACAAGCCTTCAAATACTTAAACAAAGCCATAATGCTCACCCTCCCCCGTCCTGAGTCTTCCCTTCTCCAGGCTAAACATTCCCAGTTCCTTCAATGGATCCTTATATGGGATGGACTGGACACCCTTCACTACATAGGTTGCCCTTCTCTGTATGCTCAACAAACTATCCATGTCCTTACTAAAATGTGGCCGTCAGGACTTAGCACTGCACTGCTTAGACCACCATCTAAGGCTGAAGGGATGCCAGAACTCATCTAATGCAACTCCCTTATTTTACAGATGGGGAAACTGAGGCTCAGGGGGGTAATCTGATCAGGGTAGAGGATAAAGCTAAGGAGGAGAAGTAACTTGATTCAGGTCATAATAATAGTAATTAACTAGGATTCCACTGCCGATGCTTTGACTTCAAATTCAAGGCTTTTGCCCACTAGGGTTAGGGAGAGCTGAGTGACTTTTGCCTTATGATCAGCTAGTTTGGGCTTTGCAACAAATAGGGGGTGAAGACCTTTGATCTATGGTGTTTTAAGCCAGAAACAAGTCACCAAAAATCCAACACACCCTGCATTAGGTGATTTAAACATTTGTCTAAGAAGTGGCAGTGGTTCAGATCTCAGCAGTTCCATGGGCTGGAGATGGTCCTTGCCTTGTGCCTTGTTTTAGAGGCAGTATGGTACAGTGGTTACAGCCCTTTCCACTCTTAAAAGCACCCATGCTGCTCTTAATGCATGGAGTGATGCTGGGTCCAGCCATGCACCAGGAGCCCAGTTCTAGGGCCAGCAGGTCACAAAACCACACTGTATTTCTTTGTTGTGTATGCCTCAGTGTCCATGGCCAAATCTCTGGCTGTATCCCTTACCTGTCCTTATCTGCCCTGCTTTGGAGGGATCAATCCCAGTCATGGTGTGGGACCACCTTAGTTTGAAGGTGAATGCTGCTCTCATACCCTTCTCTTGTAGCTCCTGCTTCCCCTTTGGTGCTACTTTGGGCATCTCCAATTAAGCTATGTGGTCTTCCCTGGCTGGTTATTTCATCAGTGCAGAGAGCTCCCCAGTTGGGGAAAGTTATCCACCACTACAGATTTCCACCTATTCTGTGGACATGTCTCTAAGCTTCTATGTGTCAGAGTTAGGGTTTGAGCAGCAGCAAAGAGAGACTTATGGGTTTTGGAGTCAAGAATGTTTGGGTTCAAATCATGCCTTAGATTCTTATTAGCTGTGTGATGTTAGACAATTTTCTTAATCTCTCTGTGCCTCAATTTCCTAATCTGTAAAATGACAGAGTTAGATTTAGTGGCCTTTAAGGTGGATATAAATCTACATTGCTATGATCCCAGGTTGCCCTGTGCCTGAATCTGGCTCTAGCTGGATTCTTACATGCTTATGTATCTCTCAAATATGTCAAATAAAGTAGTCTGTGGCTTTCCACAGTATCTGGCCCATGGATTTTTTATGAGAATCCCCTTTAGCTTCAGCGACAGACCCCACTCAACACAGAGTTAAAACCACTGGGGGTTGAGAGAATATCAGAGGAAAACCAGAAAATTTTATTTACAATGTAGAACAGGCAAGGAGCATGAGGATCTGACTTCTAATTTTAGAGATGATTCATTCAACGTGCCATAGCGTTGTCTCGAGTCTCATAAAAAAAGCCGGCAGGTGGCCATTAGTGTTACAAATCTTTTCCATTTTCTGGATGAAAACAGGAGTTTAGAATGCAGTGGGTGCAGCCTGAGAAAGACAAAAACAATATTAGCAAGTCTACCCAGAGACGGAAGGGACCTTGGCAACCATTGGGTCCGGCCGTGATGGCCAACACCCCAGCCTTTCAGTGAAGGCCTCCGATGTGCTGGGGACCCCTTCATGCTCCACCTCCCATCCAGACATCCACCAGGGCATGAGGATCTAGGCAGGGCGGGCAGCTTTCCATCTGCCCTGCTGTGATGCTCAGGCCCTTTCCCCACCAAATCCATTCTACCTCTGAGCCTGTAATCACCTGCCCGATCACTTAACCCCTGCCTGTATAAAACTGGAGAAGAAAATTCCCATTGCCTAGATACCATTCCAGTATCTTTGCCAAGAAAAGCCCATGGTCCACAGAGTCATGAAGAATCAGATGTGACTGAATGACTGAATGACAAAATGGCTCTTTTCATCATCCTGGTGATTCCCTAGAATAGATCTCCTGTCCCCGGCCCCCCCTCTTTCATAAGTATTTATCTTCATGATTGCACATGTATAGCCTGTATCAGATTGCTTAATGTCTCAGGGAGGGGAAAGGGGAGAGAGAGAGGGATAGAATATGGAACTCAAGACTTAATAATGCATATTAAAATTGTTTAAATAGTTTTTATGTGTAATCGGGAAGAATAAAATATCAATTAAAAATAAGTATTTACCCTCCCCTGAGAATGTAAGCTCCCTGTGGGCAGGAACTGTCTCACTTTTACATATGTAACTCTAGTAACATCATAGGGGCAAGGTGGCACAGTGGACTCTTGGGTCTGGGGTCAGGAAGATCTGAGTTCAAATCTAGCCTCAGACATTGACTAGCTATGTGACCCTGGACAAGTCAATTAACTTTATTTGGCTCACTTTCCTCATCTGTCAAATGATCTACAGACTGAAATGGCAACCCACTCCAGTATCTTTGCCAAGAAAACCCCAAATTGGGGGCACATAGCATGGAACACAACTAAAAATGACGGAGCAACAATGATAAAGTCCTTTTCCAGCTCTAAATCTGTTTGTATGTTTTATGAGCTCTTGACCCTTGCAATAACAGACCCAAAGTGACAGGAAATATCATAGTATGTAAATGTGTCAAAGGAAATTCAAGTAAACACACAGGATTGATTCTGGAAAGGGCTCTAGGGATCATCCAATCCAATCTCCTCACTTAGGAGGAGGAAGCTGGAGATGAGAGAGGCTCAGTGATCTTTGTTGGGGAGGGGTCATTGATGATGAAATGATGATGGTTTAAAAAAAGAATAATACATGGTACAGCATTGAGAGATAAAGAAAAAGACAAAGAAAGAGAGGGGTTAGAGATGGAGAAAGGCAGAGAGATAGGATCAGGGAGGCAGAGAGAGATGGAGAGATTATACAAGGTGCAAGGCAAAGAGAGGTTAAAGACTTGCCCGGGATCACACAAGTAAGTGTTTGAAGCTCAATTTGAACTCTGGTCTTCCTGACTTCAATCCCAGTGCTCCAAGCACTATGGCATCACCAAGAGTTAGTATTTCCCCAAAGTAGAATGAAGTAGGTTTCTCCCCAAAGATAGTCTTCAAGTCTAGACTGGATGACCCATTTGTTGGGTATATATAATGGAGACAACTTTCAGGTCAGGATGGGATTGGATGGACCCAAGATCTATTTCGGCTCTACAATTCTGTGATCCCATGAACGTTCCTAATTTTCAGTATTTCCTTGGTAGACAGCATCTGAAAGAGAAATTCTCAACTTGTGGTCCCTGGGAGTCCCTGGGTAGATTTCAGGGGGTCCATGAACTTGGATGGTGAAAGAAATACAACTTTATATTCACAGACTGAAGTTTAGCATTTCTTTTAATTCTTTAAAAACATTTTTAGTAAGGGTTCATGAGTAACAATTTGTCACATACCAACAATTGAATCATTCTTATCTAGTTCCCCTCTCTCACTTTATAGATGTAGAAAGTGGTAACATTTATTTGTGGGAGAATGGAAACAAAAACCCAAGAGGTCTGACTTGGGGCTAGGCCAGCTATTGTTTCTTTCTCCCAGTTCCTCTCCTTCCCTGCTCCTCCTCCCTTGCCTAATTTGGTCAAATCCTGCTAGGGAAAACCTCCCCCTCTCTCACCCTCAGCCTCCCTACATCCAGGTGTGATGAGTGCATGAATCCAAGTGAGTAAACATCTCCTGTTGCTACTGCACCTACCCAGCCTGGACAAATGATCTGGAAGAGTCCTTGATGTAGTTGTTTGTTAGCTTTGATTTCTGACCTAGGACCCCATGTTTCCACCAGCAAATCAGCAGCTGTCAATTCCTGGGGCTGTAATGCCCTGTGGATGCATCCTCCCAACCCCTCTCCCTACTGCCCCCACCTCCACCCCAGATAAACCCACAGACTGAGGTGTCTTCCTACTTTGGTGGACTTTCAACTCCAATGGTTCCCCATCACCGTTAGGAACAAATATAAGCCCCTCTATCTAGAACCCTGCCATCAGAACCCTGGATGACATCCACAGGCATTAAAAGGAGATGAGCCTAGAAAAACAATGTGGGTAAAGAATTCCCATTGCCTAGATACTGGGCGAGACCCAGAAGAGGAGACAAAGCCACCTTCCAATCAGTCAACTAATCAATCAATCAACCACAGAGTCCTCTCCTACGTGCAGATCTCAGCAGAAGACACAGACCTGACACATACATGTAAAAACACCAGAAGACATCTCCTCTTCCAAGGAGGTCAGCTTACACTTTCTTGGTGCAGTCCTTTCCTTGACCACTACAACACCCAGGGACCTTGGCCTCCTTCGTCTATAAAGGCTGTACTTGTAAGGGTTCATAACTAGGGTGGGGGATTGGAGGCCATTGCTCCAGTTGTCCCTATCTTTCCTCCAGCTCAAAATCTCCCACCTCCAAGTACTCACATGTTTATGTCTCTCACAGCAACTTCTGGGGACTTATTAGCTTAGGATAAAACCCTGCAGGAGACCCTGCTGATAGCATGATTCCAATTCCATCTCTCTATTTTTCGTAAAGGTTGCAGGATGATCATGGAAGAAACTCTTACATATTACCCAAAAGGAATTTCAATGTTGTGATTTAGAGGGGGGACAACCTAATAACAATCCCAATTCCAAATCAGGCAAAACGCCCCTTCCATTTAACAACAGAAAAGTCTAAGAATCTCCCCAGTAAATATAGTGCTGGAAATGTACCTCATGAGAACTGATGGGATCAGCAAAGGATAGAGGATGGGGAAGGAAGAACTGGGGACCTGGCATCTCTAGTGCCCCAATGAATGGCCAGGCTAAAGGAATGGGAGATGGATAAATGAGCCAGCCAGGGAGCATAGCATCTTGGGTCACATATCTAGAGCTGACCAGAGCCTCAAAGGAAGATCATTCCATCATAGGATCATAGACACGGAGCTGTATAGAACCTCAGGAGGCAACTAGTCTAACCTCATCACTTTACACATGAGGAAACTGAGGCCCGGGGAAGGTAAGTGATTTTCCCATGCTCACAGAGGGAGTATGCTGCCTCCCAGGAGCCTGGTCAGACAAATTTACCCATTTGATATTTGGTGACAGGTCACTCCACGTCACTCCACTTACTCAAGATGTGTCCAGTGGTGCCCTATGTCCCCTCAGATTAAATTCTAACTCATCTGTTTGGCACTTAAAGCCTTTCACAACCTAGTCTGAATCTGTCTTTCCAAACTAATTTCTCCTCTCTCTTTGCCATGCACTCTCTATCCCACCCAACCTAGCTTGCTTGCAGTCCATAGTATTCTATCTCCTAAAGGCACGGACTGTCTCCCATGTCTGGAATGTCTTCTCATCATTTTGTAAAGCTCCTTTCAAGGCTAACATGCCAATTCCTACAATAAGATCTTTTCTCGATCCCAAATTATTAATGCTGCACCATCCCCATTTACATTGTAAACATTTTGTATTTAACCAATCTCTGTACATGGTTTTTCCCCAAGTAGAATTGTTGGGTGGGCGAGAGGACAGATGAAGGGGTTGGTTCTGTACAGAAGAAAAAAAAAATCAGTGACTCGATGCATTGTTCCTCATGATAGTGGGTGCCTAATTAATGATTATTGAATTGAATTTTATTGAAACTGTTATAAGAGAATCTCAGGGAGGGATGTCATCAGAGTTGCTGGGTCAGACCTAGCAGAAGGAGTCTCATTCCATGGATATAAGCTGGGAGGTCCTAATTTGTAAAGGTTGCTTTGAAAATGGATCCCTGGGAATTCTGAACCCAATGTGGCCCCAAAGAAAATGGGGCTCATGGACAGACGATGATGTTAGTCTGTAGATTAGAGAAAATGGGTTTTCTAAAAAATGGGGGCTTAATATCAACTCTGAGGTGGCCGCACTTAAAATACAAGGTAAAATTCATCAAAGCTCAGCAAATGTTCTGTGGATTTTAACAACTGTATTGCTTCAAGTGCTATGGCAGTTTGACTTTAAAGCAGGACCTTTCTATTTGCTTTGACTTGGGCTGAAGTTTATTGACTATTAGATGGATAGATGGATGGATGATGGATGGATGTATAGAGAGATAGATTACAGAAGGATAGATAGATAAGATAGGTAGATAGGTAAATGGCTGTATGGATAAAGACAGATGGATAGAAAGACAGATATTTAGATAGATAGATAGATAGATAGATAGATAGTCTGATTGGTAATAATTTGAAAACAGAGAGGAAGCTTACTCTGCAACCACAGATTCTGGCTAATTTTAGGGTCCATTGCATTCCATTCAATAAAACAAACCTTTATTAGGGTCCTGCTGTGTATGGTGTGCTGTTGTAGAATAGTATAGTGGGACTCATGTATACAAACATATATACACATATAATCTATAATATATACACATACATGTGTGCTTCTATACATATATGCATCGATCACTATAGATAAACAGATAAATGTATGTCTGTACATATGCTCATGCACATGTATTATATATGTACACATATCACATAAGTAAATACAATATATATGTATGCATGTATATATGCATGTGTATATATATAGGTGTGTATGTGTGTACACATGCATGTATGTGTGTATATATTTATATATATGTGTGCATATATAGATACATAATTTAGAACTGGAAGGGAGCTCAGAGGCTCATTTCTTTTAAAATGAAGAAGCTGAAGTTCAGAGCTATTACATGACTTGCCAACACCAGACAAGTAATTGTCACCAGGGGTAAATCTAAACGCAGCTCCTCTGATGCTAGACCTCCCTGGTACCAATACAATCACCTTCTGTTGGTGACTCCATTCTAGTAGGGCCAGTCCTTGTGCCTTCTCTTATGAGCCCATGGTCTCCTAATCCCCCCAATCCTCCCCTCCCCCATACACACACCCCTTTCTGACTTCTTCATTTAGTCATTAAACTTGCTTAGATGAAAACCTCTGTTTAGCTTGGTTAGATTTAGTTCATATCATTTATATGATTCATGGAGCCCAAAATAAATCCCCTTCAAACCCTTGGCAGTCTCAGTCCAGCCAATAAATTCTTGAAATGCCTTGCTGGAAATTTCATGATATAGAAGGTGGATGCCTCCACTAAAATCCTTCTCCCATGACTCCTTATGGTTTGGAGGTGACCTTAAGGTCTCAAAGACTGTACTCTGTCTAGATCCCGCTAACTTGGAAAGATTTTGGATGTAGGTCTGACTGTTACCCAAGGACCAGCTTAGCTAGCATCAGAGAGGTCCACACCAGAGGACTGGCCACCAGCTGGTTGGTGGCTTTGCTTGTTTTTGGCCAGAGAATGAAATAAAGCTTCTTCCTGAGATAGAGATGGACTGTGACCCACATGGATAGAGGAGTGTTCATACTGATAAAAGTCACAGGTCTCTTGAAACATTGCAGGCAAACGTTGAGAGAAGCAGTGAGTTTAGAATAATTAAGCTTTGGACTTAGCTCTGACCTTTAAGTAATGCAAAATTAGCAATAACCTGAGTAAAAGCAGTGACTTTTTTGTCCTTGAACTCATATGTATGCAGGAAGAAAATGCCAAATATAATACATACACAAAAATAAGATGTCAGGAATTGTTTTTTTGTAAAATTTAGAGAAAGGATTACTCTGCCAGAAAAATGAAGAATAAAGATAGCTCAAAGAGGATAAGAGGTATAAAAAGTCAAAATTCTGAATATATAATCATAACTATCTGAATGATTTTTTTGTTTTTGGAGAGATGACATATAATGAGACTGATGTGACCACACAGGGAGCTCTCTAAAAAATTAAAACCTAAATACACAATATATGGATGATGGAAAGAGGGGCACTTTCCAAAAGGGAATTTAAAAGAGTAGCATATACCTGTGAGACTAGTTTCAGGAAGTCTAAAGCTCAAAGTGAGCATAAAAGCTTTTGGAAAACACTAAAACAGCCAGACAATTTTTTCTACTCTTGAAATGCGTATAAATCAAGTATAAAACACCAGAATTGGAGTCAAGAAGGCCTGAGTTCAAATCTGACATCAGATACTACCTATGTGACTCTATGCAAGTTAATGAATCAGTCTGACTCAGTTTCCTCATATGTAAAATGGGGATAATAATAATACCTACCTCCCAAGGTTATTGTGTGGACTAAATGAGATGATATTTGTAAGATATTTTGCAAACCTTAAATAACTATGTAAATATCAGCTAACAGCATCATCATCATTAAGTAGTTAGATTATGAGGAGTTAGAAGAGAACAGTGATCACTAGGAGTTAGCGTAGGTTCATAAAGAGCAAATCATGCCAATTCAGTCTCACTGACTCTTATTTTGACAGTGTTGCTCCGCTGGTAGAGATTCTGTGAATGTTGGAGATACATCACTTCTATTACTCTTTAGCAGGAGCTGTATGACTATCTGATGGGGATGCTGAAAGAGGTAGAATTTTATAGAGAATTTTAACATTTGCAAAGTGCTTTACAAATATTATCTCACTTGATTCTTACAATAACCTGGAGAAGTAGGTGCTATAAAATATCCATTTTATAGATGAGGAAAGAGAGTCACACAAAAGTTAAGTGATAAACATTTTTTTATAGATTGTAAAATTTTTTACTAGGTCATTACAATGTCATGTCCCTTGGCATAAAACTTACCTATTTGCAGGCACTGGTCACATAGTTATTAATTATCTGAGGTGGGACATCTACTTGTATTATGAAGTTTATTTTAATTATTGATCTTTTTGATTTCATGTCCCCTTTATTTCCAAATATATCTGACTCACATTGTTCAGTCATGTTGGACTCTCTGTGACCCCATTTGGGGTTTTCGTGGCAAAGATACTGAAGTGGTTTGCCATTTCCTTCTCCAACTCATTTTACAGATGAGGAAACTGAGGCAAAGAAAGTTAAGTGACTTGTCCAAGGTCACACAGCCAATAAGTGTCTGAGACTGGATTTGAACTCACAAAGATGAGTCTTCCTAATTCCAAGCTCAGTGTTCATGTTCAGTGTTCACCATGCCACCTACCTGTCCATCTCTGCCTTCTATGTCCCCTTTATTTTCACATAGATCCTTGTCCTTATTTCCAAATATACCTTTGCCTTTTCTCTATCCAGAGAAATTAAAACAAATAGAATGGAAAAAAAATTAGTTCGGTAACACTTATCAGCACATTAATTAAGTGTGATAGTATATGCAGTATTACACATTCATAGCCTTTCCCTTTGGCAAATAAGGGTGGGGGAGATGTATATTCTCATCTTGTTTGGTTTTTTTTTTTTGTTTCTTTTTTGGAGGGGGAAGGCAGGGCAATTGGGGTTAAGTGACTTGCCCAAGGTCACACGGCTAGTAAGTGTCAAGGGTCTGAGGCTGGATTTGAACTCAGGTCCTCCTGACTCCAGGGCTGGTGCTCTATTCATTGTGCCACCTAACTGCCCCGCATATTCTCATCTTGAAGAGATGACTCATACTTAGTATCCTGTCATAGATTTCAAGCTGGAATGGCCATTTGATAACATTTTACATAGCCCACTCCTCTGGTCCAGCGGCAGTTAGGTGGCTCAGTGAATAGAGTGCCCAATCTGAAGTCAGGAAGACCTGAGTTCAAATCCAGTCTCATATGCTTACTAACTGGGTGACCCTGGGCAAGTCACTTAACACTGTTGACCTCAGTATCCTCCTCTGTCAAATGAGCTGGAGAAGGAAATGGCAAACTAGTATCTTTGCCAAGAAGTTGTGAAGAGTTGGAAACACAACAACTCATCCAATCTATCTGGTGGCCCAGTAAATATAGTGCTTGACTTGGGATCAGGAAAAATTGAACTTGAATTATACCTTGTGCAGGCACTAGTGATGGGGTCCTGGGGAAGTCACTTAGTCTCAGTTTCCCCATCTGTAAAACAGTATTAATAAAAGCACCTACTTCCCAGGTTGTTGTGAAGATAAAAGACAATACATGTGAAAACACTTTACAAATCTTGCAGCACCATATAAATGTTTTGTTTTAATAATGAGCCATGCAAGGAGGATAGACTTGCTTCTGGTCAGGCAGTTAGTTAGTAAGTTAATAAGTGTCAGAACCGAATCCGGATTAGAACCTGGGTCTTCTGAGGTCAAATCCAGGGCTCTTTTTGTATCCCCAGGCTGCTTCTCCTCTCAGTGTGTTGGGACGATGAATAGAATAGCTTTGAAGGCCTCTTCCATGTCTGTGGTGCTTGATCCTGGGTGACCTGGTGTTTAATGTTTAAATGACCATCTCTTGTTTTCATCACTTTCACATGGCCCTTGTTTGGCGAAGCTGGAGGCACTTATCAGGGAGTCTTTCTAATGAGGGCAGTGATCTATCCTGGCTTGCGTCCACACTTCAGTGGCAGCACTATGACTCATCTACCCTCCCATGAACAATGAAAACTGATTTTAGACACTCACATTGTCAGGGACCATCCCTGCCCTCTGCCCTGGGCTCAAGGCTCTCTTCTCCTGCTGTGGAGTTTGATGTCATTTGAAAGCATACCAAAGTGTTTGGTCTCCATGGATGAACTGTCTGAACAGCATTCATGTGCAAAAGACCTGGGCATTTGAGAGGACACAGGTGCAGGAGGAGCCAATGGGGGAGCGGGGAGGAGAGTGACCTGGATGTGGAAAGGACGAAGGTAATTAGAGGCTATGCTCATAGGAGTGTATGGTCCAGACCAGACCATGGGCTTAGATCACAAATGCCCCACTACACTCACCACTGTCAGACTTCATCCTATTCTGTTCTATGGCTGTGTTCTATTCTGGATTCCATACTTTAAGAGAGACATTGACAAACAGAGACCTGGAGAAGGGAACTTTCTATTGAAGGCCACCCATATACTAAGGCAACATTGGAACCCCAGGTACTCTTACCACCCTACTATGAGTCCGACCCCCTCATTTTACAGATGGGAAAACAGAGCCCTGGAGAAGTGGGACTTCTTTCTCCAGATAACCCAGCTAGTTAGAGACTAAATCAGTATTGGAGCTGGGTCTCCTGACTCAGAAGATGGGGTTTTCCACTGTAACCATCTCCATTAGCTTTTCTACACACTCTTGCAGGGAATGCCCCATGCCAAAAAAAAAATATGTTCCAATATAGACTACCAGATAGGATTTTCTTTGAGAGCATATAAACATTTTTTCATAAATTGTAATATTTTCATGAGACCATCCTAATGGAATTTGAATTTGCAGTGTCAGGCTTTCTATGAAACTGTGGGGCTTGCATTCTATCAAAGAGAAAATATGCGTGCGCGCACACACACACACACACACACACACACCTTTCCATATGAAATAAATACTTAAATACAAGATAATTTTGGGGGAGGCATTATACCTAAGGGTGGGTCCATCAGTGGGTAGAGTTCTGGGCCTAGAGTCATATAGGTACTAGTTATGTGACCCTGGGGCATCTGAGTGCTTTAGTCAGGCACTTACTAGCTGTGTGACCCTGGGCAAGTCACTTAACCCTGTTTGTCTCAGTTTCCTCATCTATCAAGTGAGCTGGAGAAGAAAATGGCTAACCACTCCAGTATATTTGCCAAGAAAACTCCCAATGGGGTCATTAAGAGCCTAATGATGGGTTGAATTTTCAACGATAGTTTTAATCATTGAATTGAGTTAAATTAAAATGGGGCAGTCCCAGCTCCATGGCCTGCCTTTGGGATTTTAATGAAGCTTTTGGTCCACCTCTGGCTTTACTTCTTGGAAGCTGTTTGCCAGCCCCTCTAGACCCTTGGAACCCACCAGTGGGCATTCTCTGGTTCTTTCTTCTTAGCTCCTTGTGGTAGATGACAATTGAGGGGTGGGTGTAAGGTAAGGTAGAGCTTACTTGTGTCCTGAAGCAAGACAATGCAATGGAGTTAAAGGTAAAAGAAAAAAAAGAGATAAATGAATGAATGAATGAGAAAATAAGCATTTAGAAAACCCTTTATTATGTCCCAGAACTGTGCTAAGCATTGGGAAGACAAAGAAATATGAACACAGTCAGTCCTTGTTTATTAGGAGCTCACATTCTAATAGAGGCCAATGTGGGAATAAACATGAAAATAGATAACTGTATAGGCAACATATACAATATAAATGCATAGGCAATATATACAGAGTAAGTGGTCAAATTTAATCTGAGAGGAGAAGAAATTAGAAGAGCTGGTGGGACTAGGAAGGTGGTACTTGTGTTGACTCTTTTTTTTCCTTTGTGATCACATGAAAGAAATTTATTTTTTTTAATTGTTTATTTTTAGTTTTCAACATTCATTTCCACAAGATTTTGAGTTACAAATTTACTCCCCATATTTCCCTTACCCCACCCCAAAATAGCTATTCTACTGAATATCCCTTCCCCCAATCTGCTCTCTCTTATATCCTGCCCCATTCTCCCTCCCCTGACTTTCTAGAAGGGCAAGATGGATTTCTATACTCAGTGCCTGTATATCTTATTTCCCAGCTGCATGTAAAAACATTATTTAAACATTTGTTTTTAAAACTTTGATTTCAAAATTCTTTCCCTTCTTCCCTTGTCACTCACCCCTACTGGGAAGATAAGCGCTATTCAATATAGGTTGTACATGTGTAGTTACACAAAATGTTTCCACAGTAGATATATTGTGAAAGACTAAATATATTTCCTTCATCCTATCCCACCCTCCATGTACTCAGTTTTATCTTTTGACCCTGTCCTTTTTCAAAAGTGTGTGCTTCTAACTACTCCCCTCCCAAACTCCCCTCCCTTCTATCATTCCCACTCTTATCCTCTTCCCCTCTATTTTCCTGTAGGATAATATACCCAAATGAGTGTGTATGTTATTCCCTCCTTAAGTCAAAGTCAATGGGAGTAAGGTTGACCCATTCCCTTTTACCTTCCTGCTCTTCCCCTCCATTGTAACAGTTTTCTCTTGACTCTTTTATGAGATAATTTACCCTATTCTATCTCTCTCTATCTCCTTCTCTCATTATATTCCTCTCTCACATCTTAATTTTATTTTTTAGATATCATCCCTTCCTATTCAACTGATCCTGTGCTCTCTGTCTATGCATACATGTACACATATATACATACCCTCACATATGTATTTATACACACATATACCCTCCTATATAAATATATAAATGCATGTATACATATATATACACACATATGTATATATATACATATATATATTCCCTTCAACTATTCTCATACTAAGAAAAATCTCATGAGTAAAATTATAGTTTTTCCATATAGGAATGTAAATAATTCAACTTTAATGAGTTCCTTATGATTTCTTTTTCCTGTTTACCTTCTTATGCTTCTCTTGTTTCTTGTATTTGAAAGTCAAATTTTCTGTTCAGCTCTGTTTTTTTCATCAATAATGCTTGAAAGTCTTCTATTTCATTGAATGACCAATTTTCCCCCTGAAACATACTCAGTTTTGCTGGGTAGGTGATTCTTGGTTTTAATCCCAGTTCCTTTGACCTCTGGAATATCATATTCCAAGCCCTTTGATCCCTTAATGTAGAAGCTGCTAGATCTTGTGTTATCCTGATTGTGTTTCCACAGTACTCAAATTTTTTCTTCCTGACTGCTTGTAATATTTTCTCATTGACCTGGGAACTCTGGAATTTGGCTATAATATTCCTAGGAGTTTTCTTTTTGGGATCTTTTTCAAGAGGCAATCAGTGAATCCTTTCAATTTCTACATTGCCCTCTGGTTCTAGATTATCAGGGCAATTTTGCTTGAAAGTTTCTGGAAAGATGGTGTTTAGGCTATTTTTTTGATCATGGCTTTCAGGTAGTCCAAGGATTTATTCTCCAGGTCAGTGTTTTTTTTTCAATGAGATATTTAACATTACTTTCTGTTTTTTTCATTTGTTTGGATCTGTTTTATAGTATCTTGATTTCTGATAAAGTCACTAGCTCCCATTTGCTCCAAGCTAATTTTGAAGGAATTATTCTCTTCAGTGAGTTTTTGAAATTCTTTTTCCATTTGGCAAATTTGGCTTTTTAAGGCATTCTTCTTCTCATTGGCTTTTTGGGCCTCTTTTGCCATTTGAGTTAGTCTATTTTTTAAGGTGTTATTTTCTTCAGTATTTTTGGGTCTCTTTTAGCAGCTGTTGACTTGCTTTTCATGATTTTCTTGCATCATTCTTTTTTCTCTTCCCAATTTTTCCTCCACTTTTCTTACTTGATTTTCAAAATCCTTCTTGAGCTCCTCCATGGTCTGTAATCAACTCATATTTTTCTTGGAAGCTTTTGGTGCAGGAGTTCTGACTTTGCTGTCTTCCTCCCACTCCATGCTTTGATCCTTTTTGTCCCCAAAAAAGGATTCTATGGTCTGTTTGTGCTTCCTCTGCTTGCTCATTTTGCCAGCCAATTACTTGACTTTTGAGCTCTTTGTCAAAGTAGAACTCTGCTTCCAGAGAGGAGAGCTTTGTCCCAAATTTCTGGGGTTTTCTCAAACATTGTCAGAAGCGTGAGGAGGGTGCCTTCTCTACAGACACCACACTGGCACACCTGCCTTTCTCACCCCAGGATCACCACCCAAGACAGCAACCCAGATCCAAGCAGGTTAAAGCAAGAGCAATTACCCTCTGAATGGTTGCTTGGTCCTCCTATGATCTGCAGACTAGGAACACTGGAAGCAGCCATGAGACAGCCACCTTGCCTCTGCCACCTCTCACCCTGGGGGCAGGGGCCAGACCGTGCTCTTAGGTCAGCTGGTTCCGTCAGAGTTCTCCACTGACCTTTTTTTCTCTTTTTTGGCATTTATGGGTTGAGAAGTCTAGAAACTGCTTCAGCTGCTGGTCATTCACTCTCCTGAAGTCTGCTCCAGCTGCCGCTGGCCGGAACCTCAAGGCTTGCGGGACTGTCCCCGGCTTCCAGAGCACTGGGATAGACTCTTCCTGTCAGCCCGCTGGGCTGCCTTCAGTAGGAAATTTGTTTCTCTCTGTCACTTTGTGGGTTCTGTAGCTCTAAAATTTGTTTAGAGTCATTTTTTTTACATCTATTGGAATTGAGTGGGGCCAGAGCCCACTCCAAGTTCTTGCTTCTACTCTGCCATATTGGCTCCACCTGCTTTTGTTGACTCTTGAAGGAAGCCAGGGAAACTGAGGCAGATGAGGAGAGAGACCATTCTAAACATCGAGGACACTGAAGATACTAGGAATGTCATGATATTGGAAGATCAAAGAATGCATGAAAATGAATGGCTGGCAAGATGGCAAGGGCTGTAGACATTAAACAGAACTCTATTGATTTAAACATGAAGTCACTGGAGTTTATTGAGTAGGGGGAGTAAAGGTCAGATCTTCGTTTTTAAAAAATCACTTTGGGAACTGAATGGAGGATGAATTAGAATGGGGAGAGGCCCAAGGCAGAGAGACCCATTAGAAGGCAATTTCAATAGTCCAGGTAAGAGGTAATGAGGGCCCAAACCAGGGTTATGGCTATGTGAGCAGAGAGATGGAGACATATGGGAGAGATGTTGTGAATTGAGCAAAGACAAGTCTTGGTGACAAATTGGATGTGTGGGGTGAGAGTGATGAATCAGAGATGATCTTAAGAGCCTGAATTATTGGGAGGATGGTGGTGTCCTTGATGGAAAGAGGAAAGTCCTGAAGAGGGGAAGGTTTGGGAGGAAAGAATTCATTTTGTTTTGAAGATAATTGAGTTTTAGATGCTTACAGGATTTCCACTTCCCCAATTGACAGACTTTATTTCCTATTCTTTAGTACAACAAAATGTGCTGCTATAAATATGTGTGTATATATATATATGTATATGTGTGTATATATACATACATATATATGTCTATATATATTTACATGTGGCTTCTTTTTCTTTGATCTCTTTGGAGTATATGTTCGTGTATACACATATATGCACACACATACATACATGTATGAGCACACATATATGTACATACATATACACACATGTAGTATCATTGGGTCAAAGGCTATGAAATGAAATGACTTCTTACATATAGTTCTAATTGCTTGTCCGAATGGCTGGCCCAAGCCACGGTTCTACCAAGTTTGCCTCTGCCTCCCTGTGCTCCCATCCTCCCCCAGCCTCTCCAGCAATGGCTGTTTTGGGGGTTTAGTCAGCTTTGCCAGTCTAACAGAGATGCCTTCATGTGCACTTCCCTTATTATTAGGGATTTGGAGTATTTTTTCCATGGGGCTGTTTTTAAAGACTGCCTATTCATATCCTTTGGCTATTATCTATTGAGGATGACTTATCTTCTCAGACTTAAGTGTTGCCTCTGAGAAAAATTTCCCTGATTCCCCACTTAGTGCTTTATCCTCAGATTATTTGGTATTTATCTGTGGACATGTTGTATTTCCCAGGAAGCACCTTGAGAATAAGAAATGTTCCTTTTTGTCTCTGGATTCCCAGAACTCAGCACAATGCCTTGCCTACAGTAGACACTTATTAAATTTTTAAAAATCGAATTGATTTTTAGGGGGCTTGATTTTGCTGGTGCGAGAGGAACAGCTCTACTGGGTGCAGTAATGGGAAGGGTAGAAACCATTCTTAACTCAGCTCTTTGCAAAGCACGATAGCTCTGGAGTCTGACATCTTGGATTCAAATCTCAGCTGACGATGGGACAAATCAATTCATTTCACTGGGTTTCTCCATCTCTAAGATGAGGGGGCTGGACCACATTACATCAGAGGCCCCTTATACCTTCTGCTTGGGTCCTGGCCACTTATTCAGGGTTCCTTCATATCCTAAGATTTCACAAGGGCATAGACAAGATGATAGTTGATGTATTCCTCAGTTATAAGAATAACATATTTTCCCCTGTCTTTAGTGATGGACAAAAGTCAAACTATGTAGATTAATAGCTGGCATTTGGGTTTTACAAAGCCCTTAACATATAGAATTTCTTTCATTTGAACCCCAGAATCATTTTTTCAGGGACCTCCTTATGCCCATTTGACAGATGGGTAACTGAGGCTCCCACAGGTGATATAATTTGCTTAAGGTCACATGGCTAGCAAATGGCAGAGGTGGGTTTTGAACCTTGATCCTCTGACCCCCAAATTAGTGCTCTTTTCACTATACTCGGCAGTCTGTCAACACTCGGATGCAAATGTTCATTTGGGAAATGCTAATTTTATAATGAACTCAAAGCTGACTGACAGGAGGCAGAGCAATAGTGAGACAGACAAATTAGCACAGGATATAGCTCAGAGGAAGAGAGAATTTAATAAAAACACAGAATCTCTAAGTTGGAAGGAGCCTCAGAAATCTTCTCTTTCAAATCATACTTGACCAAACCCATGCTAAAACATCATCAGCCAGCTTTTGCCTGAAGACTTGGAATGAATGGTTGCCCATCCTACTTTTAGGCAACTAATTATTGGGAAGAATTGCCATATATGGAGCTGACTTCTTCCATTTTTTGCTCCTTATCTGACCCTGCTTCTCATCTGTTGTAACCTCTTTTTCCCCATTAGAAGGTGGGGTTGTTAAATCGTCCGTCGGAAGGGAACAAAGATGTAGGACACAGCTCTCAGGAAAAATGGGACTTGAACACAAAAAGATCAGTCAACACTAGGAAACATGAGCCAAAACATACCCTACCCTCAGGGAACTTACATTCTATTGGGGGTGCTCTATGTATGTCAGCAAGAACAGGGGATGGATTTTACAGGTACAGGGGAATCCGGAGACAGGAAACTCCCTTTACCAATGTAGGTCAGCACCTTCTGTGTAATTTATGATCTTAGAGAGTCCCTAGACAATTGAAAAGTTGTGACTTGTTCAGAATCACCAAGCTAGGATGTGTCAGAGGCAGGATTTGAGTCCAGGCCTTCCTGGCCAATTCTCCATCCACATTAATGTCTCACAAGTAAGTTAATATGTAGAACATAGAATATAAACAATATGGAAAATGATTCCTAGAGGGAGGCAAGTACCCATAGCTGAGGGGATCAGAAAAGGCCTTTCAAAGACCTTTTGAAGACCCCCACTTGAGCTGGGGGTCTCATCCAACCCCCTTGGCCCCACCTTGCCTCCCAGACCATCATGGGGATGCTGTCTGCAATCCTTCTCTTCACTGTCTTCTACTTCCGAGCCCCACTGGGTTGTTTGGTGACACTCTCAGCTCCTGGCAGTGAGACTGAGCTGCCAAGCCTCCAGTCACACTCCTGGCACCTGGGTCAGGGGGCTCCCTCTGTGCCTGTAAAATCAATCCAGCAAAACACAAATTCCATAAAGGAGACAGTTCAAATGAACCAAACAATTTCTTTGTTGTTAACGTGGAGCCAAATCAGGGACCTGGCAAAAGTTTCTGCTTCTTCAATTGCTTGTTTTGGCCTGGAAGATTGAGTCAAAAAGATGGTACAAAACACCCCCTGAAACGAGTCCATGACACTCTCTCCCATGGGCACCTAAAGATTTCAGGGGAAAGTGAGCTTATGCTTAGAATATCATGCTTAAGACACAATGAAAATTACCCCAGCACCAAGCCTAGAGTTCCCCTCCAGCGTGTCTAACAGTGTTAAGTTGCTAGCAAGGTGCCTGCCAGCATTAGCAGAGGGAATTTCCTCACCTGGGAGTTCCCTAGGTCAGTGAAGTCATAGGTTCCCTCCCTTCCCATCTGTCAATCCATCCCTGTCTCTTGGAGATGGGTTCTTGAAAAAGGGGAAGGCAGGCAGCCTCAGAGGAAGCTAGAGGGAGGGAGGAAGACAACCGTGGGCTGACTTTACAACCTCCCCCAAGGCCCGCCATCAAGGTGAGTGTCTGCAACATGGACAGGGCCCAGGGACCTGGCCTGTGTTTTGCTGGATTCTTCATAGGAGAGAATTCATCTTCCCCAGATCAATAGACAATTTGTTGTGGGGGCTGGGAGAGCTTTGGCTGCAAACCCATGATACGGGGATGGAAGGTGCTGTGAAGCCTTCTGGGTAAAGTTCCTAAGGCCTTAAGAGACTCCCACTCATCGGATCTTAACTCCACTGCACTGGCTCTTCAGCTCTCCCACTGGGGATGTTTTCTCCCACCCTTCCCTTTTTTCCAGGCCCTGCTCAAGCTCTGTGCTCCCAATGAAATCTTATATGACCCCAGAGCCTATTGGGATGCTGACTCCTTCAGACTGGAAAGAGTTCACAGTCTGGAGCTGGGAGAGACATGGGTTTGAATTTCTGCTCTACCCCTTGGGGATCATATTCCTAGACCTGGAAGGGACCCTACAGGTTACTTAGTCCAACTCTCTCATTGTATAGGTAAGGCAGCTAGGTGCCACAGTGGATGGAGAGCTGGGCCTGGAGTTAGGAAGTCACAAGCCAAAATCCCACTTACTAGCTGTGTGACCCTGGGTAAGTCACTTAACCGCTGCCTGCCTCAGTTTCCTCACCTGTAAAATGAGGAGATTGGGCTTGATGGCCTCTAAGGCCCCTTCAAACTGTAATTCTGTGAGCCTGCGATCAAGGCTCTTCCAAACTGCCATGTGGTTGACTACTATCTGTGTGTTCATGAACATTTGCATTTATTCACTTGATATCAGATATTATGCAAATCTAAAATGGAAAGATATATATTCACTTTATTTTTGAGATATGCAATACCTCAGACATAAAGTGAATTTATATCTCAAAATAGATTGAAAAAATACACATATGTATGTATATATGTATGCAAAGTGGTTAAATGTATTATTTGTAAGTACTTTTTGGTCTCCCCCACTAGAATGTCAGCTCTTTGCTAAATCACTCCTTCTTTGGTAACTTTAGCATCCAGCACATTTCCTGGCATACAGAAGGCACTTAATTAATACTTGTCAATTGATTGTCTATAGAACTAAGGTGGAGAGAGATCAGCTGATTTGCCCAGGGTCCTAGTGACAGAGCTGAGGTTTGTAACCAGATTGCCCCGTTCCAAATACAGCATCCTTTCCATTACTCCATGTGGCTCCACAAGGATGGAACCTGGGTAAGTGACTTGGCCTCTGTGAGACAGTTTCTTTGTTTATACGCCAGGACTGGTGCCCCCCCCCCCCCATCATGGAATACTGACACGATCTCAGTATTATCAGTGATATCGCAAGGCTATTGTGGCTTTAAGGTGAGGGAGTGGAGGGACAGATACAGTTCCTTATTATTTATCCCTGTGGGACTTCTTGTGCCTGGGATTTCACTAGTACTCCATGTCTTTATTGTTGGAGGATTTCTTAACAGGAATCTGGTACAATCCCACATTTTTACGAATGGGGAAATTCAGACTCAGAGAAGTAGAATGACTTTCTCAAGGTCATGTAGGTCATCAGTGGTTGAACCTAATTCTCCTAATTCCAAATCTAGGGCTCTTTGTATTATACTAGACTTCTTTCCCATAATAATAATAACATAGTATATAACATAAAGGATTTTAATATATAATATATAGTTATAATTTAATATATCATTAATATAAAGGATTACAAAGCACTTTACACATATTATCTCATTTGATTTCTGTAACAACCCTGGGAGGTAAGCAGGGGATATTATCATCCCCATTTTGCAGATGAGGAAACTGAGGCTGGAGCAAGGTTAAGCAACTTTCCCAGTCACACAACTACTAAGTGTTCCTGGCAGTATTTGAACTTGGGTTTTCTTGACTCTAAATCCAACACTGTGTCACCAAACTTACTCTATCTTATGCAATTACTTAAATTTGTATGTGTATTTCCTCCCCAAATGAATTCTTATTTGAGAGCTGAGAGAAAGGACTGGATCTTTCTTTCTTCCATTGTATATGGTACACTTCAGGAAATATTTAGTCATGGTAATATCTCATGATTTATCCCTCCTATGTGCTTGGCAGATCATTCACTTACTTGTAGGAGAGAGCCAAGCTATAAATGGACAGTTTCTCTGTGAGCAGGTGAGGCCCAAACATTTAGAAAGACTCTAAGCCAGTGGTTAGAAAGCATTTCTGTGGCTATGGGTTTGGTCTACAAAGAAATGATTTACTGGAGTTTTAGCTTGGTATTTTGTATGGGCAGACATACACCAGCATATCCACCACTGTGAACCCAAATTTCTACCTTTCCTCCATCTCACAAAACACATTTGAAAAAAAAAATTGACAAAATGACCAAGTCCTACCAAATGGTTAGTTACTTTTAAAGTGTCCAGTTGTTAATTGTCGTCTGGTTGAATTCAGCTAAGGGTTGAAAAACAACACAAAACAAAACAAGTCTGATTTCAGTCGAGCCAACTGGATTACAAATTAACCACGTATCTGATTCAACGGTGAGCAGTTCAATGAAATGATGCAACTAGAAATAGAAAAAAAAATGGCAGGAAATGTCATCTCTTGCTTATCCCAATGAATTGTTTCACAGCACGCTCACAAATTTCTGCCTCCTGCTCTGTCTCCCTGGAAAAACTTATTAATTTTTATGTCTTTAAAAAAAGTAATGACCTTGATTTTCATAAGGGTAATATTTCTTGAGAAAACAGTGTGCAATTAGGCTACCATTAAAAAGCCTTCTAATGCCGCTTTTATGGAATGACTCCAGTGAAAATCCAAGATGTATTCCCAGTTTAATTAATATTAGAGACAATTAGAGAATTTGAGCGGCAAACACTATTAATGGAAACACAGCACAAATTGAAGCCAGCTTCAGTGTGCCTAGAGTTGCTCGTGAGACAGATGAATTCCTTCGTTTTAAGAGACAAAGCCTCATTAAAATACACAGGGAGAGATTCATACACGCATACAATCTCACAGGTAAAAATGCAAACTTTTTTTTTTAATCTTAAATGCTGTTTCCATTCTCTTTGAGGTTGAACGGGGATGTCCCAGATTTTTCCTTTGTGAAAGGTGACAGATGTATTTTGGTTATACAGATGCCTATTTCCCCTCCCCCCCTCCAAATCCCTTTCTCTCTGAACAATCTTTGCCTCCCTCCTTCTATTTTATTAAATGTTACCGACATGTTTCATGTTTTTTTCCCCCTCCTCATCACATTTGCATACTGTTTTAGAAAAAGAGGTGACAGTTGAGTACAGATACAATGGAGACCTGCTTTCTGGAGAATACGACTCCGTGATGCAAAAAAGTGCCAGACACGAGGTGCCTGCAAACTTCGGTCCCCATCCCACCCTGGGCCGAATCCTCACTGGCTCAGGAAAAGTGGCACGTTATCGCCGAAGTTACCCGCTGCCGCCACCGGCTTCATTGTTACTGTCACCACTGTCATGACTAACGCAGAATCCCGACATTTGAGAACAAGAAGATGGCTCTGAAGCTATCCATCCTGATCCAAAGTGGAGAAACTTCCTTCTTAATCTAGCTTGTCTCTCTGCTTCTCTCTGTTTCTCTCTCTCTTTTTTTCTCTACTTCTGTCTCTCTTTGTATCTCTATCTCTTTCTGCTTCTGTCTCTCTGTTTTTGTCTGTCTCTCTCAATTTTCCTCTATCTCTCCTTTCCCCTGCCCCCCCCCCCATCTCTGTGTCACTCAACTTCTCTGTCTGTCTCTGTCTGTCAGTTCATACATCTGTCGGTCTCTCTCCCTCTCTTTTTTTGTGTCTTTCAACAAAAGAATACCTGTTGAGAAGATATAGCCAGAACAGAAGCACAAACATGTCCTTCCCAATATTTGGGTGCTCACTCTGCCCTGAACCCGCTTCGTCCCCAGGCAGAGTGCATTAAAATTACACCATTTTTACATAATCCCCAAGATTATTTCCAAATGTGCCATATCTGCCGGATGTGTCCTCTCTTCTACCTCTGGGCTGAATGCCAAAGATCCCTAGGACCTCTTTGCTGGGTTACCAACATGGGACTCCTGACATAGGACTCCACTCCTAGACCTCTGGTAGCTTGCTGTTCTGCCCGTTGGAAGGTTACAAGGTCATAGCTTTCTCTAATACTCCTTCAGGAAAGAACAGACAGAAGGAGGCAAACAACAGAAGTCTGCATTTACAGGCCCCATGTTGGAACTAATCTAAGAGATTTGGCAATGTTCTGCAGCTCGATGCAGCCAGAACAATGTCCCCTACAAACAGGGCTATCTGGAGTCTCTGTCTGTCTGTCTGTCTCTATATTCATCTATCTATCCACAAATCTATCTATCAGCCCATCTATACCTATCTTTATCTATATACAATCTATGATCCATAAATCTATTTATTTATACTTATATCTATATGTCAATCCATCCATGTATTCTTATATCATCTTTATCTATATTTCCATCTATCCTATCCATTCATGTATCTATCCATCCATCCATCCATCCATCTATCTATCTATCTATCTATCTATCTATCTATCTATCTATCTATCTATCTATCATCTATCATCTATCCTTCTATCTCTCTATTCTATCTATCCCTATATCTATCTTTGTCAATCTGTCTATACTTATTTCTATCTATCCCTTTATCTATCAACCTATATATACCTATATATATATATCTATCTTTATCCATATATCATCTATTATCCATTCATCTCTTCATCTATCTATACCTATATCTATCATATTCATCCATCTACCTATCCCTCTATTTGTGCCTATATCTACTTTATCTATTTATCCATCTATCCATCTCTCTC
>NW_027185798.1:11110981-11125721 GCF_028583685.1 Petaurus breviceps papuanus | reverse complement strand
AGGCCAAGTTGCAGCCCTTGGTTCTACTAGGAGACACAGAGTTGCCCACTCCCTCAGCCTGGGTTCTCTCCTGGGCAGGCAGCAGAGATTAGCTCAGATCATTATTTGCGTAGCTCTTAAAATTTTGCAAAATATTTTGCATATTTTATTTCATTTGAAACTCACAACCACCCTGTGAGCTAGGTGCTATTATTAACATCCTATTTTACAGATGAGGAAACTGAGGGAGGCTATTTTTCTAGGTCACACAGCTGTGTGTCTGAGGTAGAATTTGAACTCAGGTCTTTTTGACCCCAAGGCCAGCACTCTATCCACTCTGCCAACTAACTGCCTTACCTTAGTGTTAGTGTATGAGTTAGCACTTTGGAAACTATTGAGAGATTTTAGGAATATAGTGTGATATTGAAATCTTTTTCCTATTGGTCAGATTTCTTGCCTACATTCCAACTGAGTTCCTAATTCAGAAAACTGAAATTGGGAGGGGGCTTAGAGTCTGTTGAGGACAACCCCTTAAATTTACAGATGAGCAGACTGAGACCCAGAGAGATGGTAGGGTCCCAAGATTTAGAGCTGGAAGGAAATTTCAACTCTCTCATTTTACAGATCAGGAAACTGAGGTAACCTCCCCTGGGTTACTCAGGAGTAGAAAGCAGAGGTGGTATTATAATTCAGGTCCAGAATGCTAAATTCAACATTCTTTCAAGTGTACCAACCCGGTGCCAAATTCAACTCTCTCATTATATGGGAGAAACTGAGGTCCAGTGAGGTTAAGTGTTCTGACCAAGTTCACAAAAGTAGTAAGTATCATATGTAGTATTTGAACCCAGGTCCTTTGCCAGGCTTCTTTCCACAGAAGGACTAAAACTCAGGAGACAGACAAGGGGTCTATTCCGTACTGAGTTCAAACCCAGCCTTATTACCCAAGTAAGTTGTTGTACTTTTCTGGACCTCAGTTTCCTCCTCTGTAAGATGAAGATATTGAATTAGATTAATGGTATTAAATTCAAATAGGACTAGGGGCCACTAAAGAGCACATAAGGCTCCAGCCTGCATATTGACTTAGTTTTAAAATGTAATGTCTACATCTTATTGTATTTTTATTTATTTTAGTAAATATTTCCCAATAAAATTGGACTGAGTATTTGACAGCTATGACCTAGGTGACTTTTGAGATTTTTTTCTAGCTACAGTGTTTAAGCATAATGCCTGGCACATAGTAGGTCCTTAATAAATGCTAGCTTACTTACTATATCCATCACCCCATGATCCTTTGTCTGTGATTTGGGGCAAATTATTTAATTTCTCTAGGTAACAGTTACTTATTCAAAAATGAAGGTTTAAAAAAAACGAGGGCTTGGGATTAGATGATTTCTAAGCTTTACATCTATAATCTTATAAGAGGAATTTTCATGGGGTCTCTGAAATTATATGGGGTGGGTGGTCCCCTACTCCACCAATGCTCAAGGCTACTGTTGCTTTCTTTCCTTTTCTGTTACCTCTTTTCTGGTCCTTCCTTGGAGAACACAGAATGTGAGGTTCCTCGAGCATCAGGAATTGGTCCTCACCTCCATCCGAGCAAAGAGAGGAAGTCTGATTAAAAACCTCATTGTGTTAGGCAGGCAATCAGATATTCATTATCTTATGACACATGACTACTGAAATGGAACATTCACATACTTTAGACTGGGGAGGACTGTGCTTTAATATAATTATTTCTGAAAGATTCTTCATCAAGAAGGTTAATAAGATCAATGGAGGTCAGCAACAGCAGTGAGGTAGCGGACATAATCTGATCATTGACCTTATTGATATGTTAAGTGCCCTACCGTTCACCTTGGGATGTCCCACTGCTCTCCCCAGTCAATTATCGGATAATGATGCCTGCCTTTTCAGGTCTTTACTGTAAAGCTGTGGGCCTCTCTCCAGCGCTGACCCTCTGGCTCCACCTGCAAAGAAAATGTCTTCTTTATAGCGACGTCTTGGTCCTGCCAGACTCGTTCAGCCGTGACCGAACAGCATTTGGATGCTTCTGTCCATTCTGGGTCATGCATGGCTCCCATCAGACTGGTCTGCTAGCCTTTCCTGCATACAGTATTTCATTTCCTACCTCACTATGTTTGCTTCTATGACTGGACTGAACTCACAACTCATTCCTGACTCATCGAATCCCCTGGGGTATCATCCTCCCAAGCCTTCCATGATCCAGGCCTCTTTCCCTCCCCAGTCAGTTATTAACAGTCTTGAAATTACTTGTATTTATACATACATACATACATACATATATGCATTGTATCATACATGCTTAACATTTACTTATCACTGTACACACTGTGAGTCTATAGCACATAGAGCTATACATGTAAAGATCATTGATGTCAGATGCAAAGGACCTGAACTTGAATCCCACCTCTTTCTCTTATGTGCTGTGATCACTGAGTATTTAAGGAATTTTGGAATACTGGGTTTGAAATCCAGTTCAGGGAGGGGGGAACCCTTTGCTGGTCTGAATCCTGTTCATCTCACAAGTACTTTGAGGCTTCTAGGTAATACAGTGGTTAGAATGCTGGACCTGCAGTCAGGAAGACCTGAGTTCAAACCCTCTGTCAGAAATATATTAGCTGTGTGACCTTGAGTAAATTATAACCTCTCTGGGTCTTACTTTCTTCGTCTGTAAAATGAAGGGGTTTGTATTTGCTGGAAGTCACAGTCTCTTCTATTATATATATGCTGATATGCACACACATATACATATATAGTTGTGGGATATAATCTGCACAACCCATGTAGCATGTGTTGGAGATCCCCTGACAACTTCTGGGGATGAGTGTGGCTCAAGGATGAAAAGGCTTGATGCTTTGAGATGATGAAACAAACCCATTATTGTCTACTGAGCAGGAAAAGATGAGGCCTCAATGGCCCTTAAAAATTATAACTCTCTCCTCTGTATGTCTCCAATGGGTGCTGATCATGTCAGGACTATTGGACCCTCTCCTTGGAGCAGAGGGAAGGAGGCACACGTTTTTCCCTGCTCTGGTAGCTTGTCAAACTGTGAGCTCAACTCAGGGGAACCCTGGGCTTCTACGCGACTTTTCTGTTTAGCTTTTGCCATGAGTTGGGAGATCAAACAGTCACCTGTAGAGGCCTCAAGCCCTGGAGACAATCCTATGATTTTGAGAAGTTCAGAGTTCTTGGATCTCTTAGTCGGAGCTGATTGGCAGCAGTCAGAGATAGACTGAAAGTAAACCCTTCTTTGAGAAGCCAACTATGAATTCATGCCAGGGGAGATTAAATGGAACAAACCAAAGGTGTCTAGTTGCAGGAAAAATATATGGAAGAGGGATTAGTTGTGTTCTCCTTGACCCCAAAAGGCAGAATGAGGAGTGCAGGCATATTTCTTCAGAACAGAAGGAAAAGACCTGAGAAGGATGAAACCTTTTCCAAAGTGGAATAAGTTGTCTCTGGAGACAGTGGATTCTCTTTCCCAAAAGGTCTGCAAACCAATGGATGTCCACTTTCAAGAAGCTGATTATCATGTGAGCATGGGATTGGGCTTGATGGCCTCAGATGTTCCTTTGAACTCTGAGGGTCTCTAGTTTTGTGATAACGCAAGCTGTATGTCAACGCCTGAGAGTTTGAAGACCTGAAAGTCAGAAGACATGAGTTCAAATCTCAATTCTGCCTCATAGTAGCTATGCAAACAACACCTACCTCAAGGTGCTGCTGTGAGAAGAAAGGTTAATAATCTCTAATGAGTTTTAGAAATGTGAATAATTGTAAATTGTGAATAATTGTTATCACTTTTCAAGAGGTGAGATTTCAGTAGGGTAAATCAAGGAAGACTTCTTGGTCTGTGAGAGTGTTTAAAGTGGAGAAAGGCATAAAATGGTGAAAAGAAGGAAAAACATTTTAGCAGCTGTATATTCTTTATGTTGTCCTCATTAGGGAAAAACCCAGTGAGGTGTGTGTTAGGGGGAGGGGAAATACAGGTACGATCCCACTTGTGTGTGTGTGTGTGTGTGTGTGTGTGTGTGTGTTTGCCCTGCAGCATGGAGGGTGGTCACCATCCGCACTAGTAATTTGCACCTGGTTTTGAGAAGCTAGATCTCAGCCTTGATTCTCCACTTAATCACTTCTAACTCATCGATGGGGGAGAGGGCTGCCGCATGCTCCCTCTAACCCAAACCACTAAACTGCCTTCTAACCAAATGGCATGAATTAATTTGGTTGCAATAAGAATGGATTGGGATGAGGCTGGACCTATGATTTCATTAGTATACAGATTTCCTATTGAGAAAACTTTCCTACCAAAGCAGACCAGTTTTTATTAGGCAACAAACATTCACAGAGGTCTCATAATATCATCTTTAAATTTACTTTTTTCTTGGCTTTGACCTATGATTTCATCAATATGTGGAGCTCCCAGGTAAGGAAACTCCCAATCTCAAATAGTCTTGAGTTGTTTGGGCCTTTGAGGAATTAGGAGACATGCCCAGGGTCCTACAGCCAGTATGTGTCTGATGTGGGATTTGAACTCAGATTTTGACTGTGAGGGTAGGTCACTATCCATTATATCACACTACTTTCCCCACAGATTTTTATTTGGCATTCTAATTGCTGAGCATTTGACTGCAATGGAATTATAGTATTTAACACTGGAAGGGAATTTAGAAGCTATTGAGTCCAATCTCATTTTCAGGTGAGGAAATTGAGGCACATAGAGATTAATTGTCTAGCATCACACAAATAGGATTTGACCCCTGGTCCTTCTGGCTTCATTTGCAACTCTCTGTTATTTCCTCAGAATAGAAAAAATAAAAGACATTTGTAGGAAATATAGTTTGACTATATTAATAGAAATGCATTGAGACCTTGAACTACCTGACTACCATCGGGAAAAAGAAGGGGAGAATTAGAAACATTCTTCTTGTCTTTGAGCCTTCTCCAGTGAACAGGTCCAAGTGTGCCAGTGTGTTTCTCACTCTTTATCTGATAAAAAAAATGGTGGGCTCTATCTGCTGCCATAGCCCAACCATCTCACAAAAAACATGTGTCTGCTCCTCTGTAGCTGCTGCAGACAAGCTTTCTCCTCTGGTTATTATGCCACGTCCGGGTCACCAGAAAGCTTCTAGAAATGAAAACCACCACTGGTCTCAGTCTCCCATGATTCCTCCTGCATCATCATCTTTCTGAAATCTCCAGAAAGCTCCCTGTCTCTCATCGATTAATTCCCTTGCCGTGGTTATGGCTCAGCAGAGCAGTCACTTACCCGAAGTCAGCCCCATTGCTCAATTATTGTGTGATCAGTCCTGCTGCTTCTGACAGAAGTCCTGTGGCAATGAGGCCCCAGCTCAGGTCCCAAGGGAGGTCTCTGCTGCTGTCAGAAGACACCCCCAGGATTGGAAGAAGGGAATACTTGTCTGCATCGGGTTGGAAAGTTAACAGTAGCATTGGGAACTGATTTGGACTTGCACCTGGGAGAAGCTTGTCTTTTATCACTGGATTGGGACATCCATGAAAGAGAGAACCGAGGGCTTTGAAATAGCCACATATCCTTGGACAATTTTGTCATTGATTAAGGCTATTCAGAAGTGGCATGAACTGCTTCTGGACTTCAGGTCTGACTGTGTCTTCCTCCTTAGAGCGATCACTCATCAAGGGCATGGATTTGGTTTTTTCTGCCTTTCTTTGGATCCTTGGTGCCTAACATAGTGTTTGGCCCATAGTAAGTACTTAGTTAAAACATGCTTGTTGATTGACTGAATGACTGTCTCGAGACTTTCCCGGTATTGGAGTTCTGCACGGAAAGGCTGGATGACCATTTATTGACGACATAAAGAGAATTCCTTGTTCAGAGACAGATTGGGTGGCAAGATGACTTCTGAGGTTCTTTCCAACTGTTTGATTCAGTGATTCCCCACCCTCCTTTTCTTACTATATTTTTCTCTCTATTCCATTGAGAAGAGAAATATGGATCCCTGTAGAGAGAGAATCCTAGCCTAATTAATTAAGAAATTGGTTATTGCTAAATTGTAGAATCATTTTGAAGTTAACCTTTTTATTGACAATTAAATCATTTAATATTCAGAAGTAGATGTAACCTTTTGTTAATGGATAAGTAACATTAGCCTAAAAAATACAATGTGATCACTGTATTCCCTTCCCTTCTCCTCCCCTCCGTTCCCCTCCCCTCCCTTCGCTTCCCCTTCCTTCCCTTTTCCTCCCTTCCCCTCCCCTTTCTTCCCTTCCCTCCCCTTCCCTTTGACTGATATCAACAAATAATAGTTTCCATATGCAAAGAATAGAAAAAATTAACTATACGAAATCACAGATCTTTATTTGTAATAAAAGTTTTTAAAGTATATAATAAGGTATTGTCTCTTTCTCTTTGTGAACTTTCTGTTTTCTTTGTATTTATAACTCAAAGTCAGTAAGCATTATTAACCACCTACTATGTGCTAAGCTCTGGGAATGTACAGAAAGGCATAAGATAGTCCCCATCCTTGAGGAACTCACAATGTAATAGGAACATAAGACTTAAAAAAGAGCTGAAAAGAAATGGGGTACATGGTGCAGGAAGTCTTGCCACCCAGTAGGAAGTGATGAGGTTGATTGGCCTGGGTGCCCTTCCTTAAACAGAACATCTGGGGGAGCTCTGCTCTCCAATGGCTGCTGTTCATCCTCTCCATTCAGAGGGAGGAAGAGGCCCAAAGACCCTCCTCTTCGTCTTCCTCCTCCTTTGGAGCATTTTTCATGTGACTGTTAGTTTGTGTTTCTTCTTTTGATAACTGTCTTATTTCATTTTACACTTGTTCTTATATATTGTAATTCCCTTTATATCTTAAACATCATACCTTTATCAGAGAAGCTTGCTACAAATATTTCCCCATTACCTATGGCCCTTTTCATTTTAACAGCATACATTTTGTTTGTGTAAAACATTTCAATTTTATAATTTCAAATTTTTTTCATTTTATGTCATGTGATTCTCTTTGTCCTGTGTTTGTTCAAGAACTTTTCACCTGTCCAGAGTTTTGGATGATATCTCTTTCCTTGATCCTCCACTTTGGCTGTTTTGTGACCCCTTATATCTAGGTCCTAAACCCATCTGGAGTTTATTGGGTCATATAAAATTTTGGTCTAAACCTAATTTCGGTTGGATTCAATAGTTGAGGGTCTTTAAAACTATTCCTCTATGTCCTTTTGCTTCTGGATCTTTTGTATCTAATTTGTTCCGTTGATGAACTCTTTTATGCTTTAGTTTTATATATATAGTTTTAGCAATTACTGCCTTGTAATATAATTTGAGATCTGATACCACTAGAATCCTTTCTTTTCCATTTTTTTTTTATCTTGGTCTCTGCATTTGCCCTTTCCTTTTTAGGTGAAGGAGATTGGAACTTCTGACCTTGTGAATTCAAGAGGTCAGAATGGTACTCCTAGTGTTTGGGTATGGAAGATCCAGTATGACAGAGATGTCCTGAGGAGCAAGACATAACCTTTGAGAGTGCCCTTCAGGAACTAAGTCCAGTGGTAGCTGAGAGAAGGACTCCTATAGCAGAGTGCTCTTTGGACAGGAACCTGGGAAAATTCATGCTCCAAAAGAGCCAAGAAAAGCAAAAATGGAAAACACATCCCACTGACCACAATGCAGTAAAATTAGGATAAAAAAGCTGCTTAAACAAAGAAATCAAAATTAAACTGACTGAATTGTTTAATGCTAAAGAACTCGTGAGTCAAATAACTGATTATAGAAATAATTTAAAATTCATAAAAAGAAAATGTAATATATCAAAATTTTAAAGATGCAACTAAAGCCATACTTCAGAAAATTTGTATCTCTGAAAATATTCATCAACAGAAGGGAAAAAGAGCAGGCAAGGAGCTGCTAGGTGGCACAGTGTATAGTCAGAGGACCTGAATTCAAATCCATCCCCGGACACTTGACACTTACTAGCTATGTGACCCTGAGCAAGTCACTTAACCCCAATTGCCTGGCCAAAAAGAAAAGAAGAAAAAGAACAGGCAAATGACTGAGTATGCAACTAAAAATAAACATTAGAAAAGCAATAAATAAAAAGCCTAAATAAATCCAAAAATATAAATTCTAAAATTCAGAGAAGAGCTAAATAAAATTGGAAATAAAAACTATTGTATTGATAAATAAAACTAAGAGCTGGTTTTTCGGGGTGGGGGAGGAGTAACAAAATCAATCATTAATTAATCTGATATTTTTAAGATAGAAAAAACAAATTGTCAAAAATTATAGCTCACAAAAACAAAAAGAAAATTCTAGAAATCAATGGAATTGGTTTTGCCCAATTATATGCCAACAAAATGATCATTGTAATTAAATTAATATTTATAAAGTATTAAATATCCAAATTAATAAAACAAGAAGTAGTTGCTAGTGTCTTTTGCTCTAAAATAATTTTTGGTTTACTTTGCATGCATTTTATACAACTAGGCAGTATGGCATAATGGATAGAAAGCTAGTTATGAAGTCAAGCAGACTTGGGTTCAAATCCTGATTCTGTTATGTACCAGCTGTGTGATCCTGTGACACTTAACCTCTCTTTCTCTAAGACTGTCATTCACAGAGAAGGTGCCGATCTATATGAGAAGAGAGTTTCTTCCCTTAGGAGTTCCTCACAACAATAAAACCACAAGTCTAGCCTCTATTATTAGCCTACATTTTGTATTATATTTGCATGTTTTGGTGTCTTCCAATAGAATGAAAACACCTTGAGGGCAGGGCCCTTTTCACTTTTGTTTTTTGTGTCCTTCACCTCACACAAAGCAGTAGCTTTAGCAAAAGCTTATTGAATAAATGAATACATGAATGAAGATAAGAATCTTTGCATGGTCAGTCTACACATGTAATTATTTTGACTAGGTTCACCTGGACCTTTTCCAACTACCACGTGTTGCAAGAGTCATTGGTTTCAAGGAATGGATTTTCTGCTTAGACATATGGGACTCGTCCATCTTTCTAGTCTTAAGACTAATCTCTTGGTTCTTCTGGCTCTAATCCAATAGCCCTTTGCTCAGGCAGGCGGGGTCTCTGAATAGCATTGGGAGACTAGCCAAGAGAAGCAATGTTAGGAGTGCCTTTTACTTTGTCCCTTTCAACCATTTATTGGTTTGTATGGGAGATTTTTAAACACTAGTCTTCTCTGAATCAGTCTAGGCACCTTATAAATCAAAATGATAAATGATTGATAAATAAACCATCACTGGCACAATTAGATTTTCCATTAGACTTGTATGCTATAATTTCAAATGTAATTTCCCTGGAAGCTCATAAAGGCACAAGTATAATAGGGTGTCACAATGTATTAGGGGGATGGGTAGGTGGTTCAGCTGAGCACACACCTTGTCAATGTATGGGATGGAGCAGTGAGCTTGGGGGGAAAAGCTCATATTGTACCACTTGTCTACGGAAAAGAGATAGATTCTGTCTACCTGGTCCCCAAACAATGGGGCCGTTCTGTTGTACAGGTAGGGGATAAAGTTATCTTAAACTGTCTGCTTGATACATCGATAAGGAAAAGCAAGGTGGGGGATGTTGTGCCTGACTGACTATGACCCAGAACAGGCTAATTAACACATTTCTTTTTCCTGTAGAGTGAAGTAATGCATTTACCTCTGAGCTTCCTTTCAGTATTTCCATTGGGATTCTAACTACAGGGCTCCATAGGCAGCACGAAGGCTTCCTTGGGAAGATGTATGTATCAACATACTTTTGTATTACAAAAGGCCAGTTATTAGAGGAAACCCCTCCTAACACAAGTCACATCCCTTCCATGCTCAAGAGATGATCTTAGGAAGTTTCTGTGGCTCTTCCCAATTTGTTGTTTGGTAGCTAAACTTATGGAATTTAGTCTCAATGGATTTACCTATACTTGTTTTCAAACAACAGACCTTTGCTAGGCTTACATGTAAGACCTTTACAGATAGGAATGTCCATTGGTGTTGATCTGCAACCCTAGAACCACTGTCATTTTGTTTATTGTTTTTAAATCTAACTTTGCTTGTACATTTTTTAGGCTTATAACCCATTCACAAGTTGGGCATCTCCTAAAATCTGAGCAATCTTTGTACAAACTAGCTTCCCTCCCCTCAAAATTGGTATTGGGAGACTGAAATGAGATAATGAATGTAAATCACTTTGCAAACCTTAAATCACTATATAATTTTCTTTCTTCTTCTTTTTCTTCTTCTTCCTTTCTTCTTCTTCCTCCTCCTCCTCTTCCTTCTTCTGCATCTTTGTCTTCCTCTTCTTCCTTCTCCTCCTACTCTATCACCAAGCCTTCAGTCTATGACAGTTTCATTTCCTGAGCCTTCTCCTGAACTCCTACTTAACTCAAGTAATGTTTATGGAGCAGTATTGGGACGTGCTGGTAAATGTTTAACAACCAGCTCCTGAAAAAAAATGTAAACACACATTTTTGAACTTAGTCTGCATTACAAACACTTTCTAAAGCCTAGACAATCAACAAAGCAATAAATCAATCCCTGACTTGTAGCATTTGCCCGTTTCTAAGGTGCAAATGCTCAGACTGAAAATTTCACAATTGGCTTTAGCAAACCCATCTGTTCAAATACTTTTTATTCAATACCAAAAGGACTTTTTAAGTGCCAACTATGTTGAAGGCACTGTGCCAGGAAAGGGAAAAATAGTTTTTTCTTCTCTCATCTATTAGGGGATATAGCACGTCCACGGGGAATAATGCACAACTATGGGATGCACCACATATACATACAAGCAAACACAATAACATTTGAGGAAAGAAAACATCTTAACAACTGAGCCAACCAGGAGAGACTTTTCACTGGAGGAGGCACCTGGGTTGAAACTTGAAGGAAGCTAAGGATTTTCAGAAGCACATGTGAGGAAGGATTTCATTCTAGATGTGGGACGCAACCAGATAAAAGCTTGGAGGTAAGGGATGACATGAGTGCACGAAGGGAGGAGGGAAAATAAACCTGGAATTGGAAGCTAGAGCTGAGTCCTTTTTATTTTATTCTGGAGGCAATAGGGGGTCAATGAAGTTTCCCAGGACTTTGCAGTCTACAATCCATCTGTCTGCAATCCATTCTCACCATAGCTAACTCACCCAACCCATGCAGTTTGCTCCAAACCTTCCCTCCCCAATGTATATTTATATCAAGCCACCTCCACCCCTCCCAGCCCAGTGAGGCAGTGTTAAGTACTAGAAATATTTTCTCTGAGACATGATGAATGTCCTAGACTCTAGCTGAAGAGCCCTATTCCAGTCAAGCATAGGCCAGCATTCATAAACACTTTAAATACCAATTTTTTTCTTCCTTCATAGTTCATTAATCCCAACTCCTACATTGGTGGTTGGGATTTAAATTCTCCTCATGGAGATAGCAGCATGGAGGCCACAAAAGTAAGGTTAAATCTGTGGTCCCATGCTTGGAGACCCCTTTTGACTTCAGGTTCTAACAATTGACCCGGTATTATTATCCACGTGGTCACATGTAGCTCTGAGGGTCTAGCTGGAATCAGGAGACCTCATCACCAATTATAATTTCTCTTGTAGCGCTTTTCTGCTCCCCTTTGTGGCCAGTGAGCAGTTCAATTACCCTTGGAATGTAATTTTAAAACCATGACCCTAAAGAACAAAGGTTTCTGGAGTTTTCTTTTTTTCTTTTTCTCTGATTGTTCACAAATTCCACCACCATTTTGAGTTTTCTGTAATTTCCCTTTGTGTTAATCAGTGTTTTCCCATATAGTCTGGTTTTTGATGATGGATGAGTTTAAGATGGGTTGAATGAAAACAAGAAAAAGGAAAGGAAGGGAGTGAAGAAGGAAGGAAGAAAGAAAGAAGGAAAAGAAAGAAGAGAAATAAGTAAAGAAAAAAGGAAGCAAAGAAGAGAAAAGCAGAAAGAAAGAAATGGATAAAAAATATTTATGAGGGCGGCTAGGTGGTGCAGTGAGTAGGGCGCCGGCCCTGGAATCAGGAAGACCCCAATTTGGTTCTGGCCTGAGACATTTAACACACACACACAAACACACACACACAACAACAACAACAACAACAACTAGCTGTTTAATCTTGGGCCAGTTACTTAACCCCAATTGCCCTCCAAAAGGCAAAAAAAAAAAATGAAATTCCTAAATAGTGTCAGCTCTGGAAGTATAAAAACACAAGCGAGACAATCCTTGCCTTCAAGAAACTTACATTATAATAGGGTAAAGCAAAACATAAAGAGGAGTGGTATCCAGGGTAGGCCATTTGGGTCTGAGGAGTCATAGGAATGAAGAGTTAGTTGACCCATAGGGAAGTCATTTGACAAGCAATGATAGTATGGATTTTATTATCGTGCCCAGAGTGTGAAGGAGAAAATGGTACAAGTAACAATGGGGCAAATGGTGTCAGGTCCAGGTCCAGGTAGAACTGGTTTGGATGTGAAAGGTGGTCTGACCTAGCGCCACATATGTGCCATGGGTCATGTAAGATGGTGCCCATTTATCAATCAAGGTGGATCTCTTCCAAGGTCAGAATTCTGAGTTTGAATCAATCACCTTCCCCATAGACTTAGAGAGTAGATTCTGGAAGTTCAATAGTAAAGGTGCTGATCTAGGTGAGTCAAAATAGGGCAGCATTAGTTGGAAAAATGACCAGATCATTTAGATGGCTGGTTGGCTGGGATGTGACATGTGGTCTGGTCTGCATTGGCACAGTGAGGTATGGTGGAAAGAGCCCAGCATTAGGAGGGAAAGCATCTGCTCCCTTCATGACCTTGACTTTGGTCAAGTTATTTTCTCTCTTTGACAATCAGTTTCCATGTTTGTAAAATGATGGGGGTGGAGCTAGATGGTCTCTGACTCTCTAATCTCATCTCTTATCTCAGTCAATTCTGATCCATGCTTTAAAATCTAAATTAATTCCTACATCTTCTCATTGCTAAGCAACATGGAATTGCACATTGAGTGCTGGACATGGAATTAGAAAGCTCTGGGCTCAAATCCCATGTCCAGCATTTACTAACCACATACATGTAGACTTGACCTTACTCTCCTCATCTGAAGGAGGTTGTACCCATTGGCTTCCAGAGTACCCCCTGGCTGTGAATGTATGATCTCAAGTCAGGTTTCATCCCTTGGAACTTCAATTTCCTTTATATAAGACATAGATGATGATATCTGAAGAATATACCTCCCAGTAGTATTAGGAGGATCAAAAGAGATAAATATATGCAGGGTTCTACCTAAATACCAGCTATTATTAGTACAGGATTCCTCTCCCACTCCCAATACTTTGATTCGTAAATTTTCATACTAAAAGCACTTACCTTCAGTACTCTGATACAGTGTGAGTTTGTTTTCTTATCTTTTCATGTTGAAAGTGCTGTTTAATTTCATTGATTCATTCATACAACAAAATGTATTAAGGACCAGTTCCATACAAGGCGCCATATTTGTAACTGAGCATAGCAATTAATCAGCAAACATTTATTAAGCAGCTACTATGTGTCAGGCACCGTCTTAGGCATTGGCAACATCAAGACAAAAATGAAACAATGCAATCCACATGGAGCTCCCAATCTGGCCAGGATGGACCCCAAATGTGGTCAACCTATTCTCTTCCTCCCAATCAATTCAAATCATGTTAAATCAAATCTAGTAGGATCTCTCTTTCCTTGAAGACTATTCTAGAACACCTCCTTCATCATGAGTTTTTTCCTAATTCTCCCTCCTGATCTATCTTGGATTTATCTATGGTATATTTATTTGTACTTTATATTTATGAACAAATATGTATGTGTGTACATATATATATATACAGAGAGAGAAGATAACAAATCTTTATCTCCCCATATATGTACATAACAAATATATATATAACAAATATATACACATGTACTTGTCTATATATGAGTGTGTGTAAATATACTTATAAAATATATGTGAACATACATGCATATATATATATATATATACACACACACACACACATACACATATTTATCTTTCCTGTTAGTCTATAAATTCCCTGGGAGCAAAGTCTTTTTTTATTCTTGATTTTTGTCTCCCTAGCTCCTATAACACTACTTGATGTATAGTAGCTATTTATCAATTCTTCTTAGTTGAATAATGGATTATCTCAATGGCTGTGCTATATATTGCTATGGACAATAGAATATCAAGTGGCAGCTGGAAGTGCTGTGGATAGAGAGCACCAGGGATAGAGTTAGGAAGATTCATTTTCCTGAGTTCCAATCTGGTCTCAGACACTTCCTAGCTATGTGACCTTGGGCAAGTCACTTAACCCTGTTTGCCTCAGTTTCCTCATCTGCAAAATGAGTTGGAGAAGGAAATGGCAAAGCACCCCAGGATCTTGGCCAAAAAAACCCCAAAAGGCATCACAAAGAATTGGACACCATTGAAACAACTAAGCAACAACAATAGAATGCCACATCTCTAACAAATCCAAACTGCAGATTCTTCAAAGATAAGGAGAAAGATATGTTTTTGGTCTAAGTAATCTGGAACAGCATTGCCTGTGCCCAGGAAGGGTCCTAACAGGCATCGTCTGGTGCTTGTAGGGCTACAGAAGGAGGCCATGGAGGAGACCCATTGTAATCAGTGGCCAAATCTTATCGATTCTTTCCATAGCATCTCTTCCTTTTCTGTACTCAAATGGCCTCTAATGTAGGGTCAAAGGTATAGTTCAGGCCTTACAACAGGGCAGACAATTCGTTTTTTTTT
>NW_027185798.1:11105579-11110581 GCF_028583685.1 Petaurus breviceps papuanus | reverse complement strand
TCCCAGATATAAGGCTCATCTAGGAAGTCATGAATTCATAGTTGGTGACTAGGTAGAAGGAAATGAATCCCTGTTCCCCCACCCCCTTACCCTTACCCCCCTGACCCTGGAAAGTTCAGAGAATCTCTACATTTTGACAAAAAGAGGTTTGAGGTTTGGAGATTTCCACTTTGTTATATTCATAGAGTTCTAATTCTGTTGGCACTTATGAGAGTTCATGGCAGACAGGAAGCAGTCAGAAGATATTTGAATCTAATCTAAGATGTGGAGGTGAGGAGTAGGGAGGACACCTCCATCATGAATCCCCAAGGGGAACTACATGGGAACCGTTCAGTAATATTGGAGATGTGGTTCATGCACTTATCTACATAGGTCATTTTGACTGAATTTATGTGTCATGTGAGTCAAACAACCAGTTAATGTGGACAAGTAACCGATGGGACTGAAATTGCCCAACGTTCTGACTAGGGAAATTGTGGAGGATTAAATGAATCAGATATTTGACTTCACTAGCTCTCTCTAAATTGTCCATCTATTTGTGCTTGCAGGGCTGGTTTAAAATGGCAGTCAGAGCTCCTTTGGAAACAACATGGGAAATAATTGTGTGTTGACATAGGATTGAACACAGCAGGAATTTTCCTTATGTTTGGAGACTTTATCCCTTACCCAAGGATCCAAATAGCCCTTTTAATAGGATTGGCATTGGGACTTGAACACCATGCTTAACAACAAATGATGGATCAGGTCTTGCATTCTTAGTAAGAAATTTCTTCAAGTCCTTAAAACATATGTGTGCTGCTGCATTTTCAGTGGTTTTTAAGCATGGTTCTGAAAGCAACCAGCTGGAAATCATGCCAAAACATAATTTTTCTATTATTTTAGACTCCAATTGTTTCTGTTAGTCATTAAGCAGACATTCGTGTTTTTGTTTTGTTTTGTTTCTTTCCTTCAGAAGAGCCTCCTTTGGACCCTCAGGATACCTCTGGACTCCACCACTTGACTAAAACCAGACTTGAGTTGTGGTTTGTGGTTCATTTGAAAAAAAATCACCTGAGAGCAAAGAAATTTAAACAAAATAGAGTTCTGTTGCCTGGAGAATGGCTAAACAAATTATGGTACATGAAGGTAAAGGAATATTATTACACTATAAGAAAGGATGCATATGATGAATAAAGAGAAACATGGGAAGGCTTCTCTGAACTGATGCAGTGAAATAAACAGAACCAGGAAAATAATAAACGTAATGACTACAAACAGATCAAACCTGATGACTGCATAATTACAAGGGCCATGGTTGGCCCTGAAGAAGAGTTATGAGAACTCATTGCCCTTTGGATTCTTTGTACAGTCAAAGGCCTATGGGTGTGGAATATATCTACAATGTTGGACTTTGTTGGCGTGTTAATCTTGCTGAATTACTTTCTTTGGAAAACGCTTTGTTCCAAGGGATGTTTCTCTTGGTCAGGGAAGGGAAGGGCCCTATTGGCCTTCTTGGTCCTGATGCTTACTCTACACACCTGCCATATTGGCCAACATTTTGTCCCTCACATTTATCCACTCCCCCTTCCACATATGTGTCTTGGCGTTGGTCTGTCTCTCATGCCTAGAATTCTCAATGTCGTCTGGCTTCCTTCAAAGCAAAGCTCAGATGCCACCTTCTTCAAGAGGCCTTCGCAATCCCCCCACCTCCACCCCAGCTGCTAGTGCCTTACTCTCCAATCCTTCTATTCTTTCTGTATCTTGTAGGTAACGACTTTTGTACATGTTGTCTTTTCACTTAGAACATCCACTGTTGTTTTTTTTTTTTTAATCTTTTTATCTCTAGCAGCCAACACAGAGTGTGTACATAGGAGGTGCTAATAAATGTTTGTTGATTGACTAGTTGTTTGATTGGATATTAAAATGATGTGAAAGCAAAAGAATATCAATTAAAACATCAATTCTATTAGTCGCCTGAGAATGGGGATACTGTGGATCAGACATAAAGGAACACGGAAGTGGATTGGAGGCTTTGACCTCTAAACAAAGTGTGCTGGAGTTTTGCTCATTTCCTGAAACTCTGACATTGTGTTAGATCTGGATGTTCTGGGAAATGACCATTATGCTGATGGACTCTTTCCTTGGAGGGAAATTCTAACTGCTTGTGACAATCTCCTATCCCCCAAAAAGTCTCATCCATGAAGACAAAGAAAACATAGAAAGGCCAAGTTCTTGATCAAGGAAGCTGAGGCTGACTCCCCCTAGCAGCAGCCTGTGACATCACCTGGCCTGTGATCCTGTTATTCCAGGGCTCTGGGGACTGTGTGTGTGTGTGTGGGGGGGGACCACCAGTTGGTTAGAAAACAACAATGGCAGTAATGCCTGGGTATGGATGGTGAATCACATTTTCCTGCTGTTGACCAAAGACTGCTTGGTCAAAATGTGGGATTCACTCGCAGGTAAGCAAATGCACAATATGTATACCCTGTTCCATTGGAGAGAGCTCTGGCATCCAGGCCCCGAATTCAAATGCTGTTTCTGTCACTTTCTAATTGCCTGACTTTAGACAAATCCCTTAACCTCTCTGTGGTTCAGTTGCCTTACCTGTAAAATGAGGGAGGTTTGATTGGATGATCCAGCAGGCTCCTTTTGTCTCTAGATCTAAGAACTCATATTTAGGCTTGGATTTAGGAAGATGCATATTCATGAGCTCTATGACTCAAACTAGCTGTGTGACCTTGGGCAAGTCATTTAACTCCCCTGAGACTCAGTCTTCTCATTCATAAAAGGAGAGAGTTGGACTTGGGTGATCTCTAAGGTCCTGTCCACCTCTAAAATCAATTATCCTTCTATGCCATGGTGTACAACCATGGTTAGACCATGGACAATTGAGTCAACCCCCCTGCGCCTCAGGCAACTTTCTTAGACTATGAGTTGCAGATCTGTATTGGTGAGGGCAGCTAGATGTCTCAGTGGATAGAATGCTGGTGTGGGAGACATGAAGACCTGAGCTCAAATCCAGCCTCAGATTTTTTGTTTACCTCAGTTTCTCTATCTGTAAAATGACCTGGAAAAGGAAATGGCAAATCACTCCAGTATCTTTGCCAGGAAAACCCCAAATGGGGTCATGAAGAGTGGAACATGACTGAAATGACTAAACAAGAACATTTGGTAAAGCAATTTCCTTATCAGGAATTCCCTTAACCAAAAAAGAAGCTGGAAGGGCCCCTATGTTCCTATCAAATCAAAAAGGTTTGAATGAATAGGTTTCAGGGCCTGTTTTTCTGCATCCCCTCCAACATTTATCCTTCCCTTTTTGTTTTTGGTCAGCTTTGTTAATCTTTTGTGGTTCATATAGAAATTTATTTTCCTTGATTAGGCATATTTATTACAAAAGTTCTGTCTTTTCTTTCTTTTCTCTCCTGGTAGAGAGGTATGCAGAAGGGAAAGAAAGAAAATAAGTGTTTGCTAATTTTAGCAAAAAAATAAATAATAGGCCTAGACTCCTAGAACTAATGAATTGCAAGACTGACTTTGGGTTTGAGCTTTGAACTTCTGGCTTACAGGTTGCTAAGTCAATTCCTCTCAGCTGTCTATAATTCCCAGAAGTAGGCATGCTTTGTCTCTGCCCCCCCCCCCAGCTCCTGTCTGTCCTTCTCCCCACCACCACCCCTCCCCCTCGACTTCTCCTGAGCTGTCAAAAAAGTGGTGTGATGGAGGCTGACACCCCAGAAGACAACTGAAGAGATTTATTTTCCCAGGGATGACAGTCTCAGGAGCTTAACAGCACATGGCAAGGCTGGAAGCTTGCCAACTCCCGGTTGCCTATGCTTTGTGTTCCTCACTCATAACTGTTTATTGTGACAGGTAAACACTTGTTTTGAAAGCTTGCAGGCGTACTATTAACACAGAAGTGTTCCTGACATAGTCAGGCTGTGCTCTAAAATGTTTATCTTTTCTGAATGACAAATGCTGGCTTTTCTCCTTTCTCCTTCTCGCCTGTCAGTCTGGACTGGGTGGGATGGGATCCGATTCGATGGGAGCTGGCAGTCCCGTCTCCTGGATTATTTGGGCTCATTTCATCATGGAGGTGGAATGATGAATGGTTGGTGGACCTCAGTGGGGAACACACAATTAATAGTCTTTGGACCGGGAGACAATCAGAGGCATAGAACTGCATGTGGCAGGCCCAACTAAGGGAAAGGAGGATCTCCCAGACCAAGGGCCTGGTGCTGCCCATAGTATTTAAGGAGAGAATTCTTGACAAAAGCATTCTCCCTAAGTGAACCCTTTTGTCGCTTCCTGACTCTTTCAGGCACTACAGAGCACGGAAGCAATCTCTGGGAGTGGATGGGTTTCACACTGGTGAGCCAACCCTGCTTACCCAGTCTGTTTCTAGGACTCAAGGAATGAGCTTTGTGAGTGTTTGGTTGTAATTGCCCCTTAATCCCCTCCCCAAGAACGGCTTGCCCTCCCTAGGAAAATATCTATATCTATATTTGACATACAATAAATTATAAAATATTTGGATTGTGTATGTTTTTTATGAGGCTTGCTAGACTTGAGGTGGAACCAGACTTTCTGGAGGGCTGGAAACATAGCTACAGGGGTATAGAGTTGGTTATGGCTTTGTCCCCCAAGAAATAGCATTTCCCATGAGACAGTGGGGCTAGGAGTGGCCTCTAATATAAAACCAGATCTGTTGCTTTACATTGCTAATTAGGGATGTGCTGCGCTTGACTGTAAATATTTCTTATACGTTTTTTTCCTTTTTTAATGGAGGATGTATGGCTAGAACATGCCTCTGCACCTATGATATGCCTGGAATTCTGCTAAGTGCTTTACAAACAGTATATCATTTGTGGGAGGAGGGTGTGGAGGGAACAGCATGGAGGCTCCCAAAGACCCGCTGCCTCCTTGTAGTAATTAAGTTGCAAATATGGAGTCAGGATAAATGGCTTCTTCTGCTAGACAAAGTCCGAAAGAATCGCTCAGGCCAAGAAAACTTTTCTGATGTTTCTGG
>NW_027185798.1:11067906-11105479 GCF_028583685.1 Petaurus breviceps papuanus | reverse complement strand
CTCTCTCTCTCTCTCTCTCTCTCTCTCTCTCTCTCTCTCTCTCCTTCCCTCTCTCTCTCCCTCTTCCCTCCTTCCCTTTCTCTCTCTCTTTCTTTCTTTTTCCCCAAATCATTTCAAACTCAATGTCAATTGCATCCTGTAAAGGGTGATGACTACAGAGTCAGAGGATATAGGTTCAAATCCTACCTCTGACACTCCGTGTATGACCTTGGACAAGTCAGTCAACATCTCTAGGAACTGGTCCCCTCTTCTACAAGACAAGAGGGTGATAATAATAGCTAGCATTCATATACTATTTTTAAGGTTTTCAAAGTATTTTATAAATGTTATCTCATTTTGATGTTCACAATAACCCTGGGAGGTATTTTGCATAGCTACACATGTACAACCTATATTGAACTGGTTACCTTCCCAGTAAGGGTGGGTGATGAGGGAGGTAGGGAAAGAATCTGCAATTCCAAGGTTTAAAATCAAATATTTAAAATACATATATATATATATTATTATTATTATTACTTTACATGTAACTGGGGAATAAGATATACAGGCACTGGGGCATGGAGATCCATCATGCCCTACTGGAAAGTCAGAGGAAGGATGGGGGAAGATATAGGAGAGAGCAGATTGAGGGAGGAGATATTCAGTGGGATCGCTGTTGCGGGGTGGTGGGTAGGGGAAAAATGGGGAGAAAACTTGTAACTCAAAGTCTTGTGGAAATGAATGATGTAAACTAAATATATATATATATAGCATTGCTCCAAATAGGAGATTAAAAAAAAGAAAAAAAATAACCCTGGGAGGTAAATGATATTACTATCCCTATATTACAGATGACAAAACTGAGACTGAAAGAGGTTGCCAGGGTCATACAACTAATAAATGAAACAGAATTTGAACTCTTCCCAATTCCAAGGCCAGTGCTCTCTCTACTAATTAGACTTTAAAAGTTGCTTCCAGCTCTGAATCTTTGATCTTCAATCATTTCTCTCAAAGAGAAATACTAGAGGGTAAATATATAAAAAGGACTAAAGAATAGTTGAAATAAAATCACATTTGATAGACTTTTTATAAACTTAGAATAAGTGCCTGGAACCACCAGGAGACACTTAAGAAATATTGATTGATTGATTGAAGGCTCCTGAGCTTAACCTAGTCGATTCTCTGGTTGACGTTAAGGAAGAAGATCATTCTTTCCTGCTTGCAGTAGTTGCTGCTGGGAGACAGAAGGTGAGAGAAAACTGCTTTTGGTTAAGGAGCTGATACTTCAGTCACTTTTACATTACTATGAATGTTAATTCTGGAGTCCTCTTCTCAAGTGAGATTTTCAATGTGGGTCTCATTGTGCTATGAACATTTCATTGTTCCCAAGGCCAGGACTTCAGGGGATGAGGCCAGGGACAAACTAATACCTAGTAGTCATTTTAGCACTGAAGAATTAAGGATAGTCATTCACCATAGGTAAGGGTTCCTTCCATCCGGAAAGTAACCATGGCGAAGAATTTGGTGATAATGTATCTATCCCAAGCAAAGTTAAAAGATGACCAGAAGCCTTAAGAATGGCTATGGCAGCGGTAGTCTGGGTGGAGCACCAGGCTGGGGATTAGGAACTCTGGGTTTGCCATTGACTACGTGTGTAACATTGGGCCAGTCACTTGCCCTCTTTGATAGTCTGATTCCTCTTCTGCAAAAGGAGGGGGTTATGCCAGATGAGCTTGGTAGAGTGGAGGGTGTTTTGGATCTAGAGGGCTTGGTTTAAATTCTCACTTACAAAATGAGTTAGGGTTGGGCTAGGTGGGCTCTAATATTCCTTCCAACCTTAAATATACAACACTATGCATCTGAAGCCTGACTATGTTGCTCTATATTCATCATATATATTTTCAATTTGTTAATTTATTAATCTTTAGTTTTCAGCATTCACTTTAAATTTTCTCCTCCTCCCTCCCCACTCTCTATCCAAGATGACAAGCAATCTGATATAGGCTCTATGCATACATTCCTTTTAAACCCATTATCACATTAGTCATGTTGCATAGAAGAATTATAACAAATGGGAGAAACCATGAGAAAGAAAACAAAATGAAACAAAGAAGAAAATAATCTGTTTCTCTCTGCATTCCGACTCCACAGTTCTTTCTCTGGACGTGGATGGCATTTTCCATATTACTGTATTTTTACCCAAGTCTAAGATTATATGTCTTATGTTCAAGGTTCCCTCCTGGCATTAAAATCCATATTCTTTAAACAAAACAGAACAAACAAAGCCTTATTGATTTGTTTGTTCATTTATTCTTTCATCCCATTATTTATCCATTTATCTATCCATCCACCCATTCATTAATTAATTTGCTTGTTTATGGGTTGGGTCTCCCCATCTTGGTCAGGGTGGGAAGTTCAGGGGATGGGAACTTTGACCTTCTCCTTTGTTTCTGGCCCGGGCTGGCTCCCCAGTGACCCCCAATGAATCCTGAAGGCTTACCATATCAGTGCTGACCTTCGGTGAGAATAGGTCAGCATAGTCCACTGCAGCTCCTAACTCCAATGCTTGAGATCCCCTTGCCTCCATCTCTCTGGTGGCTGGGTTAGTTGTTGTTCTTCGTACTCAAAGGGGACAGAAGCAGCATCATTATGTAAGGGCCTATGTACAATGGAGTGAGTCTGACTGTGATTGACCAGACCAATATGAGCTCAGAAGGCTGCCGCAGGCTCCTGGACACAAATTGTCTGTGTGAACATTTGGAGTAGAAATGTCTGAATTTGCACATCTCACATTTCATTTGAGCTACTGCAATTCTGTTAAAAATTCATGTTCACATAGAAGTAGCTGGGATTGCAGGTATGACTCACCATGCCCAGTTGGCATCCTATGTCCTTATGATCCTTCCTAACTTTGACTTCATTCTAAGGCCCCCTCAGCTCTGATAGTCTATGTTCAATGTTTTATGGCCCCTCCAGTTTCTGTGATTCTATGTATCTAATCTAGGCTAGAAGGAAGTCAAATGATTTTTAAAAAACAAATCCTGTGAAGTGGGGGCATAGCTAGCTGTGTAAGTCCCTGGTATTTTCCCATGGGCACAGAGCCATGTATCCTGGGGTAGGAAAATATTGAGGGACAAATGCAAGGAAGTGTTTGCCTGTGAAAGATATTTTCCACCCATTCCGACCCCTCCTCCCCCATTTGCATTAAAGTTGGTTCCTGTCCACACTGCCAGGGAAGGAACAAGGCCTCATTGAGGACTTCTGACTTTCATGGGGTCAGACCAACTAGGCTCAGTGGTGCATTTCTGGGAACCCTGGGATTGCTTTTGCACAAAAGTGGATTATTTTCCAATCTTGGGGCTCAGTCAAAGAGTGAGTGCTCCTACTGGCCAACACTCCCAGGTCATAGTCAAAGTCACTGATCTGCCTCAGTCATGAGGCCAGTTGTGTTAGGTTAATTGACCTTGGTGACTTCAGTCAGATGCAGAGATGAGGGGGAGGGGACTAGGAAATGATTTAGACTTTCAGTAATTTCTCGGGGGCAAAGCCTTCAACCACTTAAAGGCAAGGGGAAAAAAATTCAAAAAAATTTAGGTCTCTTTTAAAAATCTAACCAGGCTCAGTACATCTATCATCCAAGTTGAAACTGTTCTTATGATATATTGTACATGGAGACTGTCGTACATCACCCGAGTTCTGACACCGCCATGTTCAGGGGTAGACTGTAATACAACATAACGAATTATAAAGGCGGACATTGACAAATTCAGTTTGGGGGAAGTTTAAATTAATTTGGAGCTGCTTGAAGTTGGTTTAGAAAGTAATTTTTAAATAAATCAGAGGCGGTGGGGAAGGGAGAGCCCCAAGACCTCTAATGTTCAGAGGAAGTTCAGGGACAAATTTGGTTCCTGCAGTGAGTGGTGAGAGTGAGGTTTAACTAGAAAGATGAATAGGAATGGAGCTAAGATTACAGTAAGAAGAGAATCTGATAGGGAAGGATTTACAAGGTAAATTATAGAGTGTATACTAGAGCCCTCTAGGCAATACCAGCACATACTTCCATCAGATTTGGGAAAAATGAATGATATCTAAGAACCTAGACTAGGTACAAAGAGAGTGCAAAAATGGAAGGAATATAGAATGGCTTTCTCCTTTCAACTTGAGCTGTATCCTTTCTTATTTTCTCTTCCATTCTCCTTCCCTTCCCTCTCTTCTTTCTAATCTATTTACCTACTTGGAGTTTCAGAGATGAGAAGGAGAAAACATCTTTGAGATACTTCTTTCACTCATTTACTTGTGATGTGAACTCCACTGTCCCATCCGAGTTATCCCAACTGAATAAGGCAGAGGATGCCTTCTGGAGAACGTAATTCTGGCCAACATCCTACTTCTTTCCTAAGAAATGATGACCTTTGCTGACCAGAAGCTCTGAAGCAGAATCTGGAAGGGTGGCTTTTAAGATGGGGTGACCATTATGATGCATATAACTTTTGTAATACTCAATGATCCTTCTATGACAAAGCTCTGACCTGACTCCCTCACAGGACTGTTAGAGAATCAGATGAGGCAATACTTGAAAGTCCTTTACCTCTTTTGGAAAATGAGGGAAATGAACTAAATAGCCTTTTCTGGTTCCTTTTCAACTCTAGATCTTACATCATTGACTTTAGGATCAATCTATGATACCAAGTCACTTAAGCTCCTTTGGCCTCAGTTTTCTCCTCTGTAAAATGGGGAGGTTGAACTAGATAGTCTTTGAGGTCTGTTTCTACATTGGATCTCTGATCTAATGATATTTCCTTAGCCTCAATTTTCTTATTTATAAAATGAGGGTATTGGATTCAATCTTGGGGGTCTCTTCCAGCCCTACATCCTATGTCTCTTTACCTCCCTGGGCCTCAGTTTTCTTATTTGTAAAATGAGGGTGTTGGACTAGATGACCTCTGGGGGCCTTTCAGGGTCTATATTCTATGATGCTAGAATAGGTCATAGGTCTATAAATTTAGATACTGAAACCTCAAAAGTAATCAAGTCTAACCTTCATCTGTTGGGGAAACTGAGGTTAAGCAATTTACCAAAATTGAACAGGTAGTGAATATCAGAGCTGGGATTTGAACCCAGATTTTTTGATTCTCAATACCATGCTTCTAGCAAGACATCATCATCATCATCATCATCATCATCATCATCATCATCATCATCATCACCATCATCATCATCACCATCATTATCATCATCATCATCATCAATCTAGAATATTCCTTTCGGTATCCCACCTTCATTTTGTTGCTGTTCACTCATTTCAGTTGTGTCCAACTCTTTGTGACCTCATTTGGGATTTTCTTGGCAAAGGTATTAGAGCAGTCTCCTTCTTCAGCTCATTTTATATATGAGGAAACTGAGGCAAACAGGGTGAAGTGACTTGTCCAGGGTCACATAGCTAATATGTGTCTAAGGTAGGATTTGAACTCAGGTCTTCCTGACTCCAGGTTTGGTACTCTATACACTGCACCACCCAGCTGGCCATCTTGATTATGAAGTGGAGATCAAATGACAGTAACTTTTGGGGGCATTATGTCTATAGTCTTTGCGCACACACCCAATACTTGCATGGTCAGAGCAAGGGTGAAAGGGGGCATGCAATGAAAGACAAATGGGGATATAGGAAGGTAAAGCCATCATACCATTGACTGTGGTAGTTTCCTCGCATGGAAAATCGATGTAACTAACTGTACCTTTTCCCTTGGCAAGGGACAGACTGTCTGCCATCTTGAAGGATCTGAGCCACCTGTTACTAACCTGAGACGGATGATAAATGAAAATCTAAGAGAGCCAAAGTCTTTTTCACAAAGAGAGACTCTTTCTTCCTTGCATGGGGGAATCAATTAGATATAGTGCCTTATTCAGGTAGACTCTAGATTAGCTTGAGCCCACTCCACTATAGATAATTAACCTTAGTACCCAAATTAGCAGGGACATAAGCCAGTTATTAGTTTTCATAATGAAAAGGACTGAGTATTTTGGAAAGTTAAACCCTCAAGAGCTTAAATTAAAATAAGCATCCAAAAGAAATCCCCAAAGTCTTCCTCAGATCATTAATACTACCAATTCCACAGTAGATTGGACTGACAATTTTCCTTTTTTACCCTCTAAAGGCAAACCAGCCTGTCCAATCCACATTCAACTCAGCCTCCAAAAGATTCTCCTTCTAATATCTAGGGAAATCCCAAATGCCCAATGGTATTGCTCAGTTTCCATATCTGCCACTGGCTAAGAAGGATGCTGCAGGTAGAGAAGGAAAAATGAGCATCTCTGTCCGAGGCAAACAAGAAAAATCCATGAGTGACACTCAACAAATAAATGGTCCTAGAACTGATCAGAAAAGGAGTGTCTTTATATTCAAGTGAAAAATTGGCTCCTACTCTAAAGAGGCAGTGTGATTTAGAGAAAGGAAGTGCTAGGTTGGGCGCCAGGAAATCTGGTCTCTAGCCCGCCCCCCCCCCCCAGTTCTATCATTTCCTTTATTAGATCTAGAGTTGGAAGGGACTCTGATCAGGGTCCTAATCCAAACCTTTCATATTATAGATGGAGGAACTGGAGCTCAGGGAAGATAAGGGAATGATAAGTATCCATGGAAATTCATAGTTCATAGACCTATAGGCTTATGGGACTTCAGAGCCCATTTACCCTAATCCCCTCATGTTACAGATGAGGAAATTGAAAGTTGAAGAGATTAAATATCTTTCCCAGAGTGGTAAAGTTAGGATTTGAATTCAGGTCCTCTGACTTGATATCCAGTACTCTGTCTACTATCTCAGCCTTCCTGCTTTTACATTAGACCTTCAGAGCAGCACTGACTCAATATGCGGCTTAATTTCCTCATCTGTAAAATGAAGGGGGTGGGCTACATGGCTTCTGAGGTCCCTTCCAACAAAAGATCTAGAATCCCATGGTCTTATCAATATACACAAACATTGAAGTCTAAGTGTGGTACAAGGAGTCAGAAGGCAGGTCCACAGGCTTTGGACCACTTCATCTCAAAGGTTCTATCTGGCTCTCTTATCTGACATCCCCAGCATAGAGATGCTTCTCGCAGCACCAGGACCATGCAACCTTTCTAGGTACAAACTATCCAAGATGGTCAAGAAGGGGCAAGTAAAGCTAGTGAGCTTGTGTGCACAATAAAGGGTGTAAGTAATACACTGTCAGGTGGAGGCGGGAGACGGCAGACTCGGGAAAGCAATCTCGGCAAGATTGCACAAGAGATGAAGATAAATATTAAGAAATTCTTCATGTGCAATGAGAACGCCAAGTTCAGTGAGGGAGATATTAAGGCTTTGGAGAAGAGACAGGATAATTTATGGAGAGAAGAGGAAAAAAACAATGGAAAACAAATTAAATGAATATTTTGCTTCAGTATTCACAAAGAGGATAGAAACCAGATGCTTGAAATGAGCCTTCATCCCCAAGGGAGAGAACAGTATTGAAGGAAATCAGGACCAAATTGGGGAAAAGATGATGAAGAAATGAGAAGAGCTAAAGAGTGATGGAGCCCCAGACACCCTGAAAAGTTACATGGGAGCCCACAAGGCCATGGGAGAGAGAGATGCTGCAAGGGAATCATCAGAATTGATGTCTGACCTTCCCAAGGCAGAAGCAATGGTGGTGTTCATTGGGTACCCAAAACCACCGCACTGTTCTCAGGGTGGTCAGTGCCAGGGCATGTCTACATGCAAGAAATGGAGGAGCAGGGGGAGGGGAGAAGGACTGAACTGGCCACATCCAGTCCTATCCAAGTAGCTGACTTCTGTATTCACTGATCTCTCAACCACATTATGTGTCTAGATACTGTCTAAATGTCAGGTGAAGGTGGAATCCACACATAAATGGCTCCCAAACCACATTCTCACTATCACCAAGCAGGCTGTCTGATCAAGTAGATGCCAAAGTCCCCAGAGAGGAAATCAGCCTCAGGTCTCCTTGGGAACCAGAAAATAATATTAACAACTGACTTTCTTAGACTTCCTTAAAGCGGGCAGAGAATTGTTAAAACAATTAAGCATGAGATTATCTCATTCCAGTTTCACAACAACCCTGTGATGTTATAGGTATTATTATGTCCATTTTATAGAAGAGATTCAGAGAGGTGAAATGACTAGGGATCATAGGATCATGGGATCACAGGATCACGGGGTCATGGGATCATAGGATTGTGGGGTCATGGGATCACAGGATCATGGGGTCATGGAATCATGGGATCATAGGTCTAGGGCTGACAGAAACCTCAGAGTCCATTTGGTCCACCCCCTTCATTCTACATATGGGGAAACTGAGTCCCTGGAAGGCCAAGTAAATTGTAGGATTATAACTCTAAGGATAGAAGGGACTTTAGAACTATGAATACATAGTTGATAACTAGCATTAATACACCACTTTAAGTTTTGCAAAATTATATATATATATACATGTATATATAAAACTTATTTTATCTTTACAAAGTCCTGTGAAACAGATGCTATCAGTATACCCATTTTACAGAATAGGATACTAAGACATAGAGAAGGTAAGTGACTTTCCCAAGGTCACACAAGAAATAAATGTCTGAGACAAGATTTGAACTCAGGTCTTCCTGACTCAAAATTCTTTACTCTCTGTACTGTGTCACCTAGCTATATCTCATACTATCTTCTTGATAGAGGAGAAAAATGAGACCCAGGAAGGGTAAATAACTTATAGGATCATAGTTCTAGAGCTGGAAGGAAACACAGAGGTCAACTACCCCGCCCCCCCTTCATTTTACAGATTCAGAAACTGAGACTAAAGAAGGATAAGTGACTTATAGACTGTGGCTTTCCAGCTGAGAAGGACCTCTGAGACCATCTGATCTAAATTAGAGGAAGCCTGAGTGATTCGCCCAGCATCACACTTGTAATAAATGTCAGAGGTAGGATTTGAACTCAGGCCTTCTTGACGCTCTACTGCCCCATGTTGCCTCCATAGTTGGTATGAAAATTTTAAACTAGCTTTGAAAAATTTTAAACTAGCTTCCTAAATGTGTTGTTAGTGGAGGAAGCATGGCACAGTGGGAAAACTGCTGTATTTACTATCAGGGGACCTGGATTCAAATCCCGCTTCTTTCACTGGCTACTTGAGCGACCTTGGGCACATTATTCAGCCTATGAGTCTCAGTTGCCTTTCTGGTAAAACGATGGTTGTTTAAGTGGCTTCTGAAGTCCCTCCCAGACCTAAAGCTGTGATGCTATGATCCTATGAAGAAGGAAAGAGGGGGAGAGGAAGTGACTTTGCCTCTCTCAGCTTCAGTTGCCTTCTCTGTGAAATGAAGGGGTTGAGCTAAGTGATTGTCAGATCCCATTGTAAGAAGGGCAGAGGACAGAGTGAGGTTGTTTGTCCTTCATTCACTGAGAGGACCACGACATCAGGGAAGTGATGTCATGACATACACAGGATTTGGATTTAAGTGAGGCAGGGCTGTGCAAAGTCGCCAGCCTCACTTTCCTTTCCAGAGTCCTTGGAGTCCAGTGGCAAGATAGAGATCAGGATGATTGGAGATAGGAGACCTTGGCCTTTTAAGCTAAGGTCTTTAACAGGTCTCAGTTTGACTGAGGCAACAGGTGAGATTCACTGGAAGCAGGAAGTTCTGGTTGGAGGCTCTTGGAATAATCTATGTAAGAAGAGATAATGGCTTGTCCTTGAGTGCTGATAGTATGAGCATAATGAATTCAAAACATATTGTGCCATTAGAATGAATAGGCCATGGCTGCTGATTGGCTGCATGGGAGCAAGGATAGGGTAGAACCAAAGATGGTCTATGGTTGTTTGACTGGGAGGATGGTTATGTCTTTGATAGAAACAGAAATTGGTGAGTTAAAACAATTTGGGAGAAGAAGATGTTCAGTTTTGATATGTTGAATTTGAAGTATAGGTTGGCTGTTTATGTGGAGATAAGTAATAAGAAATATGGGCTTTAAGATCTGAATATTGAACTGGAGTGCAAATAGTTTTGGGATATTATGATTGAAGCTAGAGTAGCTAGGTGGGGCAGTAGGCCGGGGCCTGGAGTCTGGAAAACCTGGGTTCAAACCTGTTCTCAGATCCTTAGTAGCTGTGTGAACCTAGTCTTTAGCAGCAAGCACCCCAGCGTCCCCAGGGTGGGCTGCCAATACAGGTTCCTGGATCTGCTTTGATAAAGGAAAGCAACTCAAAATGGGTTAACAAGCTTATTTTAAAAAGTCAAACATAAAATGTTTACCTAGTTCAGGGGGAAAAGGTCAGCACCCTGAACTCCAGAGTATACAGACAGAATTATCAAGACAGAGAAATAGATTAAGTAGACAGTTTCCAAACTGTCCAACCATTACATCCAAACCAAATCAACATCTCAGTCTTTCAAAGGTGGGGGCTCTGGACAATGGCTTCCCAGAGTTTCATCTGATCAAATCACAGAACACTTTTGAAAGTGAGCCCCAAAACAAAGCCTCACATCAGGGCTTATATATCCTTCTCCTGGATCAGAGAATGTAACAACCTTATTGACCCACTGGCCAATCAATAAGTGTCTACTGAAAAACAAGCCTTCCACCCCAGGCTCCAGGTGCATTTTAGCCTAGGGGCCGGGAAGTTCTTAAAAATTTGCATTCCCATTACATTTGGCCCCAAGATCTTTCATGCCCATAGCATAGTCAATTTGCTTTTGAATTAGCACTAAATACCTCTTAGATCACATTTTCAAGATACAGAACTAAAGTTAACAAAGTTGCCACTGGGTCTTAAACAAACACAAACATTATCAACTCAATTCAAAACAAGAGTCCAAATAAAGTTCTCTTGGGTGGAGGGGGGTGTCCTCCCCTTCACACAGCTCCAGTCCCTGCTTCCAAGTACAGAGAGGGGGCTGGGCAACAAAACCAACAAGGTGGGGTCCTTGGGGGTCCAAGGCACTTCATCCCACCCACCATAGTCACAAGTCCATCTTCCCCCTGGGGCCCAAACTGTGGGATGCAGCAAGGAAACACATTCAGTGCCCCTGCTTTGCTGCTGAGTTCTTATCTTTTCCTGTGGCCGAATTCTGAACTCCTGGGTTTCTTCTCCTCTGGCAGGCGGCAGCTGCTCCTGGCTTCTGCCCAGGTCCTGATGCAGGCAGCTCACCATTCCTGCTCTCAGCTCAGTGAAGTCTGCATGCAGGCCATTCTTCTCTCCTGGTCCACGGCTCCACAAAGTCACAGCTACCACAACTGGGAAACAAACAATTATCCCAGTCTCCATACTTTCCTTTTACTCTGCAGATCCTGTTCGTGATGCCATTTTGTAGCAGCAAGCACCCCAGCGTCCCCAGGGTGGGCTGCCAATACAGGCTCTTGGATCTGCTTTGATAAAGGAAAGCAACTCAAAATGGGTTAACAAGCTTACTTTAATCAGTCAAACATATAACGTTTACCTAGTTCAGGGGGAAAAGATCAGCACCCTGAACTTCAGAGTATACAGACAGAATTATCAAGACAGAGAAACAGATCAAGTACACAGTTTCCAAACTGTCCAACCATTACATTCAAACCAAATCAACATCTGGGTCTTTCAAAGGGGCGGGGGAGCTCTGGACAATGGCTTCCCAGAGTTTTATCTGATCAAATCACAGAACACTTCTCAAAGTGAGCCCCAAAACAAAGTCTCACATCAGGGCTTATATATCCTTCTCCTGGCTCAGAGAATGTAACAACCTTATTTACCCACTGGCCAATCAAAAAGTATCTACTGAAAAACAAGCCTCCCACCCCAGGCTCCAGGTGCACTTTAGCCTGGGGCAGGGAAGATCTTAAAAATTTACATTCCCATTGCATAGTCAAGTCACTTCACCCTGTTTGCCTCAATGACCTCATCTGTCAAATAAGCTGGAGAAAGAAATGGCAAGTGTTCCAGTATCTTTGCCAAGAAAATCCCAAATGGGGTCATGAAGGGTCAGATGTGACTGAAATGACCAAAAAACAACAAAATTGAAGCTGAAGAGATGTACGATATTATCAAGTGTGAGATAGAGAAAAGAGAGAAAGCCAAGGACATAACCTGGGGGGTCACCCAAGTTTAAGGGGCAGGGAGGTTAATAAGAAACCATAAAAACAAATGAATGAATGAATAAGTTAAAAAAAAACATAAGGAATAACCAGAGAAGGTGGAATTTTATAATAATGTAATATTAGGAGAACAATTTATATAATAACAATGATCTTGTAAAGGAAAACAACTTGGAAAGGCTTAAGTACTCTGATCGATGGGATGATTAACCATAATTCCAGAAGACCAATGATGGATTGTGCTACCCACCTCCAGACTGAGAAGTGATGGCTGAAGATATAGAAGGTGATACACCTTTTTGAACATAGTTTATGTAGTAATTTTCTTTGCTTGATTATACATATTTGTTAAGAGGGTTTTCTTTTTCTTTCTAGTTTTTCAATGGGACAAGAGGGAAGGGGGAGAAAATAAATGCTTGTTAGTTGAAAAAACTTATTTAAAAAGAAAAAAATAAAAGATCACTGAAGCTAAGGAAGAAGAAAACTTGGAGGTTCATGATCAAATGCTATAGAGATGTCGAGAAAGATGAAATAAGGAAAAGCAAAAAACACAACCAAAAGGCCTTGGATTTGGTTATGAGGAAATCATTAGTGGCCTTAGAGCAGAGACTGCTAACTTTTTTGCATGATATATCCCTTTGGAAGTCTTATGAATCCTATGGACCCTTTCTCAGGAAAAATAATGTTTTTAAATACACAAAATTAAAAATATAAGATTACATATTATATTTAATTTTATTGCAATAGTTACTGAAATATTAAAAATGAAGGTTAAGTTCCCAGACTCCAGGTTAAGAATTCTTGCCATAGACAGAGCTGTTTCAGTAGAGGCCTTGGAAGTCAAAATGTAAGCAGTTGAGGAAGGAATGGGGAATAGAGAAGAAAAAGAAGGAGTACAGATGCCTAATTCTGTAGCTTGACTGTGAGAGTGGCTAGAAAGAGAAGGATATCATGGGAGGGATTGAGAGGGTCAAGGGAAGAGCTTTCCGGCCTAGGGGGCACCTGGCTTTGCCCATGGCCAGAGGAAGAGGAGCCAGTGAAGGAGGAGAAACGAAGATGTAAGAAAACAAGCAGGCCAAGGAGGAGAGAGGCCACTGGCAATAGAATGCCATCATCTTCAAAACACTGAAGCCAAGGACAGTGGAGAGGTACATAGTGGGCATGAGTGGCTCGCCCAGAATTAACCAGCTGGTGTCAGAGTCTGGATTCACACTCTGGTTTTTCTGACTTGAAGTCAGACACTCTGGGCCTCCCGGATGCCCCAAGTAGCAGAGAGGTCTCGTCAAGCTCTTTAGACTGGGAAAAGTGAGAGCCAAAGGTCACAAAGGGAATGAAGAACAGACGTGGGAGCAAAAAGGGGTTGGTAGAGGAGGCAACCTGGGAGCTGGAGATGAGCAGATGCCTGTGTTCTGTGCTCTGGGAAGCCCCAACCACCTTCCATATAAGTGCAAAACCCAGCTGGCTCGACCAGCAAAGGACCATAAATCATGGCCAAGGCCTGAAGTGCCTTCCCCTGATGCTGCCCTGGAATCTACCCCATTTGTTCTCATGTCTCTGAGCAGCATAAAAGGAGGGCTTGACGGGCGAGTGTGAAATATTAATAATTGGACACGGCCCTAATTCCTCATTTCATGATTCAGTTCTGCTGAATCCACAGACTGCTCCCAGCCTAGTCATTATGAAAGGGCCTCCCAGATCGGGCCTGACTTGCTCTCCCCCCATCTGATCATTTCATTAGGCATTTTTACTTTATTATGCAGTTTGATTCAGCTCTGTTAAGAAACCCAAGGCTACATAAACCCTGCACTTACACTCCTTAAAAGTTCTGTTGGTTTTAATTCTAAGAGAGGCTCCTTTGCTGAGTCAATGGAGTTCTGTTTGAAGCAGGGGACTGTTGACACAGGGCTGGAAATCTCTGGCACTCACCAGTTCAGATTCCCTGGCAGCATCTGGGAAGGAGTTTGAGTTTTAAAAAATAAAGAAGAATTAAAGAAAGGCAAAGTGGTGTAGTGGATAAAGGGCAAGCCTGGGGGTCAGAGAGGCCAGATTCAGACACAGTCTAGCTGTGTGGCCTGGGGCACATGACTCCATCTTTCTCAGCCTCAGCTTTCTTCAATGATAAAATGAGGGGGTTGGGCTTGTCCTCTAATGACCCTTCTGGCTCTGAATCTGTGTCGATGGAGGGAGTTTCCATACCTGGAATTCCTTTGGAACCCCTCCCCTCCCCTCAATCCATTGTGATGATTTTTGTATTTTGATTTATCTGTGATTTCATTGACATGGTTATTTCCTTCTTGCAATGCAGATCATAAACCATGGATACTCACTCATTTTGCATGACTGTAATATGGCATGAATGTAATAATGGCAAACAGCACCAGTCTCAGAGTGAGAAAGCGACAGGTCCAAATTTTGCCTTAGACTCATAATTATCTGTGTGACCAGAGACCTGTCACCTCCTGGGGTCTGTAAGGTGAGGGTTCTGGACCTGATGGCTTCTGAGGTCTTTTCTAGCCCTTGAGTTATGAGCTCATGACTCATTTTCATCTTCCCATAAATTCTTTCCAGGGTTTGGGCTCTGTCCCCTACTTCTGTTGACACACTGTAAATCCCCTTAGCTTGAGTGGCATCTCTCATAGCATGTGCTTACGTGCCTAGCAAGCCTTCTCTCATCCTACATCCCTCCGAAGACAACATCCACATTGCTGTAGTGTGCAGAGCTCTTGGTTGGGAATGCATCGCCACCCACTCATGTCTACCATGCATCTCTCCCTTGCCCTGGCATTCTCATCTATCAGTCTAACAATTTTTTTAAAAAATGGGTTATGAGAAGAGGCTGTCATTTTTATTGGGAAAGGAAGTTTTGTAGAGAAAGCTACAGCAATACCAAGAAAGGAAGAAAAGGAGGTGGAAAGCAAGCAAACAAGCAAGCAAGCAAGAAAGAAAGAAAGAAGGGAGAAAGGAAGAAAGAAGGAAGAGAGAAAGGAAGAAAGAGAAAGGGGAAATAAATAAGGGAGAAGGAAGGGAAAAGAAAGGAAGGAGAGAGAGAAGGAAGGAATGAAGAAAAAGGAAGAAAAAAGGAAGAAAGCAAGGAAGAAGAGGGGAAGAGGTCAAGGAAGCAAGAAAGGGAGGAAGGAAAAAGAAGAAAAAGGAAAGGAAGGAAGTAAGAAAGGAATGAAGCAAGAAGGGAGAAGAGGAAGAAAGGAAGGAGAAAGAGATGAAAGTAGGAAGAAAAAGAAAGAATAAAGCATCAATGAAAATACTTCAAAATACACACAAAAAAATAGTTGAAGGAAGTTTATAAGGGGATAAAGAGAATCAGGGCAGTATTGCAACCACTGATTTAAGGCTAATATATACTCTTAAAAATCCAAAGAAGCAGATGCATCATATATAATTCCTTTTATTCTCCTTCTGTTCTCTATGAAAGTAGTCATTTTTTCAAGTTATAAACATTAAAAAGATTATCTAAGGAAAAAAAAACTATTAATTGACACTGTTGTCAAATAGCTGGTCTGAAATGAATTCTTTCATGTTCTGAGTGATTCTTTGGGTGACCTGAGCCCACATACACAGGTGCCCCATCTCTGAAGGTGTTAGATTGCCTATTTAGACAGGATTGACTAGGAATGATGCCAAAACAATCAAAGGAATAGTGAAAAATGGGATGTGTTGTTTAGTTTTGATGAAGTACTCTTTTTTCCCCTCTCTCTTACAGGGGATGACTCATTGGGTAGGGGAGGGTGGAGGGATAAATTTAAAAGTCAAGGAGAAGTAAAACCAGAATATATTAATACCATTAAAAAAAAAAGTAAAGCGGAGAAATCAGTTAAGTAATGGTTTGTCATTGAGTTTTTTTTTTGGGAGAGTGGGGGAGGTTGAGGTATAAGAGTCTCAGTCCACATTTATATGACATTTGAAAGTTTATAAATGACTTCCCATGTATCAGTCCTGTGAAGATGGAGCTCTAGGTGGTACAGTGTGTAGACTATTGGGAAGATATGAATTCAAATCCTGCTTCGGAGACTCATTAGCTGTGTGCCCCTGGCAATTCATTCAGCCTCAGTTTCCTCATTATTAAAATGGAGGTAATAATTTTACCTATCTCACTAGGTCATTGAACAGATCAAATAAGAAAAAAATATCAACAGTTATAACAATAGCTAACATTTATAAACTACCTACTATGTTTCAGGCACTGTGCCAAGTGCTTTACAAATATGATTTCATTTGATCCTCACAACAACCCTGGGAAGTAGGTGCTATGGAAGAGGAAACTGAGACAAAGGTTAAGTGACTTGCCCAAGGTTACACAGCTAGTGTCTAAGGCTCAATTTGAATTTAAGTCTTCCTAACTCCAGGTCCTGTACTCCCTCCACTGCAGCACCTAAACAACATATGTAAAGCCCTTTGCAAACCTTAAAGTACTATAGAAATAAATTATTATTAAATATTAAATTAAATTCTTAATTAAATATTAATAAACTATTATCATGGTACTTATTGTGGGCACTATTATCCCCATTTCACAGAGGAGAACACTAATATTTTGAGAAATGACATGATTTGACCAGGGTCCCAGGACTACTGAATTCTAAGGTAGGATTTGAAGCTGACTCTTAGCCCTTGATCCCAGATTATCATGAGCTCCCTAAATTCAGCAAGTCCCTCTTCTTGCCAAGCTGATCCTTCACACTGAAACATGGTGGCCGGACCCTTGGCACTGCTGGGCCTTTCCTCCCGCTTTGCTGCTGTACTCTACTCCATGTCTGGTCTCCCTTGGTGAGAGAGTAACTGCCTCGAGATGGGGCTGCCTCAGTTTCTCTCTTGGCATCACTCACACTTAGCACTTGGCACATGGTAAGTTCTTAGCCAAAGTTTGTTCATTTATTTGTTCATCATCCATGTGACTTCATTCTCAAGTCGGGACTTCCCAGTCGTTTTAGCTGCCAGGGCCCCTCAAGGCTCTGATGGGAAGCAGAGGGTTATGGGAAGAAGAAAGGCCCAGAGAAGAGAAATGACTTGTCATTCATTGCGCACCTACTATGCTTGAGCTGGAGAACACAGAAAATAGTGAACCAGTTTCTGTCCTCAGGGAGCTTATTGTCTAACAAGGGACCTGGGTTGTGCAGGTCCAAGTGTAGAAGGGACAGTGCATAGGCAGGGCTCCATTGACGGCATCTCCCCAATCTACCTCCAGCAGAATTGTGATGATGTGCAATAGGAGGGCTTGGGAGACATGCTGAAGCCCACGTAGACATTCTGTGAGCGGTTCTGGTAACTTAACTGGTTAGAGGCTCTTTGACTGCTGGGAAGGCAGCCCAAGAGGTTATCAAGCTGAGCCTCTGCCATTTTTCTCTCTTGTTGTACCCATGGTAATCTCTTGGACACCATCACTAATATTATATGGTAAATGACCAATGTTGATAGGGGAGAGACGCTGGGCCCTGCCCATTGGGCCTGCCATGTAGCCTATGAATACGGAGCCCATGTTCTTTGCCTGATTTAACTTATTTTTTTCCATTTTAGGTGAAGGGATTGGAGACTGCCTCTGTGAGTTTTCAAAGGTCAGCAGAGTAGTATTCCAGCAACCTCATCATCTTGCAGCCAGCTCAGCTTTGATGCCCCAGGAACAAGGAGTGACCTTCACGGGTGACCTTTGGGACCCTGACCTATGGTAGTTGAGCCTAAGACTCACACTCCTCTGGACATGACCTTGTTGAGACCAAGGCCACATAGAAACAATTCCAAGAAACAGTCTACTCTCTCCAGACACCAAAGTGGCCTTTGGTTTTAGGGGAAATATCTGTACTTTAATTCCTGCTAATCCTCAAAGTCATTGACTTTTTGTAAAAGGTAATTGGATATAATAAAAAGGTAATTGTTAAATGGAAATGTAGCCTAATCACTGGCACCTAAAGTTGTTTGTTTAGACATATTCAATCTTGTCTGACTCTTCATGATCCCTTTTTGGGATTTTCTTGGCAGAGATACTGGAATAGTTTACTATTTTCTTCTCTAGATCATTTTACAGATGAGGAAACTGAGGCAAACGGTGTTAAGAGACTTGCCCAGGGTCACAACCAGTAAGTTTCTGAGGGCAGATTTGAACTCAGGAAGATGTTTTCTTGACTCCAGGACCTGCACTCTATCTACTGTATCACATAGCTGAAGGGGAAATACAAACACTGGGGGCTTGTATTAGAAGAGATATCCCAACATCTCAGGGTGCCCAAGTACCCCAAGGGGCAGATGAAACAGGTCTCACTCTGAGAAAGTAGAAAAAGAGGTAGTTGCTATAAAATGCAATCTATCTTATGTTACAGTAGATACTATTGAATTATATATGCCCAAAATGCAAGATATTTTTAGTGGAAGGCACTAAGTAATTGAGGAGAAATCAGGGAAAGAGATAGGTGACTGAGGATATAGAACTGGGCCAGACTGGAATTCGAATCTCAGCCCAGCTACCACCTAGGAAAGGATTTTAGCTTTTATGTACCTTAGTTTCCTTATCTGTCAAATGAGGGGGGTTGGGCTTGATGGACTAAGGTTACTTGTAGCTGGAAATCTGTGCTCCTATGATGTGTCTGAATGTAAAAGATGCTACTTCAGCTGATTCTTGAAGGAAGGTAGAAACAGAGACCAAGAGGGAGAGTGTTTCAAAGATGGGGGGCAGATGGTACAAAGGAATGATGTTTCTGCTATAAGAGCCAGTAAGAAGAGCAGCTTGGCTGGCCTATGGAGTATGGAGAGGTGTGCCTTGTGTAATAAACCTGGACAGGAAGCTAGGGACCATGTTGTAGAGGGTTATAAGTACCAAAGAGAGGCATTTGTATTGATCTGAGAGCTAACAAGCAACTATTGAAGTAATAGAATGAGGATTTGAATCCATATCCCAAGTTTTTTCCAGCTCCCCATGCAGCTTTTCAGGGATGCCATATCTGCCCCTCAGGACAAGGGGGAGGTTAAATGACTTCCCTATTACTTAAAAGCTTAGAGAGTTGTCTAGATCACTGAGAAGTTACGTGATTTGCCCGGGGTCATACAACTAATACACAGCAGAGGAGGGTCTTGACTTTAGGTCTTTCTGTTCCTCTCTGGCATCATGGTATCATGAAATCAGAGAGCTGGGTGGGACTTTAGTGGTCATCAGAGGCCGTCTAGTCCTGCCCCCTCTTGGCATCAATGAGGAACCAGAGGTCCAGGGAGGTGAAGCCTCACACACAGTCATACACATCAGAAGAATTGGAACCTGGATCTGGAACCAATGCTCTTACCACTGCACCAGACTAGCCTGATTTCCCAGCCAATAGAGGAAGCCCTTCAATGATGATCCTGCCAGGTGACCACCCTGCCTTCTCTTGAACCCTGAGAGTTGTCGAGCAGGTCTACCTGTGAAGAAGATCTTCTTAGCAGAGAGCTGAAGGCTGGTCCCTTCCAACTTCTATCCACTGATCGTGGCTCTATAAATGACAGCCTCTCAGAACTGGAGGGTTCCTTAAGGGTCGCCTCATCCAATGCTAACCCAGTGAGAAGCCCACCTCCAGCTTCCCTGACAAGCCAGGTTCTCTGAGTATTAGAGGGCGTCCTCATTTTCCTCTAGGTTTTTCTAATTTCTGTTTCTTCCTCCTTCTTGAGTCTGGTGAAAGGCTTTTCTGTCAAGCTATAAATTAATTCTGACATCTCCCACCTGAGTGGGAAATTTAGGAGCCACTGTGGGCTGGGAGGTGGAGAGAGAGAGAGATGAGAGGGCTGAGTCAGCAGGTAGTGTCTTCAATACCAATGCATTCCTAAAGGCTGCCTCTGCGACCACAGCCAGACAATGGCAGAACATTTACGTGTTTTCTGCCAACTAACTTTTGTGCTGATCAGGCAGGGTGGATGCAAATCATCCATGTCCCCAAATCCTGAAAAGAAAAGAGTTACCAGCAGCTTTCTGGGAAAGAAAGAAATCGAGTGTCCAGTTCAGTTTTCTGGAAACTATAGAGGGCAAAGGCAAAGTTGGGTGGGGTGGAAGGAGAGGGGGCTTAGGACCCTAGCAATAGCCTATATAGGTAGCATGCTGTAGGAAGAACATTTCACACAGCCTGCATGGGTCCCAGCCAAAGGTCCTGGATTCTAATTTCTCCTCACTGGGCATCATTTTTCTCCTCTCCATCAATCAACAAACATTTATAAAGTGCCTACCATGAGCCAGAGTCTGTCCTGGATAGAAAGAATAAAACAATCTTTTGTTAAATAAAAGGCTTGGGTTAGCTCATAGGACCATAGACCCAGAGCTGGAGGGGTCCTTCGAGGTCATCTAATTTACCCCTTCATTTGACACAGGAGGAGATAGAAGCCCATTGCGGTTTAGTGACTTTTCCAAGGTCACTAAGTGGCTGAGGCAGGATTTGAACTCAGGTCTATTCACTACTAATTGAGTTCTTTTTCTAGAGACACATTCTTTCTTCCTTAGATGGTTTTAAATATTCCTTCCAGCTTTAAATCTGTAATTCTTTGAGGGTGCCAATATAGTGGTAGGTCTGGGAGCCATACCATAGGAGGAATAATTGTAGAAAATGGAGTTAATTAATTGAAGACGAAACATAAAAGGAGAAATGATATTTGTGTTCAGACTGTAAATCTGAAGGCTCCAACCTGAAGTTAAACCTGGCTGCAAAATTCTGGGTCTGGGATCTCTGAGGAGTGGCCCAAGGGGGGAGCAGGGCCTGACCTGCTTTTCTGGTATGTTACAGAGGCCATTTTTGCTCAGGTGAGAATTATGCTGGATGGCTGCTGAAACTGCTTCCAACTTTGCGTTTCTGTGATTCTCCCACTCCACCACTTGCACTGTTTATGTGACTTTGGATTTATTTCACCAGTTTGGGTCTCAGTTTACTTTTTATAAAGTGAGGGAGTCAGGTTTAGATGATTTCTAAGAACTCTATCAGTTCAAAATTCTATGATCTTGAAATAATTTTGTAATGTATTTATTTAGCTTTGAAGCCAGTTTTATTGCTGCCTTTTATTATTATGATGTGATAGTTATTTCCCTGCATGTTCTCCTCTCCATTATGGAATCTTCCCTTGTAACAAATTTTGAAGCAGTTAAGTGAATTCAACACATGACCCAACGATGGCATTGGATATATCATATGTACCACTCCATACCCATATCCCCTCACTTCTCTGAGGAAAGGATGGAGATGCATTTCTTCAATTGCTCCTCACATCCGGGATCGATCATTTCACTTACATAGTTAAGCAGCTATGTAAAAAGTGGTCCTGGAGCAGGGAAAATATACTTTTCTGTGTCAGTCTAGAGAACAGAATTGAAGCTGATGAGTGGACATTAAAGAAAGGAAGACTTTGGGACCATTGGAGCTATCCAGTGGAATGGGCTTCCTTCCTTATGGGGTAGTGAGTTCCCTGTTTCTGAAAGCATTCAAGTAGAGCGTGATTGACTGGTTGATGGGCATATTGTAGAGGGGAGCCATACAATCTTAAAATTGGAAGAGATATCAGAGTTCACATTGTCCTATCTGGAAATAAACAAGAATCTCCTTTTTAACACTAAGGAGTCAGGAAGACCTGAGTTCGAATCCAGTATCAGACAATTACTAAGTAGCTATATGGACCCTGGTGAAATCTTTTCACCCCTGTTTGCCTTAGTTTTCTCATCTGTAAAATGGGACAATAGCCCCTACCTCCTAGGATTGTTGTGAGGATCAAAAGAGATAATTTTTGTAAAGTGTTTAGCAGTGCCTGGAACACAGTAAATGCTATGTAAATGTTAGCTATTATTTTTTATGACTAACTTCACTGTGTGACTTTAGCTAAGTCACCTAACATTTTCAGTTTCAGTTTCTTCATCTGTTCTATCATTTCAGTCAAAACCCATCTGGGGTTTTCTTGGCAAAGATACTACAGTGGTTTGTCATTTCCTTCTCCAACTCATTTCACAGGTGAGGAAACTGAGCAAATTTGACTTGCCCAGGGTCATATAGTTAGTAAATATCTGTGGCCACATTTGAACTCAGGAAGATGAACCTTCCTGACTCCTGGGAGGTCTGTCCACTTTGCCAACTAGCTGCCTCATCTATAAAATGGGGATAGCAATAAAACCTCCCTCCAGATATTATGAGGATAAAATGAGATATATTCTCTAAAATGCTTTGCAAACCTTGAAGCTCTATGTAGATTTTAGCCACTACTATCATCATTAATAACATTGCTATTAATATCTCAGACTAGTAGTCATCCAACTTTTGCTGGAAGATTTCCAAGAAGGGGGATCTCATTCCCTCCCATGGCAGCCCATTTCTGCTTGGCAAGACAGGTTGGGCTAAAGGCTCTCATAGATATTTTCCAACTCTGAGATTTTGGGATTCTATGACTCTTCCTTTGAAGGCTTGTAGAGTGAATAAATGTTAAATTTGATGGACAGTGCATTACAGCAGACAGCCTATGGTGGATATAGATGGCATTGAGTAACATTAGCTAAATCAGGTGGAAACACTCAGTGCTAGCCTGCAGTCTGCATATTCCCAGCAAATTAGATTCTCCCAGGTTCCTGGCATTCCCAGTGATAGCAGTGTTACAAGCCCTAATGCATTGTATTTTATTCACCAGAGGGCTGGAAGAGAGTACTAATTACATGCAAGTTTTCTAAGATTTCAGCCGGGAGTATTTCACATGAAAGTTAATTGTTCTTTGGGGGTTTCACCACTGGTTTATCCAATTAACACAGAGTTTGCCTATACATCATGGCATTGCTCAAAGAAAGGGAATGGTATTGTTTAGAGGGAAGATATGCCCCTTGCTGTTTTGTACTTGGAAAGAGGCAAAGCCACCTCTGGAAATCACTAATAGCTTCAGCAATTACCTGCCCTTTAAGCTGAAAGGGGTTATGGAGGTGGACCTCAGAAGCTGTTGGTGGGACAAGGAAGATGAAGAAAGAGAGGCTGCAGGAGATTTGCCTCCCAAGCTTCATCTCTTACTGCATTGCTCTGGTCTGCATTAGGAAAACCCCCTTGGGCTAAGTCAACACATCCTCAATTGCCTGGGTAATTAAAACAAACTTCCCTTTCTTTGAAGCATATTGGGGGTAGGAAAAGCAACTATATGCTTTTTTTTTGGCCAAAAACAGCCTTGTCTTCAGATCTGCAATGCGGTTACTTTTCCAAATATTTTTAATTGATGTTTTTATTTTTATGTCAAATACATTTCTGTCTATATCCTCCCTTCTGCCTCCGAAGAAGCATCCTTTGCAATAAAGAATTTTTAAAAGAGGGAAAACAATCAGTAAAAAGCCATTAACACATCAAAAAAGTCTAATATTATGTGCAGTGTTCCATGCCTGAAGACCTCCTCATCTGCAGAGGGAAAGGGAAAGAGATACCTTCTCCTATCTCTGCTCTGGAACCAAACTTGGTCATTATAATTTGGCAGTTTGTTTCTGTTTCCTGGGAATTGTTCCGTCCATGAACAGTGTTGTTGGGTATGCTGTTTTCTTGACTGCTTCCTCCACTCTGCATCAGTTCATGTAACTCTTTCTGTACTTCTCTGTATTCTTCATGCCTGTTTTTTTCTTACAATAGAGTAATATTCCTTTACATTGATGTACCATAGTTTGTTTACCTGATGACAAACAGAAGATTATTTCACATAAATGAAAAGATTTCCATCAGCCTTTCTTGGGGCAGCAAGGAATTTTAAATAGCAGAGCTAGGACAGATGCCTAGGTTCTCTGACTCCATGTTCTTTGGGGCAGTTTCCAGCATGCTAGTCACTTACTAACTGTGTGATCCTGGGCAAGTCACTTAACCCTATTTGCCTCAGTTTCCCCATCTGTCAAATGAACTGGAGAAGGAAATGGCAACCCCTGCTCCAGTATCTTTACCAAGAAAACCCTAAATGGGGTCACTAAGTGTCAGACATAACTCAACAAAAGAAACAAAAAGACTGAAAGGTGACATTGTCTAGTGAATACAGAGAAGCCAAAAGCACTTCCTTTCCTCGTCCCTTCCCTCCTCTCCCTTCTCCTCCATTTCCCTCCATCACCACCACAGTCACCTCCTTGTTCTGACCTTTCCCATGTGTCTTCTGTTGTTGTTTAGTCATTTTTCATATGTATCTGACTCTTTGTGACCCCATTTGGGGTTTTCTTGGTAAAGATGCTGGAGTGCCATTTCCTTCTCCAGTTAATTTTACAGATGAGGAAACTGAGGCAAACAGGGTTAAATGACTTGCCCAGGGTCACACAGCTAGTAACTGAGGTCTTTTTGACTCCAGGCCTGGTGCTCTGTGCAACATGGCACCACTTACCTGCCCCGCTGTGTTCTCCATAGCATATATTAGGTTGGTAGCCTCCCCCTAGAAATTAAGTTGTATCTTTTAAAACCAAATATTTGATCAAAATATTGCCCCTACCTCCACCCCCACAGAACATATGTTTGTGAAAAGAGGTCCTATTTAATTTCCACCTTTTTATGTCTGGCACCTAGAATAGTTCCTGGCACATAGTAGGCACTTAATGCATGCTTGTTAAATTGAATAGATTTTAATTTAAATGAAAATTACATAAAACAGACATAAAAAAGTACTCTAGGGATTAGAAAATTCATCTAGTGGGTATGCTCAGGCAGCAGTTGGGTTCTAGTGGAAAGTGGATTTGGAGCCAGAGGATTCTTCTTACAACTTGTGTGACCTTGGATTAATCACTTTTCCTCACTGAGTCTCAGTTTCCTCTTGCATGAAATAAATGGGTTGAACCAAATGATCCTCCAGGAATCTTATGGCTCCAAATATATGATCATATGATTTATGAAGCAACATCTGAGTTGAATAGGATTGCAGTTTCACTTGAGGTAACAGCATAAGCAAAGACCTGGAGGTGGGAAAGCATTGGGTTTTCAGTGAATAATCACGTATATGGAAAATGGACAGGGAAGAATTAAATCATATCCTTACACCAAAAGTTGAGATAAATTAAAAATAAATCAAGATAAAAGAGTCCAACCAAGCAACAATATGAAGATAGATTCACGACGTCAGATACATGTTTTCAAGGAATGTGTCTTCATGGAATGGAGTTAAACTCCCTCCTCCTTTCAAGTATGCCTAGTCCCTGAAGCTTGCATAACAGACAGCCTTCAGTCAAGTGCAAGGAAATGATTGTTTGCTGTCCTTTCTTATTTCCAAAGTCATCGACAAGAACTTGGTGGCTGCCAACAGGCTCCAGCTGCTCATTACCAGCTTGACTGAGAGCCAAACTCAACTTCCCTGCCTGCCAAGGGAGGGGAGGATCCACCTTTGCAGATGTATCTCCTCGAGGACAGAGCCTTCCTAATTTAGAAATGAGAGCTCTGTGGTGGCTGGGGCTGAGGAGACAGTAGCAATGGGCATGGTTCTTTCCCCTTACCTGGGAAATGTTAGAACAATTCTGCCCAGCCCATTAACCCCTTGGCCCTGGGAAAACCAACAGAAAGGAAATGACTACAAAAGTCAAGTTGGCTAAGAGTGGGGCTTTTACTTGATCTAGCTGGGGCAGAATATTGGAAATTTGAGCCAACCGTAGTGAATGGAACAAGACTAATCCAAAGTCCATCCCCATTCATCCTCCCATGTGAAAGCAATTCATGCTTTGAGTGGTCTGGTGACTACTTTGGGCAAATGACCCTATGGGAAAAATGGGTTATTGATTTTCTTTTAAAATAAAGATTACCATTTAGGGCACCTCTAAGACTTTTAGTTGTAGAGTAGGTGAGGACCCTGCATTGGTGAAGGGAGTGTTCACACTGAGAGTATTCTGTACCAATGAAATCACTGGTTCAGTATTTACTTCTCCCCACCCCCCAAAATTGTTTTTTAAAAGAGCCTGACATTTGAATTTTGCAAGGGTTTATAAGCTGTAATATGTGAACTAAAAAACCTAAACAAACCAAACCAGGTAGCTTCATTTAAAAATAATTGGTTTCTTTGTAATCCTGTGCATTTTGTTTTATGAAACATTATTCTGAGAAGAGGTCCTTAAGCTTTAGCAGACTATCTGCCAAAGAGGCTCAGGGTATGAAAAAGGGTGTGTGTGCCCTTAGAATGTAACTTGCACATTTGCAGAGTGATGTGTAGGATATATATATATATATATATATACACACACACACACACATATATTACACATATACATGTGTGTATACATATATGCATACATGTGTAGATAATCACTCATACCCATGTATATGTACACATATGCATAGATGTATACATACAAACATACATATACACACCCAAGTGTATATACATATCTCTCTCTCTCTCTCTCTCCCCACATATTATGAAAGAGAGGAGTGGAAAGAATGCTAGATTTTCCATTGTAGTAACTTTGCTAATTAGGTTTACTAATCAGTATTATGTGACCTTGGACAAATCAGGTCCCTCATCTGTAAAATGATGTCCAAATCTCCTTCCACTATTGCTGATTTTCTCTTAAGTGAGGAAGCCTGACTTCAAAAGGCTTGAGACTCCTTTTTATCTGCTCTATTGCTCCCCTCTGAGAATATACTTTAACTATTTGTGAGTGAGCCTAAAGGTAATAAAAATAAAATAATAGCAATGATAACAGAGAGTGACATTTTATGAAGTGCTTTTAAAGTCTGTAAAGTCATTTTGGGAACATCTTCCCTTTTGAGTTTCACAACAGCCCTAGGAGGTATATGGTACAAATGAAATCAACGGTGCTTTACAGGTGGAGAAACTGAGGTTCAGAGAGATTAGTTAAGTTATTCAGGTAGCAAGTGTCAGAGACGTGTTTTGAATTCAGGTCTTCCTGATTTCAGAGGTGGTTGAGCTAGACCCCGGGCAAAGCCGGTCATTTGGAGAGCTGGAGTAGTGGTCCTCACTCTGCTCTGAGCTAGCCGTGTGATTTTTGGAAAGTCAAAAGGCGTATAAAGATTTTGAGGTTTAGAGTAGGAAGTACAATCCCTTCCTTCTACAGACTGAGATCTAGAAAGAACAAGTGACTTGTCCAAGGTGATTCAACTAACAAATTACAGACCTGCAATTTGAACCCACATCCCTGGACTCTAAATCCAGTGCTCTTACTGCCATGAATTTTTTACATACCATGATAATTCCATGTAGTCTTCCCTTGTCTTCATATCCCTAGTGCTGGGCACACAGTAGGAACTTAATAAATGCTGGTTGATGGATCTCTTCATGCAAGTCACTTCCTTCCAGTTTCTGATTCTATGTCATCCTCATTTTTTTTTCAGCAACCAGATAATGAAGACACATCAAATTCATTACTTATGTAATTGATTTTTTAACCTAAATGTGGGACTTTACATTCATCTCTATTAAGTGTTGTTTTTTTCATCTTGGGACATAGTCCTAGTCTGCCAAAGTCTTTTTCAATCTTGACTCCATCATCCATTGCAATACATTGTATTAGTGATCCCTTTCCACTTTCTGTCATCCACAAATCTGATAAGCATGGCATTTCTATCTTCATCCTAGTCACTGACAAGTCTTGACAAAGGATAAGGTCAAGGACAGAAGCTTAAGAGAAACTTCTCTGCATCTTTCTTTATCTCTATATGGGTTTTAGAGGGGGAACCTTATTGTAGATAGGGATATATCTGAAGAAAAGACTTATCTTATGAAGATGCTTGATTCCTTAGAATTTAGCCTTCCTGACTCCAAGCCCAGTATGCTATCCACTGCACCTCCTGGCCCCTGTGGCTAAACAGCAGACATGGATTTGGAAGTCTGTGAGGGAAAAAAGGGCAAGGAGGGAAGGGAAGCCTGGTGACTTCTCATTTCAGTGCCCAATTGACAATTCCATGGAACTGGGGCAGGCTCAGAGAGAACAGAATCAGGAATGTTGGCAGCAGCCTCAGGCTCTATGCTCCTTGCCAGGAGGAATGTCTGCCATGATCTGTAAAGGTGCTGCTCCCAGCACGAGGTGGGACATAGCTGAAAAAGCCCCTCCCAGGGACTCCTGACTCAACGCTACAGGGCTGCTCCATTGTTTTATTGAGAGGCATGAGTTTCTAATAGGATTTCTCACTTGTGAGGTCATAGGTAGGGAGTTGCCAGTCAGCTGGGGTGTTCTAAAAGGGTGGTGCCAACCAATCTATGCCAGGCACTGTGTTATGCAATGAGAGTACAAATGAAAATGGAAAAAATGGTTCCTGCTCTCAGGTGTTTACCTTTTCATGGGGAGACATCATGCATATATATATATATATATATATGTATATATATATATATATGCACATAGAATATATGCATGGTAACTTTGGAGGGAAAGACATTAGCATTTGGGGAATCGGGGGGAAAGAACTAGAAAAGCCCTCTGTCAGAAGGTAGTGCTTGAACTGGGTCTTGAAAGGAGCCAGATATCCTAAAAGGTACAGGTGACGAGCAAGAAAATTCTAGGCACAGGGGGGAGCCAGTATTTTCTGATATATCTAAGCATGGAGATAGGAGGAGAGTTGTGTGTGAGCAATAGTAAGCTGACTTATGTGGTTGGTCTGTGTGAAAGAAAATGGGAAATATGAGAAAGGATCAGGTCATAAAGAAGAAAGAAAATTGGAAATGTAGGAAAGGATCAGGTTATTAAAAATGACCAACACATGACTTTTTATTTCTATTTGATCCTGGAGGGAATAGGGAACCACAGAAACTTTTTGAGTGGGAGGAAGAAGGGGGTGACATGACTGGAATTCTACTTTAGGAAAATCACTATGGCAGCTGAGGTGAGGATGGACCAATGAGAAGACTATTGTAATAGTCCAGGCCAGAGGTGATGACAGTCAAGGGAGAGTTTGGAAGTGACAGTGCATAGGGGGACAATATGAAGAAAGATGCAAACAGTATTGGAAAGGATGATCTGGGACTAGGTGGGAAGATGATGGATGACTGTGGCAGAGAGTTGGTTGGGCAGAGAGGAGGCTAGAAAAATCACACCAAAAGAAAAGACCATAGAACCAAGTTAGAAGTAATGGAGAAAAATAAAAATGTCAGCGGTGATGGGTTTGTTCTGCCTGTTTGAAGGACCATGTTGTCTGCGTGTTTCCTGGACATAGTTGCTGTCCTTTTCACTGAGTCAGGTTGAGAGAATATTGTTTCTATGGCCAGATGGAGTTATTGTCAGTCAATCAGCAACTCACAATCCTTGCTTTGGGAAACTCAATTTTCTTCCCCTAATCTACTTTTCTCATCACCTTCTGAAAGGCCAGGGGCAGGTCAACACAGTGGGATGACTCCTTATAGATTGTCAGTCTCTCTTCAAGGAAAACTGAAGACCTGGTTGAAGCCTTAATTAACCCAGGGGTCAGGGCAGAAGGATTTAGTGGAGACCAAAAAAGCAGTTGTCTGTGACTGACCGTTGAAGGCTTGGCTGCCCTGTTATCTCTTGTGTCACTCTTGGAAATCATCATTGTCACCATAGGCTTGTAATAGATTAAGAGTGGGAAGGGACCTCAGAGGCCACTGAGGCCAGCCCCCTCATTTTATAAGTAAAGAGCCTGAACCTCCTGGATATGAAATGATTTACCCAAGGACAGGAAGTAAGTGGCAGACTCAACATTCACATCCAGATCCTTCCACCTCAAATGTAGCATCCATCAACACGATCATTGTCGTCTTCATCCTCATCCACTTCAGTGTCTTCATCATCATCATCATCATCATCATCATCATCAATTTGGAGATGAAGGCTGGGGAGAGGATGTAACTGATATCTGTGACTCAGGAATGGGAGACAGAGGAGTTATGACCACGGACCTTAGAGATCTTTTATTATTTTATCAATTTGTTTGTTTCCTTTTAGTTTACAGCATTCAATTCCACAATTCCTTGAGTTTCACATTTTGTCCCCCTCCCTTCCCTTCCCCCCCATGGCGGCTTATAGTCAAGTATAGGATCTGTAAATACTTTCACATTATACATTAGTCAGGTTATAAGGACGGATTGTACCAGCTGGAATGAAAAATGGTAAAGAGGACATAAAACCAAACAAGAGAAGGAAAAAGATCAGGTATTTTGCTTCCACCTGGATATAAACTTAGTTCTGTCTAGTTCTTTCTCTGGATGCACATATTTCTCTCCATCATGAGTCTTTTTGGATTGACTTATATCACTGCATTGCTGAGAAGAGTCCAGTCTATCAAAGTTGGTCATCACACATATGTTGTGTCTGTAATTGTGTACAAATTTCTCCTGGTTATACTCTTCTCACTCAGCATCAATTCTTTTAAGCCTCTCCAGGTAAATACGAAGACCATCTGCTCCTCATTTCTTATAGCACAATAGTATTCCATAACATGCATATACCACAACTTGTTCAGCCATTCCCCAATTGATGGGCACCCCCTTAATTTCCAATTCTTTGCTACCACAAAAAGAGCTGCTATAAACATTTTTTGTACATATGGGTCTTTCTCCCATTTCTGTGATCTCTTTGGGATATAACCCCAGGAGTGGTATTGCTGGATCAAAGGGTATGAAAGTATTTATTGCCCTTTGGGCATAATTCCAGATTGCTCTCCAGAAAGGCTGGATCAGTTCACAACTCCACCAGCAATGCATTAGTGTTCCAATTTGCCCACATCCTCTCCAGAATTTTACATTTTCCTGTTTTGTCATCTTAGCCAATCTGACTGGTGAGATGCGGTACCTCAAAGTTGTTTTGATTTGCATTTCTCTAATCAATAGTGAATTAGAGCATTTTTTTCATGTGCTTATAGATATCTTTAATTTCTTTCTCTGAAAACTGCCTGTTAATATCCTTTGACTATTTATAAATTGGGGAATGACTTGTATTCTTATAAATTTGACTCAATTCTCTGTATATTTTAGAAATGAGTCCTTTGTCAGAGACATAGGTTGTAAAGATTCTTTCCCAATTTCCCACCTCTCTCTTAATCTTGGTTACATTGGCTTTGTTTGTACAGAAATTTTTCAATTTCATGTAGTCAAAATTATCCATTTTACATTTTATAATGTTCTCTAATTCTTGTTTAGTCATAAAGTCTTTCCCTCTCCACAAGTCTGATAGGTAAACTATTCCTTGTTTTAGGAGACTGCTTACAGTATCAACATGTATACCTAGATCATGCACCCATTTAGACTTGATTTTGGTATATGGCATTAGATAATGGTCTGTGCCCAGTTTCTGCCATACTATATTCTAGTTTTGCCAGCAGTTCTTGTCAAATAGTGAGTTCTTATCCCAAAAACTAGGGTCTGGGTGTTTATCAAACAATAGATTACTATAGTCATTGACTTCTGAATCTCGTGTGCCTAATCTATTCCACTGATCCACTCCTCTATTCCTTAGCCAGTACCAGGTAGTTTTGATGACTGCTGCTTTATAATACAGATTGAAATCTGGTATAGTTAGTCCACCTTCCCTAGCATTTCTTTTCATTAATTCCCTTGATATTCTGGACTGTTTATTCTTCCAAATGAATTTTGTTACTATTTTTTCTAGCTCTATAAAGTAGTTATTTGGTAAATTAATTGGTATGGCACTAAATATATAATTTCATTTAGGTAAAATTGTCATTTTTATTATATTAGCTCGACCCAGCCATGAGCAATTGATATTTTTCCAATTAGTTAGATCTGACTTTATTTGTGTGAAAAGTGTTTTGTAGTTATGGTCATACAGGTCCTGGGTTTGTTTTGGCAGGTAGATTCCCAAATATTTTATAATGTCTACAGTAACTTTAAATGGGATTTCTCTTTCTATTTCTTGCTGTTGAATTTCACTGGAAATATATAGGAATGCTGAGGATTTATGTGGGTTTATTTTATATCCTGCAACTTTGCCAAATTTATTTATTGTCTCAAGTAGTTTTTTTACTTGATTCTCTAGGATTCTCTAAGTATATCATCATATCATCTGCAAAGAGTGATAGCTTGGTCTCTTTGCCTAATTTGATTCCTTTGATTTCTTTTTCTTCTCTAATTGCTACTGCTAACATTTCTAGTACCAGACGGAATAAGAGGGGTGATAGTGGACACCCTTGTTTCACCCCTGATCTTATGGGAAATGCTTCTAGCTTCTCCCCATTACATATAATACTTGCTGATGGCTTTAAATAGATGCTACCGATTATTTTAAGGAAGGCTCCATTTATTCCCATACTTTCTAGTGTTTTTAATAGGAATGGATGTTGTATTTTGTCAAAAGCCTTTTCTGCAGCTATTGAGATGATCATGTGGTTTCTGCTAGTTTTATTGTTGATATGATCAATTATGCTGATGGTTTTCCTAATATTAAACCATCCTTGCATTCCTGGAATAAATCCTACCTGATCAAAGTGTATTATTCTTGAGATAAGTTGCTGTAGTCTTTTTGCTAGTATTTTATTTAGAATTTTTGCATCTATATTCATGAGGGAGATTGGTCTATAATTTTTTTTCTCTGTTTTATCTCTTCCTGATTTAGGTATCAGTACCATATTTGTGTGATAGAAAGAATTTGGTAGGACTCCTTCTTCACTATTTTTTCCAAATAGTTTGTAGAGTATTGGAATCAATTGTTCTTTAAATGTTTGATAGAATTCACTAGTGAATCCATCTGGCCCTGGAGATTTTTTTCTAGGGAGTTGACTGATGGCTTGTTCAATTTCTTTTTCTGAGATGGGGTTATTTAAGTAATTTACTTCCTCTTCAGTTAATCTGGGCAACTTGTATGTTTCTAAATATTCATCCATTTCCCTAAGATTGTCAAATTTATATGCATACAATTGGGAAAAATAATTCCTAAGTATTGTTTTGATTTCCTCTTCATTGGAGGTAGATTCACCCTTTTCATTTTTGATACTCATAATTTGGTTTTCTTTTTTTTTATCATATTGACTAAGGGTCTATCAATTTTGTTGATTTTTTCATAAAACCAACTCTTGGTTTTATTTATTAATTCAATAGTTTTCTTAATTTCAATTTTATTAATCTCTCCTTTTGTCTTCAATATTTCTAATTTAGTATTTAATTGGGGATTTTGAATTTGTTCTTTTTCTAGGTTTTTTAATTGCATTCGTTGAGCTTACTTTTTCTCTAATTTAATCATGTATGCACTCAGGGATATAAAACTTCCCCTAAGAACTGCCTTTAAAGCATCCCACAGATTTTGGTATGTTGTCTCATTATTATCATTCTCTTGAATAAAATTACTGATTGTTTCTATAATTTCTTGTTTGACCCACTCATTCTTTAGGATTAAATTGTTTAATTTCCAATTAATTTTTAGTTTGTCTTTCCCTGGCCCTTTATTGCATATAATTTTTATTGCATCATGATCTGAGAAGGATGCATTTAATATTTCTGCCTTATTGCATAGAATTTTGAGGTTTTTATGCCCTAGAACATGGACCTTAGAGATCTTTAATCAAATCAGTTGATCTGTTTCCAGAGAAGACAACTGAAGTCTGGAGGGTGGAAGTAATAGCATTAGAGTAACTTAATAAAAACGTGTTGAATTTAATTGAATTGAATTCCTATAGTGTATCCCAGACACTGTGCTAGCACTGTTTAGAGGGGTATAAGATATGGGTTCTTTTTGTCTTCAAGGAGTTAGTTCACTGTCTAATTGGGAGATAATCTAAAAGACAAATGACTATAAAAGAAGGTAAGCTTACCGAGGGCATGGATTACCTGCTGGACGACTCATCAGTATCTTTTGGTAGGTCATCGTTTAAGTCATAACTCTAAGAGTGGGTATCCTTCAAGTCTTTGTCCTGGAACTTCTCTTCTTCTATACCATTTTTCTTGGTAATGTCTCAGCTTTCATGGATTCAATGATGAGATTCTCAAGTTTATTTATTCAGCCTTAATTTCTCTCCAGACCACCAGTCTCCCATCTAGAATTGGTTATTGGATGTATCTTATGAGATGTCCCACAGATATTTTAGACTCTGTATATCCAAATCTTAGCTTATTATCTCTCCTTCCCTCCCCTATAACCCTTCTCTCTTAATTTTCCTACTAATGGCAAGGGTACCACCACTCTACCTGTCATCCATACTCACAACCTAGGTGCCATCATTCTCACCTCCCAAATGCAATCTTGATAATTCCCATTGTTTCTACTTTTATAATACCTCTTTAATACAGCCCCTTTTCCTTGTTGTTGCTGGCAAAATTCTGGTACAGACCCTCATCACCTTCCACCTAGACTACTGAATTTCTCCCTCTTCAGTTCATCCTCCACTAAGTGGGCAAAATAATCTTCACTGAGCCCAGGTCTTCTCTGGCACCTCCCTATTCAGTAAAGTGCAGTGACTCCTAATTGCCTCTAAGATCAAATATAAAATCCTCTGTTAGGACTTTAAAGCCCTTCCTAACCTGGTCCCTTCTTACCTTTCCAGCCTTCGTGCACCTTAGTCTCTGCCATATATACCGTAACCCACACATAAGAGGCTCTTTGTTGTCTCTCACATAAGACACTCTATCTCCCAACTTAGGACATATTCATTGACTGTCTGCCATACCTGGAACTCTCTCCCTCCTCTTCTCTGCCTTTTGGATTTCTTAAAGTCTCTTCTTAAAGGGAAAGTTTCACCTTCTGCAAGAAACCCTTCTGAGTTCTCTTTAATCTTCATGCCTTCCCTCTGAGATCGTCCCCAAGTTACCCTTTATACACTTTGCTTATATATAGTTGCTTGCATATCCTGTCTAACATTAGACTGAAATTCTTGAGAATGGACTTGTTTGTTCATTTTTTGCCTTTCTTTGTTTCCTCTTCTTATTGCAATGTGTGGCACATAATATATATATATATATATTTTTTTTACTGAAGACTGGTTTTAAGAAACAGACAGAACTTGATTTATGTACTGAAAACTGAGTTTTGTTAGTGAACAGGATGAGTGGGGTAGGAGGCTGGCACCCAGTGTAGGGACCATAGTAGGGGCCAAGAGATAATCCTGATGGATTCAGACAAATGATTAAGGGGTAAGGATTATAAATGGTATTATTGTCTTTGAACTGGGAATGAGGCCATTGGGATTCAAATCCTGGCTTTCATGTTGGCCAAGGCCAGTATTTTCTTTTCCCCTATGGGTCCAATACTATAGGCATACTAAAAATCACTCTGAGCAGCCATTCTGCAACCTTGGTGCTGAGAGAGAGAGAGAGACAGAGATAGAGATAGAGATAGATAGATAGATAGATAGATAGATAGATAGATAGATAGATAGATAGAGAAAGAGAGAGACAGAGACAGAGAGAGAGACAGAGACAGAGGGACAGAGACAGAGAGACAGAGACAGAAAGAAAGAGAGAGAGAGAGACAGAGAGACACATAAAGAGAGAGACAAAGAGAGGCAGAGACAGAGACAGAGAGAGAGAGAGAGAGACAAAGACAGAGAGACAAAGAGAGAGAGATTGAGATTGTCCCTGATCTCAAGGAGTTTATATTCTAATAGTGGGAAAAAAACATACATAGGAGAATAGTGAAAAAGAGAGAGAATTTTTATCCAAGGAGGCAGTAAGGATGGGGAGGAAAGTCAGCATTGGTTAGATGGTGACTTTAGTCAATGATTAGGTGATATGTGAAGCTAAAAAATTGTCTATCTTTTCTTTTATCCTTTTATCTCCAGGATCTAGCACATAGAGATTTTTAATATTTTTTTTTGTAATTTTGAGTTCCAAATTCTCTCCCTCCATCCCTCATACTCCCCCTCCACTCACTGAAAACGCAAGCAATATGACATCAATTATACATGTGAAGTCATTCAAAACATATCTCAAAATTAGCTATATTGCAAAAAATGAAATAAAGGAATAAAAATAAAGAAAGTAAAAAAGTATGCCTCAATTTGTACTGCTCATCAGTTGTCTCTCTGGAGGTAGGTAGCATTATATAGTAGGTGTTTAATTCATGCTTGCTCAAATGCATTGGTTGGATAGAATCTATTAAAAAGGGAAGGGGGACTAGATGACCTCTCTAACCCCTTCTGACTCTAAATCTATGATTCTAATTACCCACTGGATGGTTAACCCTGTATGAACTTGGAGAGGCAGAGGGAGGAGGGGCAGATCTTTGTGCTATGATCATGGCTAATATGAGATCCTCCAAATGAGCTGTGCTGGATGGAGCAATCTCACATGATTCCTGCAAAGTTAATCAGAAGAGGTAAATAAATACAGGCTGTGTAAATTAGAAATATCTTGGATGCTAGCCATCAGCTACAGGGATCAGGGAGATGTGTCACTTAATTTTCCAAAGCAGGTTTCAACTTGCTTTGATAGAGTTGGATCAGATGCCAGGTATCTACAAGAAACCCTTCAGTAATGGAGGCAGTGGCCCTCAAGGGTCTTGCTATCCTCCAACTTTCCGTATATTCTCTCTGTGTGTCAGTGGTTCCCTGTACTTGAGCAGAGGGAGAAGGCTACTAAGCTCATTATTGCTGGATCATTAGTAAGTACCAGAGGGAAGTAAAGTACAGGGAGGGAGGTTAAGTGAGGGCAAGGAGAATTGAAGAGATAAATAACTAAGAGAGAGCCACAGTGGAAGAGCAAAACCAGCAGCCTTGGCTCCTTTTGTGCTATGGATTTTAACAATTTTGATTTTTGTGAAATCTATTTTCTAATAGAATATTCTAATAGAATAGTTTTATATAACAGTATATATTTATATACTGTTAAGTATCTACTATGTGCAAGGCAATGGGGACATGAGCATGAAAAAGAGCACAGCCCCTGCCCTCAGGAAGCTTATAGTCAGGCTCCATACACAGCATGATATTCATGGCGGCACTTCCTGTGATAGCAGACAACTGTAAACAAAGTAGATGGCCGTTGATTGGAAAATGGCTAAACAGATTGGGGCACATGTGATTAAAGGAATATCAGTGTGTTGTAAGAAATGTTGCTTGCTGTTCATCTTTTGTTCTCAAAGAGGGCCAATGACAGCAGGAGGGGTGATGTCTTGACTTGCAGGTGAATTAGATTTAAGTGAAGCAGAACCATTCAAAGTCATCAGCCTCACTCTCTCTTCTAGAGTCATCGGAGCACAATGGCAAGACAGAAGTCAAGATGATTGGTGATGGCCCCTTATAAGAAATCACAAGCATGATGAGTGCTTGTGAGAAGCCTACAAAGATTTATATGGACTGATGCGAAATGAAGGAAGCAGAGCTAAGAAAACAGTATTTATAGATAAATGACAACAAAGACATCAAAACAGAATACTGTGAATTCATAGAGAATTATACTGGATTCAAAGAAGAAATATAAGAAAACATTCCTGGGACAGCTAACAGGTGCATTGAATAGAGCACTGGTCCTGGAATCAGGAGGACCTGAGTTCAAATCCGGCCTCAGACACTTGACACACTTATTAGCCGTGTGTGACTTTGGGCAAGTCACTTAACCCCAACTGCCCTCCAAAAAGCAAAACAGAAAGAAAGAAAGAAAGAAAGAAAGAAAGAAAGAAAGAAAGAAAGAAAGAAAGAAAGGAAGGAAGGAAGGAAGGAAGGAAGGAAGGAAGGAAGGAAGGAAGGAAG
>NW_027185798.1:11060323-11067896 GCF_028583685.1 Petaurus breviceps papuanus | reverse complement strand
AAGGAAGGAAGGAAGGAAGGAAGGAAGGAAGGAAGGAAGGAAGGAAGAAAGAAAACATGCTTTCTCCCTAATCCTTTCCAGAGCAGGGATGCTTGAAAGTCCATATTTGTTGGGGTCCACAAGTATGAGAAATTGCATACATTTGCATACAATTACATATATAAAAGTGCATACATTTAAGTGCGACAAAATCCGATATCACTTCTTTTTCAGATTTTTCAAAGTATTGATGAATTTTGCTGAGACACCCCCTCTTCTCTCTCTCTCTCTCTCTCTTGGAAGGGGAAGATAGGGCAATTGGGGTTAAGTGACTTGCCCAAGGACACATGACTAGTTTTTGTGTTGTGTCTAAGGTAGGATTTGAACCCAGGCTCTCCTGACTCCTGGGCTGGTCCTCTATTCACTGCTCCATCTAGCTGCCCCTCTCCTTTCTCTTTAAAAAAATTATTAGTTATAAAGGATGGCATTCTGTGAGAGGGGGAAGAGGAGGGATTCAAGGGGAAATGTAGAGATATAAAAAAGATCAACAAAAACTATTTTTAAAAAAAGCTTACAGTCTATTAGGAGCTATCATATACACTATCTTATGTGATGGGTTTTTTGTTGCTTCAGTGCCATTATATGATGGGGAAATCATAGAAAGCTCTTTGAAGCATGAATAGGCTGGAGCTTCTGAGAATTCCTGGTGCACATGGTGGGTTTTGTTCATGGGCATAATGGGCAAAAAGAAGCAAAAAACTTGTGAAACGAACATGATAGTTGACAATTCTTGATGGCTGCTAAAGAAAATCAATCAATCAATCACTGAGCATTTATTAAACACCTGCTACTGACACTGTGCCAGATACTAACCACTGAGATACAATGACAGAAATAAAATATTTTTCTTCCCTCAAAGTCCTGACTTCCTAGCAGAGTTCGTGGGTAAACCAAATCACTTTGTCAGTCTGTTTGATTCTTAAGCTACTCCAACCTTGGCTCAGACATAACTTTAGGTCAGAAAATGGCCCAGAAACAGTGTGCCCCAAAATCTGAGATGTGTTCATTAGCCTTGACCATAGTTTGTCATCATGCCCCTTCTTGAAGGAGCTGATGTAGGAATGCATGCCCCTTGAGGACAGGGGCCATCTCCTTTGTCTTTGCATACCCAGTATCTAGCACAATTCTTCTGTTTCCTGGATTGAATTGGCACCCTGACTCCCAGGTAGCAGAAACACATCTCCGAGTTACAAACACAGAATCTTCCATAAGGTTTGAAGGGCAAAGGAACAAGGAGGGGACATGAAATACTTCAAAGGGGCTCATTGTTAGCGTCATGCTGCCTGAGCCCTCTCTTTGCTTCTGTGTCTACACTCTCTCCACTTGGCACAATAACATATCGGAATAATGCAACAGTCTGTTCTTTCGGCTAGCTTCCCTAAGCACCTCCCTTAACTGCAGGCACATGTGGACGTACCAATGCCATCAGCCCACATCTCAACCCGTGCTGCCATTGCCTCTAGGTCTTGCTGAACCTTTTCTCCAACAGGTATCTAACTTGGGTCTCTTGGTCTTGCTGTTTGGTCCAAAGAACACTCTAAAATGAAAAAAAAAATTACTGGGTCTCTACCCTAGAGGGAGCTGGCATGTCATAGTGGATAGGGAGCTAGTCCTGAAGCTAGGAAAACCTGGGTTCAAGCCCTGCTTCTGACAGGTACAAGCTGTGTGACCCCGGGCAAAATATTTAATCTCTTCATGGTTTATAAATTGCAGAGAAAGCTGTCAACCCTATGTTAGAAGAAAGAATTTCCTAACTGGGTAGTTCCCTGTACCAGTAAGACCACAGGTCCAGTCCCTGTCTTACGTAGTTGAATTTATTTGGGACAAATGATCTGCGATTTAATAAAGACTTCCGAAGAATGAGATGATGGTTATATAAACTCAGCTTTTGAACATTCCCCTTCCCTCCAGGAAAACTTTAAAGAGAGAAACCAACCCTCTTTAAGCAAATACTTATTGTATTTGTATATACTTATACAAATACTTATTGCATTGTATATCCCTCTCTCTCTTCCTTCCCTGGGCTTTTAAATTCCATGTCATCAGAGTGGGAGGAGATATACCCCACTGGTCCCATTTTTAGTTCTTTGTATAGCCTGGGGGTAGATTATTTTTCACCTTTCTTTGATTGTAAAGTGGCAATGATGGAATTGCCAATGGCATCATGGGTCATCCTGACAATATTCAATAATAACAAGAAAAATGCTAATATTCTACTTGTTTTGTAAAACCATGGAAAGGAAGCGTTTTGCAAACAACTGCTGTAGTCAGAGATGTAAGCTTCTGCTTGGAACCCCAAAACTTTTCCTGGCTCCTGGTTCACCTTGTGGCATTGTAGCTAAATTGCAAGCGTAATGGGTAGGAAGACATCAACAGCCTTGTATTAGCTGAGTTACTCATTCAGCCCCACCCATAGAGTGATGGTCAAGGTCACTATTGTGCTTTGGCATCAGTTCAGGAGCTGGCCCTCCTGGAAACTTGCTATCTCAGTGGGAAATTTCCATCCCAACAACAGACTATTCATTATTGTAATGCACTTGTCTAATTAGTATCTTCGCTGATATAGTGGGTAAAGAACAGATTGTGATCAGAATTACAAAAATGAACCTTAATAACGATGAAACTAGATGAGAGAGGGAGACACAAGGGAAAGACCACGTGGTTTGCTCTCTTCACATGTTGTTTGGTTCTATGGTTATTTGGGGATGTGTCATATCCCCAGTTGCAAGAAGCAGCATGGCAAGATGGAGTGCTAGATGTGGAGTTAGGGGAGAGCTGAGTTCAAATCCCATCTCTAACACTTATTAGCACTTAACTCCTCTATGCCTCAGTTTTCTCTATGTGCAAAATGAGGATAATGTTGTTGTTCAGCTGGTGATCCCATTTGGGGTTTTCTTGGCAAAGATACAGGAATGGTTTGCATTTTCTTCTCTAGCTCATTTTACAGATGAAGAGACTGAGGCAAGCAGGGTAAAGTGACTTACCCAGAGTCACACAGCCAGTAAGTGTCTGAGCCTGGATTTGAACTCAGGAAGATGAGTCTTCCTGACTCCAGGTCTGGCACTCTATCCACTGAATCTCCTATCTGTCCCGAAGAAAATATTTACCCTTACCAATTCCTTACACAGTTGTTATGATCAAATGAGATAATATATAGCAAATGCTTTGTCAGCCATGAAGGACCACATAATTTCATCCATGAAAAGAATACCCATATGTGGAAATTCATTCCAGTGATGTAGATAAGGACTTTGTATTTAACTTATATATTTAGAGAGTTGCCTGAGGCCCTGAGAATTTGAGTGGCTTGCCCCTCATGATGTGTCAGGGGCAGGACTTATTTAACCCAGGGGTTCTGGAATCCCAGACAGACCTTCTATAAGGGAGTGAAATTCAGGAGAAAGAATTTTGATCCACAGAATCTGAGTGTGAATCCTTGGTCAACCATTTACTAACTCAGTGATATTGATTAGATCACTTAACTCTACAGGACTCAGTTTCCTCACCTGCAAAATGAAGAGATTGTAGTTGTTAGCATCTATGGTCCCTTCTCATTCAAAATCTATGATTCTATGATTCTCTCCACCATGGTGTCTCTGAAAGCATTGCATCAATGCCAGCTTGTCTTATGGAAGGTTCTAGAGACCTCTTCCCATCCTATAGTTCACCTTCTGGAGGACAAATCATGCTCTGGTGCTTAAATCTTAACCATCTTGAATAGGTCTATAGGATTTCACAGCAAGAAGAGACCTTAGGACCCCCCCTCCCCCGACATACACACTCTGCAACCTGTCTCGTCTTACAGAAGAGGAAACAACCTCCAGACTGAAGTGATTTTCCCAAGATCACACACAGAAAATTAATAGTAAATCCAGGACCAGAGAGCCTGGGTCTAGCTATGTTTCTTTCTTCCACTGTAACACATTGCATGTTACCAATTGGTTCAAAACTCCCCATCTCCCCTTCCTGTCACCCAGGAAACCTGTTGCAACAGGGGAAGGAGGAGAGCTCAGCTGTTATTATATCATGCATAATTACCATGCCCAAGAGAATTCACAGCCTCAGAACTCCTGGATTTCTGACTGGGCATCATTTCATTAAACCAGTGAAAGAGAAAATGGGCCAAGGTCCCCATATGGATTCTGAGTCTGGGTCTGCAAGAATGTAAGAGCAGAAGGCTGGGTGAAGGAGCCCTGTTTGCATCTGGCTGGGACCAATTGCAAGCACTTCTTTATTGAGAGATTCAATGGTTGCCTGCCTGGGGGTTGGAGGAAGGCGGGGATAATTAAGTTTCAGGCTCAACTTAGACATTCAGTAGTGGGTGACTCTCAGTGCCAGGATTTCTGAGAACCTGGGTAGTGACTAGAAGACAAAAGAGTTGGAATCAGCTTTTCCCCTTGTTGTCATGTCATTTATTTCATTTTAGTCGCAGAAAAGCTCCACTTGGGATTCTGGGTACATGGATAACATTGGGGCTGTAGATGTTTGAATACCACTGGGGCTCTCCGACATGTCCCTGGTGGTTAAGCAGGGGAGATGTATTGGATGATACCTAGTGGAAATGATGAGGTTTAGTGAGTTTTTATGTTTGGGGGAGACTTGGTCATGTTTGCAGGTAATAAGGGAACTACCAACTGAGAGGGAAAGATTGAATATGGGGGCAGAGGAAGGACAAAGATAGTGGGCAGAATCCTCTGGAGAACAGACAGGGCACAATCAGGGACCATATTATTATATCTGTAGTTTGATTATTTGATTGACCATCTCAAGACCGACCCACCCTTCAGACTCTGGGGCGAATACCAAGACCTTCTTTGACCCAACATCTAGCGTTCTTTCCAAAGAGAGGTCTGCACATACCTTGAATTCAAGCCCCTTCTTTATCTTGCTTGTGCTCTTCTGCACGACATCCAACTGATCAATGTCCTTAAAATCTGCTACCCAGAATACAACCCAATACTCTAGGTTTCCCCTGGCTCTTTCCACATTCTTTCCTCTTTACCTTAATCATCCTAGCTAAAGCCTGCCTCCCTATCTGGGACACATTTTACCTATTCTTATTTTTTCCTTGGAATTTCTGGGCTCCTTTCATTGCCATGCAAAATGTGTGGAGGGGGCTTCTGCCGGGTATGCTAGGCCTCCATCCACAAAGGAAAGGGGGCATAGCAGGGGTTTCAAGTTTGGGGGGGTTGATTCATTCAGAAGTTCCCCTGAAATTTACTTTTGTGTTGGTCCTTAGGAATAGTATGAAGAAGTGTATCACAGAAATTCAGAGGCAATATAATATGATATGATATAATGTAATGTAATATAATTAATACAATATGATGAATATAATATGATGTAATACAATATAATACATAATATAATATAATATGATATATGATATGATATCTACTTAAAGCATCATGGTTTAAAGACATCTTTTCAAATATCCTGTGAGTTCCCTCTACAATACACCCAACAGGAAATCATCCCCCTTTGCATTTAGTGAGGTGATGCCCCTACCTAGGGAAGCCTTTTGCACTTGGGGATACCCAAAGGAAGTTGTTCATTATAAATGAGAAACTTGCTTCTTTGCAACTCATTGCTTGTAGTTCTTCCTATGAAGTAAAATAAAACAAATATAATCCTTCCACATCACAGCCTTTATAATACTTAAATATAACAATCATTCTCCCCACAACCAGCCCTAATACCACCTCCCTCCAAACCTTCTTTTCTTCATGCTACACAACCTCAGTTCCTTCAAATGAGCTTCAAAGATCTTGGATTCAGGGACCTTCATCCTCCTATTTAACCCTCTCAGAACTATCTCCAGGGTATCCTTTCTAAAATGTAATGCCTAGAACTGAGCAAAATGCTCCAGATGTGGTCTGACCAGGTCAAGAGAGTAGGAGGGACCATGAAGCACTATAGCTTGGTGGTTAGGGAGCTGATCTCAGTGCTGAAGACCTGGTTCCAATCCTGCCTGTGATATAGAGTGATGAAGTGCTTCTCCCCAGCTTTTTAAGACTATAATAAAATATTCTACCACCTCACCTCTGCCTCTCAGAGACAGATAAGTGGTGTAGGGAAGGGAATGTTGGACCTGGAGTCAGGAAGAGAATTCAAATCCTCCCTCAAGCATTTATTATCTGTAGGACCTTGGGCAAATCACTTAATATCGCTCAGACTCAGTTTCTTCATCTGTAAAATGAGGATGGAAATAGTACGCACTTTACAGGATTATTCTGTGCATTAAGTGAGATCATACCTTACAATGCTTTATAGAGCTTAGCTGTTACTATTATAGCCATGACCTTTCTTCAAAGCTCAACTCAAACATCACATCTTGCATGAGGGACTTCATATTTATCTGTATACCTTTTGCATTAATTTATTCTGTTTACTAGAAGTCAAATATATGCTCCTTTAGAGGAAAAAGTCTTTGTTGTTGTATCTTCATTGCCTGGCATCTAGTAGGTGCTTAATGAATGCTTATTAAATGAATCAATACATGAATGAATGGTGAAGACCCTTCTCACCATGAAGACCCCTTTCCTTCCCTAAACTATTTTCTTTGATATCAGTTAAGGGCTCATCCTTCACTTAATACCAGATTTGGTGCCTCAAAGATGGAATTGGTTTGACATATATATATATATATATACACTCAGCTGATTCTTTTGCTTCAGGCTCTTCTTCATATGTGGCTGGCAAATATTCCTCCCTGCTGCTCCTCCACCTGTTCTACCACCTGCCATAACAAACTTTTCCTTTCTGTCTCAGGACTTGGCCCTTGCCAGTAACAACTGAAACTAGGGTAGCTGCCTAGTACCATGCTCTGGGTATCACCACAGGCATTTCCCAGAGATGTGGGAAATTCTAGACATCTGAGGTGGAAAGGAGCTTAGAGCACATCAATCCAACAGCCAAACCAAATCAGGGATCTTCTGTTTAGCATCCCTGAGAAATAGTCACCCTTGTTCTTTTGTGAGCACTTGAACTCCTGGGAGCTCACTCCTCATAAGGTAGTCATTTCTAGACAGCTCCGCTTGGTCCAAAGATCCTCTTCTTATGGCAATTGGAATTTGCCTCCCTGTATCTTTTAGCTTGTGGTTTTGGCTCTGGCCTCTAATACTAGATAAAAGCAGTGTCTTCCTTCCTTCAAGTGACAGACTTCAAAATTCTTGAAGACAATAATCATGGACATTTCTACCACCTCTCACCAGGTCTTTTCCAAACAAAACTTCTCCAATTCCTGGGCTGTATAGACCCCTTATGTTGACACCAAAGTTTCGTCTGGATACCAGAAAGTCCAGGACCATGATTCTGAGAAGGAGCTCATGGGCTTCACCAGATTACCAAAGGAGTCTATAACCCAAAGAATCCCTATTCTAGATGAAGTACCAGTGATATCAATCCCTGCATGATTTGGCTATTCCTCCAAATTGCTAGAGCATTCTAGAGGAATCTGTGACTTCTTTTATTGCTGGTTTCCCCAGTGAGAAATTAAGGTCTCATATGGTTTGATATTCATTCTTACCCCAAT
>NW_027185798.1:11019798-11035323 GCF_028583685.1 Petaurus breviceps papuanus | reverse complement strand
AAGAGCATTGTACTCACGTTCTGGTGTGGTGGGGGCCACGTGAGCATCTACATGAAAAACTGACAAGTCAGTGACCAAAGACATGTTCCAGATATCTTCCCATAATTCTTTGCCCCAGACTTGTTTCCCATGAATTTCCCAATTTTCATTTTTCCACATGGGCATCCATGTAGCTAACCCATTAGCTACCGCCCATGAATCAGTGAATATATGACACTGTCCTCCTTGTTCTAGTTTGATGGCTTGATATACTGCCATAAGTTCAGCATATTGGCTACTTGCACCTATCCCAGTACTTTCCAAAGTCCTTCTAGTACATGGGTTATAGGCCACTGCTTTCCAATGTCTTTTTTGCCCCAAATATTTTGCTGTCCCATCAGTAAACCATGCATGTCTCTTTTGTTCCTCAGTTAATACATCATATCCCTCATTCCACTTTACAGTGGACTTTACCAACTGTTGCTTTGGCTCAGGGGGTGTGTCATTCCTCTCAATTTCTATGTTTGCTACAGATTCATGTAGAGCAGAGACTCCGCTTTTGCCTGTTTTCGCTCTATTTTGAATATACCACTTCCATTTGATTATACTAGCCTCTTGGGCATGTCCAATTCTGTGAGAAGCTGGGGTACTCATTACCCAGGTCATAATTGGGATTCCAGGTCTTAATATCACTTCATGGCCCAGAGTCAGTTGTTCAGTCTCCACCAAAGCCCAATATGCAGCTAACAACTGCTTTTCAAAAGGTGTATACTGGACTCCAGATGAAGGGAGTTTCCTACACCAAAATCCCAAAGGTACATTTCGGCTTTGTTGTTTTTGCCATAAGCTCCAGTTTGCATAATCATCTTGTACAGTCACTTGCAATTCCACTGGACCATTTTGCATGGGCCACAAATCTAGGGCCAATTGTATGGCAGCCTTGGCTTCTTCAAAAGCTTTACTCTGCTCAAGTCCCCAATCGAATTCATATTTCTTCCGTGTGACTCTATATAAAGGTTTTAAAATCTGTCCCAAATGTGGAATGTGGTGCCTCCAGTATCCAAACAATCCTATGAACTTTTGGGCCTCCTTCTTATTGGTAGGGGTAGGAAAATCCTGAATCTTTTGTCGGGCTTGAGGAAGAATCTCCCTTAGCCCCTTGTTCCATTGTATACCCAAAAATTTCACATTTTGAGCTGGTCCTTGAACCTTTGCAGGGTTAATTTCCCACCCTTTACTTTTCATATGCTCAATTAGAAGGGTCAAACTCCTTTCCACTACTTTCGCATCTTTTCCCTGTACCATGATATCATCAATGTAGTGGGTAAGCTGTACACCAGGTAGCTTTAATTCATCCAACTGTTCAGCCACAATCCTGTGACAAATAGTGGGGCTATGTATGTACCCTTGTGGCAAGCGGGTGAAAGTATATTGTCTACCCTGCCAAGTGAAAGCGAAGTGGTCCCATTGTTTAGGGTCTATTGGGATGGTGAAGAAGGCATTTGCCAAGTCAATAACTGCATACCAAGTCCCATCATATTTCTGGATCCTTTCTATTAAGGTGATGGTATCTGGAACAGCAGCATACAAAGAAGGAGTCACCTTATTCAACTGTCTATAATCCACAGTCATTCTCCATGTCCCATCTGATTTTCTTACTGGCCAGACAGGATTATTCCATCTTGTGGTTGTAGGGACCAACACTCCTGCTTCAACATATTCCTTTATAGTAGTGGTAATTTCATCTTGCCCACCTGGCACACGATACTGTTTTAAAGTAATTACTTCAGAAGGTTCAGGTAAAGTGATCGGGTCCATTTTTAGTTTTCCCACTAAAACTGTATTAATTCCTATCTTCCTCACAGCAAATTGGTATCTCCCTTCAGGTAAATTCAGTGTCATGCCTCTCAATACATCTATCCCAATGATGTATTCAGGAATGGGTACAACAACCACAGTATATTCTTTCTTAGGTAACTGCCCAATTTTCATTGTTATTTTAACCTGTCTGGCTGATATTTCAGCACCTCCTAGACCCGTGATGGTAATAGGAGTTCCATGTTTAAACTTATCAGGGTTTCCATAGATAAGTGTGGCCTCAGCCCCAGTATCAATCAGTGCCCTAGTCACAGTAGTTGATCCATTCTTCCAATATATTGTTAAACCAATATGGGGTCTGCAATCTCTTCTGCATATTTCTTTTATCTGGGCTGGGGCTTGGCCTATCTCCTATTCCCCCTGAAGGTGGGGCAAACTTGGATACAAAGATTCAGATTCAGAAATACCTGCAGGGGTGGTTCCTGCTTCCCTGTTCATTCTAATGCTAAGTACCTTTTCTTGGTACAGCTTATGCAGCTCTTCAGTTGGAATACCATCTATTCTTCTGAAGTCCACCCCAGCTCTTAATAGAGCAGTAAACAGTTCCGTTCTTGTTGGTCTATTTTGTCTCTGAATCCTCTGGCTGTTTACTCTTCTCTCTCGAGGCAATTTGTCTTTTTCCCATTCCCCTAAATCGCTTAATTGTGAAATCTTATCCAGCACCTCTGAAAGAGGGTGCCCTATTTCTCCAATTAACAGAGTCAGAATTAGGTGCTTATATGCAGGAGGAGCTGTCTTCACTATGATATTTCTATGAGGAACTCCTAGGGGGGTATCATAATATGCATTTGCATCTCCAATCAGAATAGCAGTTTTCATTACCTCCTCCTTTAGTTTTCTCATACAGTCTCTAAGTGAGTACCAGGGTCTGTCTCCCCTAGGCCACATAGATTCAGTTGGATATTGCTTTGTGCAACCTTCTGCAGCTAAAGCTAGAAGATTCGTTTTATTATTTCCTCCTTTCATATGGTGATCCCTAAAAGCCTGGTGTACAAAAGGATTCTGACTGATACTTATGAATTTTAAACAGTCCTCACTGTCCAGTGTTATTCCTCCGGCGCCTTCATCAGTGATTCTTACTATCCAAGACACTAAAGACTCCCCCATTCTTTGGGTAAATCTACTCAATATATCAGTGATCTCCTGTTGAGTGAAATCCTCAATTATCTCCCTGGACTCTGTTTTGCCTCGGTGGCTCTCCTGTCTTCTTCTTCGTATGGGGAGAGCTTCTACATTAGAAGACTCCTCATCTAACCTTGCTCCATTCTCCTCACACACATTCTCCTGGAAGCTGTCAGGGCAACTCTGCCCAGCCTGTACAAAAGCTGCATGCACATTCGTTCTGCTAGTTTTTTGCTTCCTTTTAGCTACATGAATAGTAGCTTGCTCCTGGACTGGAGTCCCTCCAGTTTGCTCTTCTGAGTGCTGTGACACAGAAGAATCCTCAGGCAAACCAGCTGACTCCCTAGCCATCTGAGCTCTTTCCTTCAGCAGCTTATCCCTACTTTTACACATAAGGCGATAACTTGTTAGCAGCACCCAGCCTCTCCTGCACACTCCTGCCAGTTCTTTGCCTGGTTCTATGGGTATTGCTTTCAAACATCTTTCCAAATCTCCAGGTTCTCCCTCTTTTAGCCTTGGTTCCCAGTTTTCACAGGGCCCTGTGCTTTTAGCCCATTCTCTGGCTAGAGAGGAATAAGGCAAATCCTCCCATCCTGGAATAGCCATTTCTCCCTCTAAAGCCCCACTGCTTCCAAATAGAGGCCTGACATTTTGTGATCCCATCCTGGTCGCCAAATGTATCAGCAATGCCATATTCACAATGCCTATAGAGATTACAAATATGCTGATATAATTATCCATTAGAAAATACGTCATGTTTGCCATATGAGGAAATAAACTAGAAAATTTATTAAGATACCAAAAGACTGAGTCCCAAAACCAGAAAGTGAAAGCCATCAGAGTAGTTATGACATTGGCACAGGTAGATAAAGTAGAAAGCACCCACATTTTCAAGCCTTTAAAACAGAACAGGCTACCTCAGGCAAAGGTCCTCCTCTCCCCACTCACAGCAACCACCCAGCGTCCTGGAAGAGCGCTCCCAGCAGCTCCGGCCCCTGGCAGTCCTCAGCAGGAGTCCTTAGCAGAAAGTCCTTAGCAGTTCTAACTCAAAAAAGGGCTTCGCGCTGCCACTGCCTCTGCTGCTGCCGCCGTCACCACCACCGCCAGCCACCGAAGGAACGCTAGCTTGGCTTCCGCTTCCTCTTGCTCCGCCCCTTCCTGCTACGTCAGCAAGTCCAACGGGGCATGGAAGATCTTTAAATCCCATAACCCTTACAAGGGCATATGGGTGTATGAATGCATATGTGAATGTGAGCATATATGTATACAGGTATACATAGTTAAAGGACACAGGACCAATTTAATGGGAAGGGATGATACTTACAAGGTGAAATAAAGAGGTGAGAGAGGAATATAATGAGAGAGAATGGGGCAAACTATCTTATATAGAAGAGGCAAGGAAAAATGGTTACAATGGAGGGGAAGAATAGGAAAGCAAAAGGGAATGGGTTAACCTTATTCTCATTGAATTTGGCTTAGGGAGGGAATGAAATGCACACTAAATAGGGTATCTCACTCTACAGGAGAGTAGGGGGAAGAGGAGAGTGAGGGGGGATGATGGAAGGGAGAGCAGGCTGGGGGCGGAAGTTGGAAGCACCCACTTTTGCAAAGGGACAGGATCAAAGTAGAGAATAGAACAAGTGGGAGGTGGTATAGGAGGGAGGGGAATATAGTCAGTCTTTTACAATATATCTACTATCTTAATGTTTTGCATTAGCTACACATGTACAACCTATACTGAATTGCTTATCTTCCCAGTAAGGGTGGGTGATGAGGGAGGAAGGGGATGAATCTGGAATTCAAAGTTTTAAAATCAAATGTTTAAATATATTATTATTAATAATACTATTTTACATGTAATTGGGAAATAAGATATACAGGCACTGGGGCATAGAGATCCACCATGCCCTACTGGAAAAGTCGAAGGGGGTATGGGAGAAGATATGGGAGAGAGCAGATTGGAGGAGGAGATGTCCTGTGGGACTGCTATTTTGAGGTGGTGGGTAGGGGGAAAACGGGGAGAAAATTTGTAACTCAAAATCTGGTGAAATGAATGATGTAAATCAGAAGTTAATAAAGCAGAATTAAAAAAAAAAAGTCACCTGACCTTACAGGAATTTGGGACTTAGAGCAACGAAACTGTTTCCAGTGCCACCTCAGCACCAGATATTCAAAATAAGGACAAAACTGCTTTCCTAGCTTTGCATTGGACCCCCACATGTTTCTGTGTTCTTTGTCTTCGAGGTAGATTCCTGCACTTTGATTGTGAGCCTGCCTCCCCACCAATGTGTGTAAAAGTCCGTTGGGGGTTGGGGATTTCCGTGGCAAGGGTATATAACTGTCAGAGCAGTGTCGCCCTTTCTCTCCAGAGATCATAATAAAATGCCTTTTTGTTTTCACCTTGAAAAATATATAATACTTAACATTATGCTTTAAAGTTTGTACAGACCTTTACATAATGATCTTGGGGAATACTCACTGTAAGCATTAATTAATCTCAGCTAATACTCTCTGAGGTAGGTGTTATTGTTATCCCTATCTTAGAGATGGGGAGAGTGAGGCAAAGAGAAGTTAAGTGACTTCTACAAGGTCACATAGTAAACTATCTAGGGTAGAATTCCCAACTCCTCTATCTACCCTTCTATACCTTTTAAAATCAGTCCAGTGATGAATGAAAATGACCCCTGGAAGACTAAATTGTTGTTCGAAAGAGATGAAGCCTGAACTCTACATTTGAATCCTAGATCCCATAGTTGTCCTCTTAGAGGCGTTTGTACCTTCCTTTTAAACCCAATCACTCCACTCTAAATATTCATATGGGCTATTGTGTCTGACCTGTGGTCAAGCCTTTTGAGCTCATATTGGTCTGATCAGCTACAATTGGACACACTGCACTTTGACCCCAATGTCATAATGTCATGTTGGTCCTCTGAGCATGAAGGACAACAACCAATCAACCAAGCAATCTTAGCAAGTTTAGTAAGATCACAGATTGGTAGCTGGATGCAAAATTAGAGACCATCTAGTCCCCAATCCTCTCATTTTACAGATGAAGAAACTGAGGCCCAAGGAGGTAAAGCAACACATCAACACTCACAGAAGATTTGAAGTTGGGTCTTTTGACTTCAACATCAGTTGCCTCTCACATGAAACAAGAACATTTTACAAGTGAGAACTCTTGGACCCCAGATTGTGAAAGAATGACTTCTTCCCCAAAGGATATGTGACTCAAGACAAAAGCCCAGTCAACTTGCTCTGGTCTAATTCTCATCAGCATCTGCATCTTGCATCCTTATTGCCTCAGTTCAAGGTCCCAGTTCCATAATTTACCCATATACAAACTCACAATGCTCTGTCTAGAGGTCCTCACTTTCTAGGAAACACAAAGACAAAGCATCCCTCCTTGAGCCACGATCCATTGGGTATGTGACCAATAGGTACACAGTAGGCCAGTAGAAGGAGAGATACTAAACTTCTGAAAGAGGGAAATTCTTTTGATCACAGAGTGTTCTATGACAACGACTAATGGTAACATGGTATGGTGGAAAGAATACTGTTATGGTAGGCAAAACTAAGTGGTTTTAGCCTGGTTCTCTTCAGCCTTTAATTAGCTTTGTGACTTTGAACAAATCCTTTAGCATTTTTGGTGGGACTCAGTTTTGCCACCTGTAGAGTAACAGAGTAACATTTTATCAGTTTCAAGGTCTCTTCTGGATAAAAACCTCCATGAAAATCAAGAAATCACTTAATTACTGTTCTAAAGTAATGTCTTTCTGAAAGACTGAAAAAAAGCTGACAGATCAAATCGCCAGCATCAGACAAAGGGTTGATGTTGATAGTGGTTCTTTTAGATTCAGTCAATGTAAGTGGCTATGTTCTAGATGAGGACACGCACACACACACACACACGCACACGCACACAGACCTCAGTTATACCACCTGTGTCTTTGCTCTTTCTCCTCTGTATACCTATGACCTTGCAATCTTCTTGTGTCTAAGTTTTGTCAATTAGTTTGAATTACTGTGATTATGTGGTGGTTGCAGGACTTTTGTTAGAGGGGTAGGAGCTTATTGTTCACTTATTAATCCATAGCCTTAGGGTATGTTCCTATTGTCAGCAATTTTGAGTTTGGGCTACTAACAGCCAGGAGTCAATGAAGAATGATGAAAAACGAGAGAAGGTGAACATTGGCATGAAACAGTGAGATTCTCAAAGAAAATCTAAAATCCTTCTTTAAAAAAAAAACAACTTGTCTTTCAACTGTCTTTAATGATATCCTATTCATACATACTTTAGTAACCAGGCAAATTACTGGTTTTAGGGGCAATTTGTTAGAATGAAGAGAACACCGGGCAAAGAGTAAGGAAACCCTTCTTCTAATCATAGCTCTGCGATGCTGGACAAGCCATTTAAACTCTCTGGGTCTCAATTTCCTCATCTGCAAAGTACAGCTACTCCTTTTACCAACCACTGACAGGGCTGTTGTAAGGATCACATGTGATGATGGAAGTGAAAGTGCTTTGAATAATGACAAACATCATACAGAAGAGTAGTCACTCACCATATCAAGGATGTGCTTTAAAATACTCGGACATGTTTGGGGTATCGAACAGAGGAATTTTGCCTTGTGTGTGAAAATGATCGATCATCAAGCATTCACTGAGCATTTTCTAGGCTCCAGGATAGGCACTGGGGACACAGACACAAAAATGAAACACCCCTTTTCTCCACAGAGCCTGCATTAAATCCAGGGATATATCATAAATAACATATAACCCATACACATGCATGCATGTGTATATGTGGCATCATTGGGTATTTTTATCGTATAGAACTTCTGTCCTATATGCCATCATAGAGTTGGAGGATTGGTATTAGAGATATCTCCACAAATTTCCAGTGATGTTACAAATATAGATTACATAGATATAGGTTACATAGGCACATATACGTGCGTACTACCATTAGCTGTTTCTTTGGTATGTAAAGTTGGAGGGGGCTGGTCCTGGATCTTTTCTGCTCTTTCCTCCCTTTGGGATAGGATGAAGTGGAATCCTTCTCAAGTCTTAATAATCTCCTCCCTGGAATGTAAACTATTCTTTTATCACTGACCTCTCCTCTCTATCCTACTTCACTATGGACATTGGATCAACATCACTCTGTTATAGCAAGTAACTCAGTTTTTAATTTAGGACCACCATGGTGGTTGTTGGGTATGAATGGTCTCCTCTTCTGGAGTTTTATGGAGTTTATATCAGATAAAAAGTCAGCGGTACAATCAGTATTGCTCAGAGCCCTCAGCTGGAAAAATTTCCAACATTTAGACAAAGAATCAACTCTCTGCTATCACTAAAATATTTGTGTATCTCCAGCTAACCTCTCTATAACTGAGACAAGTTCAGGAGACAGGAAACATTGAAATAAAAGAAACAAGTAGAGCATATTATACTGTCTATTACTTGAAGGCAGGGGGGAAGACATTGGGAAAAATAGCAGACTTTATTTGGGGTGGTGGTGGTGGCAATTTTCCCCAGGTTTTTAAGAGGTGAAACAACCAATAACTTCCGTCCAAGATCTCTGTTACAAGATGGCTGCAGAGACCCAATGACTCACCTCTCTATCTCCCTTTTGTGTAATAGCTCCATTTTCCTTTCATTTTCTGCTTTGCTCCTAAGCAACCAATTCTTTCCAATGTTCATACTTTCCAGTTCAGCTTGCTAAGTCCTAGCTAGGGCTCTGGAAGCTGTTTGCTCTCTTTCCCTTCTACTTTCTCTCTAAGAGACTCTCTGTGTATGTCTTTTAAAACTCCTAAGTATTACTCAGAACCCTTTCTGGAACAAAGGTAATGATATATCTTTTCCCCCTTTTCTTTTTATTATTATTTAATATTTCATGTTTTCCCCAATTACATGTAAAAGCAATTTTTAAATATTCATTAAAAAGTCTTTTTAGTTCCAATTTCTAACTCTCCCTCTCTGGCTATAAGGCAATATTTATCGTTCTGAAAGACAAATCCCAGGACATCAACTGTTTCTCAAACCCCTATTAATAAATAAATAAATAAATAAATACACACACACACACACACACACACACACACACACACACACACACACACACACACACATATATATATATATATGTTGCAAAGGGGGCAAAGAAAGTTCAAATGGATGAGTTTGTTGAGAAATAGAGTCCTTGGGCTTTGGGCATCTGTAGTGGCACTTTCCTTATTATTTCTTATATCTCAGAAGCTTTGGACTTCAGAGACTAGAATCCTCATTTCATTTTATTTTTTTTTTGGAATCTGTGAGAAGCAAGGGGTTTATTTGTTGTGTGGATTAGTATAGTTGAATTCCCTGAAGGACCTATGGGTTCTAAAACCTAGAGCTTACTCTGCCTTCTTTGGGTCTTCATGGTATCAAGCTGAGGCCACTAAATAGGAAAGGTCAGGAAGATGGAGTTACATAGCACAATCACAGTCATCAAATCTCAGAGTGAGAAGATACTTCAGAGTTCAGTCATCCACTTAAGCTCATATTCAACCATGCAAATCCCTCTAAAATATCCCCAAGAAATGTCCATCTGTCTTGATAACTGCTATTCTTGGGAACTTCCTATCTTCATTTCACTGTTGGGTAGCATTGGTTGCTAGGAAAAATTTCCTTCTTGTCAAGCTAAAAATCATTCTCTCAGGAATTTTCACCCATTGTTTTTGGTTCTGCCCTCTGGGGCTAAGAAGAACAAATCTGATATACCTTCTGGATGATAGCCTGCCAATGATTTGTAGACAGCTGTCTTCCCATTATCAATCTTTCCACATCCTAATCTTCTCTATGTCCACATTGATTCTCCAGGGCAAACATTTCTAGTTCCTTCAACCAGATGTTTGAATGGGATGGTATTCAAGTTCATTGCTTGTCATAAAGGGCTTTCCAGAAGGATCAATTGATTCAAGTCAGTGTTGAAAGGAATGAGCTCACTTGCCGTGTCAATCTCAAGACCAAATATAAGAAAGCTTAATTTGAGAAGGCTATGGGAGTGAGAGGTAGGTGCAAAAAGGGAAGATTGCAGGGAAGCTCACTACCCTCCTCCCCAATTTTTTGCTGGGGCAAGAACTGATAACTCTAAACCAGTTCAACCTCTTGAGCTCCCTTATATAGAGGTTGGGACCAACACGTTCAAAATGGAATGGGATGGGATACAACTGGAAATGTCACCAGGGTACCCAGAACAATAGTCTTAAATACCGTCTGTTTTCAAGGATCTTAGAATCTACTGGGAAAATACGGTATAGGATCATAGCATCCTAAACACAGCAGTAGAAGGTGTCTTAAAGACCAGAACATAGATAAAGTAATACAATTCAAAGTTATTTAAATGATAAGGGATCACTAACAACTTGGGGATGGGGGGGAAAGAATCCACAATGGTCTAAGATTACTGGGTTCAGGTTCCAGGGCACTCATGCAACTCTTGAAACAGCTCTGGAGAAAGAGCATCATGATTCTAGCATCAGGGGCAGTCCCCCTCGCCACACACAGGTATTGCTTAGTAGAAATGATTGATTTCCTGTCTCTAAGGTTATAGAAAAGAAGACATTTAGATGGGAACTGGAAGTTTCCAGCCCAGATTGTTCTAATTCTAGAAGTTTCTGGATATGAGGTGGAGGATGACATGGCAGCATCATAGAGGAGAGTCAAGACAAAAGAGAGACTATGATTAAGGAGCAGGTAGCCTTTTGGACAAAGAAAAACTCAGTGAAGTTTTTGGGGGACTATAATCAACATGCCATCCTGATTGTTGCCTTCTGGACCCACTGAAGTTAGTCAATTTAAATTCTACATGTGATTACCAGGAGGTGGGCACAACAGGTAGCACCATGGTGCATAGAGTGCCAGGGCTGGAGTCAGGAAGATTCATCTTCATGAGTTTGAATCTTGACTCTGACACTTCCCAGCTGTGTGACCCTGGACAAGTCACTTCACCCTGTTTGCCTCAGTTTCCTCATTGTCAAATGAGCTGGAGAAGGAAATGGCAAACCACTCCAGTATATCTGCCAAGAAAACCCTAAATGGGGTCATGAGCAATTGCACATAACTGAAAGAAACATTGACTGGGACACATATAAGCTGTCCAGTGTTGTCTTCTATATCCTCCCTTTGGCTGGACAGCTAATTCACTTTGTCTAGGATCCCATTAGGATTTTTTGGCTGTTAAGTCTCCCTGGTGACTGACCTTGAGCTTGTCCACTAAAGTACCCTAACTCTCATACTAAAAACCATTGTCTAATCTAGTATTCTCCACTTGGTGTTTGTGCCATTGATTTTCTGACCCCTAATATAGGACTTCAGATTTCTTCTTATTAAACATCATCTTATTACATTTAGCCCACCATTCTTCCCTGTCTAAAGCTTTTGGAATATTTTTCACCCCCATCCCCAAGTTGTTAGTGATCCCTTACCACTTAAATAACTTTGAATTGTATTACTTTATCTGTGTTCTGGTCTTTAAGGCACCTTCTACCACTGTGTTTAGGATGCTATGATCCTATACCATATTTTCCCAGTAGACTCTAAGATCCTTGAAAACAGACATTATTTAATTTCTGTCTTGAATCCCCATTACCTAGCACAGTGTTTGACTCAACGGTAAACATATAATAAATGCTTATTGACTCTCTCCCTCTACAGAAAGCAAGCTCTGTGAGGACAGGCATAGTTTCATTTTTGTCTTCATAACTGCAGCCCCTAGAACATGGGCAATGACTAGGAAACATTGTCAGATAGAATCAACACCTTGTTTACCTTGTCAGCTAATCCTCCCAGTGTCATGCTATCTACAATTATGGGAATTCTGAGGCTCCCTATTAGGTACTGAAATCCCCACAAAAGGCAGCTAGATAACACAGTAGATAGAGTCTAGACTTGGAGTGAAGATTAGTTCAATTCCTGAGTTTAAATTCTGCCTCAGACACTTACTATTTATGTGACCCAGCACAAATCACTTGACTCCTATAGAGCCCAGTTTTCTCATCTGTAAAATGAGGAAATTTGAATCAATAGCCCACCTCTATGATCTAGCTTCTGGCTCTAAATCGATGGGCCTATGTTCCCACCCACTGGCTCCCTTCTCTTACCTTCCACCCTGATCCATGGTTCTCTTTCCCAATCACCATTAGGTGTACAAACTCAACCTCTTCTCTCATGTTAGTTTCTTTCTGGAGGCTCTTTCTTCCTCCTCACCTTCATCAGCAGGGTGGCTAGCTTTTCATTTATTCAGTCAATTTCCTCTGCAGAACATCTCACATACTTGGTAAACGTTAATCCCAACAAAATAATATCTGAAGAGAAAATAAAACCTTTGAGAATATACTTTTGTTTTTACTCTACATTCAAAAATGGTCAGTGGTTTCCAAGGACAAGCTGAAATCGCACATGATCAGGGAATTTATGTTTTGGGATATGGGATGTAAGAGGTTGTGATAGTAATGGCAATTAAAGATTCCCCTGTATTGGCTTGGTTTTCAAACTGATTGTGTTAAAACCCAGAGCTTGTTAATCCCACCTGTGGGATGGACTTGTTGATGTGAAAAGAGAGTCCTGAACTGGGAGGAGCTGGTGACGTAGATTTGGAGAGACAAGAGAGAGGCAGAAGTACTTTTTTGGAAGCAGCACCTCGTGGAGAGAGAGAGACTAAGAGAATTGCTGGTGGCCGCTTTGAATTGCCCTGGACTTTTGAGACCTGCCCCCTGAGCTGCCAAGGACTGAGGAGACATGGCTGTTTTGCTGGTACTTTGTCTGTCTGTTTTGATGTTCTTTTGCCAGATTTGTCCACTGGTGAAAGACAGTCCTTTTGTTGAAGAAGTCCTGGAACCTGGCTGTTGGCTAAGAGCTCCTGAGACTGTCCTGCAGACAGAGAGTGAATACTGTCCACTGGTGAAGGACAGTGCTGTTGTTGCAGGGGTCTGGGAACCTTTCTGTTGGTTCAGAAGCCCTGAAGAAGGATTTTCTTGTTGTATGTTTACAGAAATCCTGGGAGAGCCTTTTGCTAATGTTTTCAGGGGTTCTAGGACTGTTCTCCAGACAGAGGATGAATTAATGAAGGGACTGGCAATGTATCTTGTGGCCTTGCTAAGCCTTGTCTCCTCAGGAACTAAGATTGCTGAGAACTTGCCTTGTGTCAAGATGAAGAAAAGACCTCCATTTGGGTATTAAGTGCTGTGCTTAAACTTGATGTAACTCTGGGGTAGATTGAATTGTGATCAAGGGATGGGGAACTTTTGACCTTTTTGTGCTCTGTGATTGAACAAATGAAGGTATTTTACTTATGTTTGGAAACTAATCTCCATTTGAGAAGAGGGGCTTTGTGGTGGACTAAATGAAGGTACAGCCTAGGGGTGGAGTAGTATTTAGACCAGGGACTTTGTAATTGATTGAATGATTGGAAGGTCCTGGGGTGGGGTAGTCCTTGGAGATTATTTAATTACACTTAGTAAATGCTGTATTTGGAATGATGTCATGTTTTGACCTTCTCTGTTCTTTGTCACTGAATAAAATGGAGAGCACTTATGCTGGTTTTCTGAACCTTGGGAAGTTGCCTTTCCTTGGCATTATGTTACAGAGGTCAAGATAAGAATCTCTCTGACCGTACTAATCTCTCCCTTCTGAATGATGGCCGTGTTTTATTATGACCTCTATCATACACTCTGGTACTGGATAGCAAACTGTATTGTAGTAGTATGGTAGAGACTGAGGTAGTCTCTGCAGAGACCTCAGAAGCTCAAAGCAGTGGTTCTTAACCTGGGGTCTACAAAAAATATTTTTTTTAATATTTTGAGAATTTTATTTCAACATGATTGATTTCCTTTGTAATCCCATCTATCTTACTTTATAGGTTTAAAAGCATGATCCTGAGAAGGGATCCACATGATTTACCAGAATGTCAAAAGTATCCATGACAGGAAAAAGCTGAGGAGTCTCCGACTGAGAGCTGGAAGACATCTTACCAGTTATTATGTCTAACTCCCTCTCCCATTTCACAGATAAGAAAATGGAGGTCAGAGACGTAAAGATCACATAACTAGTCCTCAGTCTCAAGATCCAGCACTCTTTCCATCATACCATTGAAGGCGTATTTTGTTGTTGTTTAAATCCCTTGTTTCTCCAATTGTCTTATACAGCCTTTTAAGGGGGCCATCTCCAGTTGTCCTGATCTATATCTGGCCACTAGACCCAGATGGCTCCAGAGGAGAGAGTGAGGCTGGTGACCTTGCACGGCCCTGCCTCACTTAAATCCGATTGACTTACACGTCCTGGCATCACCTCCCTGATGTCATGGTCCTCTTTGAGAATGAAGGACAAATAATGATAATCTTGCAAGGAAGGGACTGACCACGCCTGGTCCCTACCACCCTTTCCTTGCTACTGCCTAGTGCAGTGTTCCTTTTTCTCCAGAAACAGCTGCCACCTTCATTGTACTCACCTGGATCATTACAGTAGTTTCCTGGTTGATCTCCCTGCCTCCACATTCTGCCTGCTGCAATCCATCCTCAACACAAATACCAAATAAAAATTCCTAAAGCCTAGGTGTGCCCAGATCATGCTTTTGCTCCCATTTCTTTAGTAGCACCTTTTGGAATCTAGGATACATTACAAACACCCCCTTTTGGTTTTTGAAGCCCTTCAGTCTGGCTCCCACCAACCTGTCTGGGATTCTTCTTCTTCACACACTTTGATGTTCATACCAGACTGGTCGGCTTCCTGTTCCCTGTATACATTCCATGTCCTATGTCTGTCCTTTCGCCCTAGCTGTGCCCTATTCTTGGAAGGCACCCCCTACTCATCTCTGCCTATTAGAATTCTTCCTAGACTCCCCAGCCTTCTCCAAAGTCCCACTTCCTACAGGAAACCTATCCCGATCCTCCAGGGAACTACTTTTCACATATTTCATTTTCTATGTTCTCTTTTCTATTTCATGCCATTGCACTAATAAAATGTAAACTTTTTGAGGGCAGGTGCTGACTCTCTCTTCTCTGAGTGGCTCCTCAGCAGCTTTCTCTCCAACTGCAGCTGTCCACATCAGTCACGTGCCATGGAGGAACTTTGACCCTGCAGGTCTACTTTCCTGATTGGTGACTACTTTTCTCTCCATACTATGTCAAGAATTCCTTCTTTATGCTTCATTTCCCTACCTCCTCTCTGGTCACCTCCTTCCCATCCTCTTTAATGGTTATCTCACCACAGTGGACCTGAATCCTTTCCTCCCCAACCCTTCTAGTCCTGGAATGATGCTATTGTCCCTAAGTGGGATGTGTCAATCAATTTCCCTATGGCCTCACTCACCATCTCTGTAACTTCCTAGGCCAACTGCTGACTACCTGACCACCACTCACTCCTCTATGGCTGTCGTTTCTACCACTGGAACATAAGCTCTTTGAGAGAGAGACAGAGAGAAAGAGAGACAGAGAAAGATAAAGAGATTGAGAGAGAGAGAAATAGAGAGAGAGAGAGAGAGAGAGAGAGAGAGAGAGAGAGAGAGAGAGA
>NW_027185798.1:11006713-11019788 GCF_028583685.1 Petaurus breviceps papuanus | reverse complement strand
AGAGAGAGAGAGAGAGAGAGAGAGAGAGAGAGAGAGAGAGAGAGAGAAAGAGAGAGAGAGAGAGAGAGAGAGAGAGAGAGAGAGAGAGAGAGAGAGAGAGAAAGAGAGAGACAGACAGAGAGAGACAGAGAGACAGAGACACTTTGGTCTTTATTTTTGTACTTGTATCCCTAGGATTAGGTTGGGGTTAAGCACAGTTCTTGACATATACAGCAACAACCTTAAAAAAAAAAGATTTTCCATTCTTTCACTGAGTGTGTTTTTGTACATCCAGTAGCCAGCACAGTGTCTGGAATCCTTTCCTTGCCTTGTTCAATCGTTTTACTCATGTCTGTCTCTCCATGACTTCATTTGGGGTTTTCTTGGCAGAATCTGGAATGGTTTTCTGTTTTCTTTTCCAGCTCATTTTACAGATGGGGAAACTGAGGCAAACAGGGTGAGTGAAATGACTTGCCCAGGATTACCCTGCTAGTTAATGTCTGAGGTCAGATTTGAACTTAGGAAGATGAGTCTTCTGGGCCCCAGGATAGGGGCTCTGTGCATTATGGTGCCACCTCCTGGCCCCACAAAAAGCTCATAGAGCAGAGCAATTTCCCTTCCTCATTCTCCCTCTCTCCCCATTTTGGGAGGCAGTCCTCAAATCATAGGAAAATTCAGAGTTGGAAGGGACCTCAGGGGCCATCTAGTCCAACTCCTTTGTTTTACAGAAAAGGACACTTAGTTTTAGGGAGGTTAAGGAGTTTCATACGATCGTAGACCTAGAACTGGAAGGAAATTCAACTCTCACAGTTTACAGGTGGGAAAACGGAGGCCTAAGAAAGCAAAGGATTTTCAAGAATACTAGACCTAGAACATAAAGGGCACTCTGGGGATGTCTAGTCTTGCTAGCTTTCTCCCTTTACAGATGAAGAAACTGAGGCTTCCTCAGGGAGTTTGAGTAGCTTGTTCAAGGCCACAAAGGGGGGATCAGGGCAGGACTCAGATCCTCTGATCCCAGAGGCAGTGTTTTCCTCATTATATCATGCCGCCTTTCCAGATGGGAGACGTGAGAGATGTTTAGCTTGTGAAGCATTTGATATTAATTAGGTAAGAGGCCTTTTGTGAGCATGACTGCTTGTCCAAAGTAGATCTTTGGAGGTCCATGGATTTGGCACATACCTTATGGGTTTGGCACTGAGTGTGTGTGTGTGTGTGTGTGTGTGTGTGTGTGTGTGTGCACCCAGGGTTGGGGACTGAAACAGCCTGTGAGTTAGAATGGGTGCTCCCTTATGCACATGTATGAGACACAATCTACAGATGCCTTTTAAAAGTCAAGAATCATCTTGTTCTCTGGGGATGATATGCCGGCTGAAGGCTCTTCTCTGCTTTTTTCTTGGCTCTGATGATGGCATCTGGCATTAGCAGTTCAACAAGAGGCAGAAAAAAAAAGGAGAATGAAAAAAAAGACCCTTGCACAACATCCCTGCTTTTTTCAAGAGAGCTGCAGCTGGGCTGTGGTGGAGCATATGGCCTCGGGGAGGTACATTTGGTTCACTTAGCAGAGTTCCGTGGCCTGTGAATGTTCAACACATTTTAACATTAAAGCCATCAGACAGCTGCCCTGATTCCTGCCTTCCCTCATGGGCTCTCGGCATGACTAGAGAGTAACAGAGATACTGGGGTGGCAGATCTCCAGCGAGCTTGTCGTCGAGGAGCGAGTGGGCCGAGGGGCTTTCTGCCTGCACGGCCCATACCAAAGCATTACGATCCTCACTCTTTATCCGAGCCATTATGTCCCACTGACTCCTTGAGACAGGAGGCTTACACTCCAGTGAGAGGGACCAAAGTTTGCCTTCCAGGAGGATTACGCTTCAGTCAAGCAGAGAAGGAACAACAGACTGGCCATGGTTGACAAGGCTGGGGTCTCAGTAGAGAGAAAAAAAAATAAATCCCAGAAATATCCAGGAAGACTTGAATGAAGCCTTGACTTGGATGGCCAAAGTGTCCAAAGAGGAAGACTCCCCATCTAGGTCAGTTAATAAAAGTGATACATCATTTTTGCTCCAACATGTTTCTGTCCCATCACTCTCATCTTTGGGGAAATGGAGGCAGTTTTATGTGATGGAAAAAGAGCTTAATTACTGCTCAGAGAGCCTGGGGCTAAAGTAGTCAAGTGTCTTTTACTTTTCTGGGTCACAAGCAGACTTGTTTTACATGACTCCCAGAGTTCAGAAGAAGGAGCCATGGGTGGAATTTACAGAAGAAATGTAGAGTCCATGTAAAGGGAAAAAATGAAAAAAATACAATACAATTTCCTAACAATTGAAACTATCAGATGAAAAGGCTAGTCTTCAAAGGGAGCAATCCAAGCTATCAACAACTGTGTGAAATGATGAGATAAATGTAAATGGAAACCACTCTGAGGTTCTTCCTCATGCCAACCAGATGATCCCAAGCAACAGAAACAGAAAATGACAGTTGTTGGAGGGGTTGTGTGAAGCCGGGCATTCTAATTTACTCACAGTGGGTATGTGAATCAGTACGACCATTCTGGAAAGCAATGTGAAACTATGCTCTCAAAGTCAATAAACTGTGTACTTTTGGCACAGCAATCTCACTGTGAGGTCTACATCCCCAAAGAGATCAACAAAAGAGAGAAAAGATGGATAGATATGGAAATATTTGTAACAGCTCCCTTTTTAGTGGTAAATGATGGGAAGAGAAGGGGGGGGATGGATTGGGGAAAGCCTGAACAAATTAGGGTATATGGATATAATGAAATGCTATTGCACCATAAGAAATGATGAAGGGGAGAGTTTCGGAGAAACCTGGGAAGATTTGTATGAACTGACATTGAGTGAAGTGAGCAGAACCAGGAGAACAATGCATACCAGAACAGCAAACTTTTTTCAGTGTTGGAAGCTCTCTTTATCAATGAAGATTAGCACTGTCTCTGAAACATAAAGTCCTAGATTTGTGCAGGGACACTAAGAGGTTAAGAGAGTTGACCAGAATCACATAGCCAGTATATGTCAGAGGTGAAACACAAAGCCAGATCTTTCTGACTCCACAGTCAGTTTTCTATCCTATACTACATTCTGTATTAATTTATTTTCTTCTTATTTTGTTGTTTCATTGTGTCCAACTTTTCATGACCCTGTTTAAGGTTTTCTTGGCAAAAATACTGGAGTGATTTGCCATTTCCTTCTCCAGCTCATTTTACAGATGAGGAAACTGAGACAAAGAGGGTTAAAGTGACCTGCCCACAGTCATATAGCTAGAAAGTGTCTGAGGCTAGCTTTGACCTCAGGTCTTCCTGACTCCAGGCCCAATGTTCTATACACTGAGCCACCCAGCTGCCCAATCTTCTTAGATATCACTTTTAATAGTACTATTGTTCCATTAATATACAACTTGGAGGAAGGGATCCCAGACCTGGAGCTGTATGACCTTGGACTGGTCACTTTCTCTCCATGGCCTTCATTTTTCTCATTTATAAAAATGAAAGAGTTTCTCTTGATCACTTCAAAGATGCCTTCCAGCTCTAAATTGATGATATGATGACCCTATAAGTTGCAAAGTGTCAGGCTTATACTCTATATAAGACAAGGATTCCTAACAATTTTTGTGGTCCCAAGTGGAATAGACTATCACAGCAGGTAGTGAGCCGTCCCATCACAAAACGACTTTTGAGGCTGCATAGCTACTTATTTGGTAGGAAGTAGCAGGAATTGCTTTTCTGATACAGGTTGGACAAGAAGACTGGACTGTATAGTCTCATTTATCTTTTGGATTCTGGGATACATTTTTTTGTCAGGATACCAACACCAAGTAGATTATAGACACTGTATTTTTTCGCCTGCTCCATGCACTGTGAAATCCAAATTTTCACAGACTTTATGATTATAAGACTCCATCCGGTGAGTGCCAGGGACGGCAATGCCAAGGCATTCACTGTGGCATGAAGGGAGGAATTTATCCAACTGAAGAAGGCCAGCCTGGGCAGGGCAGGGGAATAAGGCAAGAAAAAGAAATGTGTTATCAGATGTGATCTGACTGAGAGTCAATGAGTGTGAGTGTGATTGTGAAGCTGATACAGATGGTGTGCCCTTCCTGAAAGCAAGGCCTCACACCCCAAGTGTCAAGGGTGGTGTCATGAGTGGGGAATGGGTGAAGATATTTTGACAGGTGTTACAGGAGCAGAGGGAAAGCATGGGGCGGTGGTAGCTGCTTCCTGCTCATCTGTGTTCAGCACTTAACGACCCCAGAGTCTAATGAGCAAGATGGCGGTCCAATTCTGGTGGGAACAAAAGACCCTCCTCTTGTTGGCTCTTTTGGAAGGAGACCAGGGTGAGAAGCAAACATTCACTTTGGGGGTTAACAGGAAATGTTTCCCCTTTAGTCCCTTAATGTCAGTCACCAAAAAGCAGGAACAAGCATTGTGCCTTCACTTAGGCAGTAGCAAGCTTGCAGCATAAGCCATTGGAAAAGACAGAACAAAACAATTCTTTTTGGTTCTCTCTGCATGTTTGGCACATGACTGCATGTGACCCAGTGCCTAAAGCAGAGAAGAATTGTCAGAAATTTCCTTTCCATTGTCAAGGCTAGGTTTCTGTCCATTTTAATTCAATTAACATTTATTAAGCACTTGCTACTCACAAGGAACTGGACTATAGTCACCGAGTGGTCAAAGACAAAAAACAAAACAAAACAAAACAAGTCTTTGCTTTCAAAGAACCTGCATTCTTTGAAATTGAGTAAACAGTGGGACTGGGAGCTGTGAGACCACCTGTACTCGGAGAAGAAACGGCAAAGCAGCTTGCGGAGGGAGAGAGCATGAACACCTGGTGTGATGAGCAAAGGCTTCCCAGGGGAGATGGCAGCACCTGAGATGATCCTTCAAGGGAGGCATGAATTCAAAGAGGTATTGGTGAGGACTGAATGCAATCCAAGCCTTGGGCACAGCCTGGGCAAAGGCAAAGAAGGGATAGATAAGATGTTGAGTTTGGGGAACACTTAGTCTGGCAGAAGTAGTAGCAATACTAATAATAATAGTAACAGCAACTAGCATTTATGTGGCACTTTGAGGGCTTGCAAATATTTAAGGTTTGCAAATATTATAAAAAATAGCACTAAAAGGTGCAATTATTATCCCCATTTTACAGATGAGGAAACTAAGGTTAAGTGACTTGCCCAGGGTCATATCTGAGAGATATTTTAACTCAAATCTATCCTGTTTTCAACCCCAGCACTCCAAACACCTCCACTTTGCAGTCTAGCTTCAACCAAGAGCTTTTCCTAGGGAATAATTTGAAATAAAACTGAAAAGGTAGGTGGAGACCACACTGTGGGTAGCCTTCAATACAAAGCTCAGACATTTCTCTTTTAAACCAGAGATTCTGTTGTCATTAAAAGAATGGTAGTTTCCTAAAGTAATTCCACTCACTCTTCTTCTCTCATTCAATTGTATGCCCAAGTCATGTTCTGCTTCCGGCATCAGTACAAGATCTATATTTAGGTCAATGAGCCCTGCTGGTTGTATGTCTGACTGCCTATCAAAATATGGACAATATGGGGTGGCCAGGTAGCACAGCGAGTAAGAGCACCAGCTCAAGTGTTGGGATGATCTGAGGATCGAATCCCGGGCTCAGACACTTAGCACCCACCCAGAAACACCTGGCCATGTAATCTTGAGCAAGTTACTTAACCCCAATTGCTTAGGGGAGGCCAGGTGGCTCAGTGAGTAAGAGCACCGGCTCCAGTGTCAGGATGACCTGGGGATCAAATCTGGGCCCAGATACTTAGCACCACACCCAGAAATAATAACTGGCCGTGTAACCTTGAGCAAGTTACTTAACCCCGATTGCTTTTTAAAAAAATGGACAATAGGTTTTCTTTATCTCCTTGATTTCCTTCTGCTTAAGAGGCTAATCCCTAGCCCTAGTGCCCCCATTTTCCTGATTGATAAGTGCCTCATGTGGTTCCTGCCATACTTCACCCTATTCCCTGGACATCTCCTTGTAAACTGCCATACCCCAGGTGCAATTCCTTCTACACACTACTTTTCTTATCTGGAACCACAACCCCATTCATCTGACTTTTGCTCCTGGAATGTATATGTTGACTTTCCTGTAGCTTACCTCTCCATCTCTGTAACTTTCCAAACCAAAACAGCCTCCTCAAGGCTACCACTCCATTGGAATGTGTTGTGTCCCTCTAGGAGAGGGCAGGCACTGATTGCTTTTGTATTTGTATCTTCAACACTTTAACATACACTTGGTTCATGGTGAGTGCTTCCTAAATGCCTATACATTTATGCCTCCATTCATCCATCCATTCATCCATCCATCCATCCATCCCTTTTTAAGTGATCCTGGATCCCATCCAAGAGGTTCTTCCATGTTCTAGTTTATGGTGGGATCAACATGTCATCCACACAAAGAAGAATCTTCCAGAAGGATCATAGGATCATAACTTTAGAGCTGGAAGGAAGCTCAGAGATCATTTAGTACAACATCCCCATTTTACAGAGGAAAAAACTTTCCCTAGTCCCACATTGCCATTCCTACCCCATCTCGACTGGTACTATGTATTGGACCTCCTAGATGACAATAGTGAATCCAAACTTCTTCCTGAAACAAAAGCTCATTAAAAAAAAACACAAAAGCTCTATTGTCCTGTTATTGTTTTGTGGCTTTGATTCATCAAATGAAAAATGAGTATCACCCAGAGGGAAATGGAAAACCTTGTGGTGATTGTGAGCAGATGGCAAAATAATTCTGGAGAAAAAGTAGATGTAGGGATGTCATTGAAAGCATATGGAAAAAATAAAGGTGGGTTATGTGAAAGTGGAGAGTGAAGCTGTAGGACACACACTTCCCAGAGAGCTCCTGTGCTCCACTGGAGTCCTCATGATGTTACAAGAACTCAAGAGAAGTGTCCAATACATTGGGTGAGCCACTATAGTGATCTTATTGGAAGACACGGAGAAAAGTCCCACAGGATCTGATGGCACAGATCAGGGGTAAACTGGATCATTAGAAAGAATATCCACATTGGTGAGACCAGAGGACATTTCGCACGCTGAGTATTCTTTATGAAAGACCTTAGTGTTTGTGAACAAAAGAAAATTTACTTATCCCATACAGTTATGTAGGAAGTGAAATTTCACTGTTGGAAGGGTCCTCAGAACCTGTCTATCCCAATACATACATACCCGGGCACTGCTTGTACAACATTCTTGATGAGCAGTCACCTAACATTCTCTTGGAAGACCCAATGGAAAGGGAACTTGCTTTTTTCCCTAAAGCATCACTTCCATTTTCAGACATGCCCTAATTATTGGGAAGTCTCTGCTTATATCTTTCAAAAGTCTGCAATCCTGTAGCACTCACCCATTTTTGCTCATTCTGAATCTGAACAGAACAAGTCTGTTCTCTCGTCAACTTGACTAAAAATACTCCAAACCAGCTCTCAGCCCTCATCCCCTCCCTGCTTTTCCTCTCCTAGCTAAACACCATCAATTCTTTCAATACATCTTTGCAGTTCATGATCCTGAGACCCTTCCCATCCTGCTTAGCTTCCTCTGCACATCCTCCAAATTGTCAATTTCCTTCATAAAATATGGTTCCCCAAACTAAACACAATCCTCTGGATGAGGTCGGACCAGGGCAAAGTGGAGAGGGATGGCAGGCACATCACTCTGCTAGTCCTGCACATTATGTCTCTATCGACATAGCCTAAGGTTGCATTAGCTTATTTTTAGTTTCCATTTTATTCTGTTGACTCATACTGAGTCTGCAGTTCACTAAAACCCCTAGATAATTTTGAGGCTAAATGGCTGTCTAGACACGACCCAGGGAGGCTCCTAGCTGGTGGAGGTGTGAGAACTGCCCAGAGAATCTAGCTTTTCTTTTTTGTGACCACAGCCATGTGTACTGGCACACAGCCAAGACACAGAGGGTACATAAAGCCAGGTGGGGCGATAGTCAGCATGGGGTCAATGTCATTCCTCTCCAGATAATCTCCATTACAGCTGAACTAGCTTTCTAGTGGTTATCTCTATAGGATGTCCCATCTCCATCTCCAAGCCTTGATAGGGGCTGGCTCCCATGCCTAGAATGCTCCACCTCCTTGTCTGTGCCTCTTGGACTACCGAACTTCCTTCCAGGCTATGCTCAGGTGCCACCCACTGTACAAGGCCCCTCCTGATGCATCTAATTATTAACTCTCTTTTCTCTTGAAATTACTTTGTATATATAGTTTTGTTGTTGAGTTGTTTTAGTCATTTTTTACTTTTCATGACTTCATTTGGGGGTTTTCCTGGCAAATACACTAAAGTGGTTTGTCATTTCCTTCTCCAGATCATTTTACAGATGAGGAAACTGAGGCAAACAAGGTTAAAGTGACTTGCCCAGGGTCATACAGCTAGGAAGTGTCTGAGGTTGGATTTGCACTCAGATCTTCCTGACTCCAGGCCCTGCACTCTGCACACCTTGGCGACACCTAGATGTCCTGGAAATTTTAATGCTTTGTATTACTTTTGAGGATCTATAGTGGATCCTGAGGTGCATTGAGAGATATGAGGCTGTTTCCCTATTCTGTCCTCTGCCTAGTCTCTGTGCTTAATATAAGCTAGGCTTGATCCCTGTCTACATACTTAGATTTGGCTTCTCTCCATTAGCAGCCCAAATATTTAACTGTGCCCCCCCCCTCTCTTTCTCTCCCTGTCTCCCTCCTCTCTCTCTCTTCTCCCCTCTCCCTCCCTCCTCTTTGTCTGTCTATCTCTGTCACTCTCTCACAAATGATTTCCTAGGTTATTTCTTGATATTATGCTGACTTATTTACCATATCCTGCTGACCAGTCCTCACTTCTGTTTCCTGCCTCTTTCTCCCTCCCATTTCCATTACTCCTCAGGACCCAGACCCGACATTAACTCTGCCAACATTTTTCTGCTTCTGTTATTAATGTTTAAATTCTCACTTAAGCTCACAAATATTTATCCTTCACAGCAGAGGGTAAAGTCATGGTATTTGAGGGAAATCAAACAACAACCAAACCTAATGGGCTTGGAATCCAGAAATATGGATTCGAATCCTGGGATCTGACCCTTGCTTTGTGACCCAGACCAAATGCCCTCAGGTCCCTGAGACTCCATTTCCTCACCTACTGTACAAAATGGTAATGCCATGTATGTACTTACATATACGTGATATATAGAATAGTCACATAATTTTCTCTACCTATCACATAGAGCTGCCATGAGGGAAGTACTCTGCAAACTCTAATGTGCTATAAAAAGATGTATTATAGTTATTGATTTGCTAATTGTTCTTCCCCAGCTGTGAATATTATCCAATAATGAAACATACACACATCTATTTAATAAACAAATCAACAAAAAAAGAATCAGTATACATCAAAATTCCCTTTGCAGTGTGTTTCCCAAGGTGGAAAAGCAGACCCAACAATAAGAAAAATAGCAACAAAGCCTCTTATGCTTCAATATGGGACCAAGAAATGCTCGCGGGTAAAGCTGCATTTATACAGTGAACTTGGCAATCATAACATCTTCCTCTCTGAGTGAGAAATCCTGAGTCAGCAAGTTCCCCAAGGGCATCGCATCAGCCAGAAGTACATGTGAGAAGACACCAGCATCAATGACCTCTCCCTCCCTTGCCTCAACCACTGGAGAAGCAGCTGTTTTTCCTCCGTTTCTGATTGGCTGGGCCCAGAACTACTCGCTCAATTAAAAACAAAAGGCTGCCTCCCATCCATCCTTCACAATGCCTGGAGAACCGGCTGGGTTTGAAGCCTATAATGCTTATTTATTTTGGGTTTTAATTGCCGGCAGTCTCAGAAACATTAGTGTTATATATAGTGTGGGGCGCAGCAGAAGTAATTAAAATGCGGGGGCCCCTCATGATAGGCAGTAAAACACCAAGTGCAGGCCGTTTAAAGAGAATGCGCCATTGATTTGCCATTCGACAGACACAGGGTGGATGGGGGCAGGTGGGGGGTGGTGGCAAGGGAAGGGGGGAGCGAGACATTTAAGCTGCCAAGAAAAATTACCCTAAATGATAACAGTTAACACTTGGTCTCTATGGGTCCCCACAAACTGCCTGGAACCTGGAGGGGTAAGAGAGAGAGAGAGAGAGAGGGAGAGGGGGAGAGGGGGAGAGAGAGAGAGAGAGACAGACAGAGAGAGAGAGAGAGACAGAGAGAGAGAGAGACAGAGAGACAGAGAGAGAGAGACAGAGACAGAGAGACAGAGAGACAGAGACAGAGAGACAGAGAGAGACAGAGAGAAACAGAGAGAGAGGAGGGAGGAGGGAGAGACAGAGAGATAGAGACAGAGACAGAGACAGAGAATACGCTTGAAGCAATCTGCTCTTCTTTCAACAACTACGTCATGAGTCTGTTTTTAATGAACAGGGTCAGTAGATAAATATTCATTAAGTACACACTATTTGACTGTCACCATGCTAAGCCCTGAGGATGCAAAGAAAGCCAAAAGACAGTGCCTACCCTGGAAGCCTCGATGGTTGGGGCAGACAGCCTGAAAACAAGCTCTACGCGGGACGGGTATCACCCACCGAAGGAAGGCTGAATTGGGGATTGAGAGAAGTTTCCCGTAGAAAAATGGGATTTTAGCTGGGACCTGAAGGAATATAGGAGGTGGAGGAAAATCTGGGAAAAGGCATCACAGGCAGGGGTATCATAAGGCAGTGCTGTGCATAGGGCAGGGAGATCAGGGAGAGAAGGCAGGGCTACGGGAAGTCATGGATCCAATAGTTGGAGGTACCTCAGAGGCCATCTGGTCAAATCTATTTATTTATTTTTTAGAGTAGTTAAATTTGTTTATTGATACCTTGTTTTTTTACAATGTATTTCTCTCAGTTCCTTGTCTCAGGAAAGAGAAAGAGGGAGAGAGAGAGAGAGAGGAAGAGAGAGAGAGAGAGAACACAGGGGTCAGGTCCAGAAATGGTACGTGACTCACCCAAGGTCACACAAGTAGGATATAGCAGAGCTAAGATAGGCACTCAGGTCTACTGATTCACCAAGAGGAGAAGGAGCAATGGGTTGTTTTTTTGTTTATTTGTGTGTTTGTGTTTCCTTGTTACACTCTTGATGTTCATTTTGACCAGAACACAGACTAATTTAAATGTTGTGCTTGGCACACAGGACAGGAAATTGAGGACTAGAAGGGATTTAGGCTGCCAACCCAGTCCAAAGCTTTCAGTTTACAAATGAAAAAACCAGAGAAGTTAAGCCATTTTCCTGGTACCATCCAGCAAGGAAATGTGTCTGTGTCTGTGTGTGTCAGGGTGGGATTCTGAACCTTTGCCACAGTTCTTTCTGCTGCCCAGGGAGCTAATCTCTGCTAGGCCTGGCCCTGATTTGAAGAGTGTGTCACCTGGAAACATTAGATAGCACAATGGAATCTAGACAGCCATTCTTCCTGAGCTCTCTAGTAGGGAAGGAAAGAATCTGAGGATATCAGGGCAATAGAAGCAAAGTCTGCAGGTGGCAATTAACCAGAGGACAGGAGTCAATGAGGGGATACATAGTTAGCTTGGACGGGAAGAATCTCCAAGGATCTTGAATCTATTCATTTTCTTTTTGCCACAGATACTGTTCTTCTGGCCCCAGGGCATTTTAGGCCTGACCTTGTGCATAGCTGAAGCTGGCAGCTGCCTACCTGGGGGGGAGGAGCCTTAGACCAACTCTCTCACCCTTGGAAGGAGGGTCCTGAAGTTGTTTAAATGACTTGCCTGAGGGCATTCAGGAATACAAGTGGGAGTTCCAACAGCCCCCTCTGACCCCACCTTGCAGAAAACATGAAATTCCAGTCACTACTTTCACTCCTATGAATTCAGACCTTGTTCCAGAAGGTCCCTGATAAAGTGTACACAGGTTGCTCAGGAAATTGTTAGCAATCACTTAATACATTTGGGTGCCATAGTAGAGAGGCTTGGAGTTGGGAAGGCCTGAATTCAAATCATGCCTTAGAAACTTACTAGCTTTGAGACTCTGGGGCAAGTACCCCAGTTTCCTCATCTGTAAAATGGACATAATAATTGACTCTACCTCTCAGATTTGTTATGAACCTAAAAGTTTGATATATTATTATCATAGTTGTTATTTTTTTAAATCAAATATTAACTTTTAGTATACATCATTTATTTCTGCAAGATTTTGAGTTACAAATTTTCTCCCCATTTTTCCCCTACCCACCACCCCAAAATATCCCTTCCTCCAATCTGCTCTCTCCCATATCTTCTCCCATACCCCCTCCAACTTTCCAGTAGGGCACAATGGATCTCTATGCCCAAGTGCCTGTATGTCTTATTTCCCAGTTACATGTAAAATAATATTAATAATAGTATATATACATATATTTATGTAATATATATTTTAAACATTTGATTTTAAATCTTTGAATTCCAGATTCATTCCCTTCCTCCCTGTAGCAGCAAGCACCCCAAGCGTTCTCAGGGTTTGCTACCACCACAGGTTCTTGGATCTGCTTTGTTAAAGGAAAGCAACTCAAAATGGGTTAACAAGCTTACTTTAATCAGTCAGACATATATTGTTTACCTTGGTCAGGGGAAAAAGGTCGGCACCCCGAACTTCAAAGTATGCAGGCAGAATTATCAAGACAGAAACAGATCAAGTAGACAGCTTTCCAAACTGTCCAACCATTACATCCATACCAAATCAACATCTGGCTTTCAACATCTGGGTTTTTCAAAGCCGGGGGGCTCTGGACAACGGCTTCCCAGAATCCATATCAAATCACAGAACACTTCTCAAAGTGAGTCCCAAAACAAAGCTACACATCAGGGCTTATATAGCCTTCTCCTGGCTCAGAGAATGTAACAACCTTTTGGACCCACTGGCCAATCAAAAAGTATCTACTGAAAAACAAGCCTCCCACCCCAGGCTCCAGGTGCACTTTAGCCTAGGGGCAGGGAAGATCTTTAAATTTGCATTTCCATTACATTCCGGGCCCCAAGATCTTTCATGCCCATAGCATAGACAATTTACTTTTGAATTAGCACTAAGCATCTCTTAGGTCACATTTTCAAAGTA
>NW_027185798.1:10998006-11006313 GCF_028583685.1 Petaurus breviceps papuanus | reverse complement strand
TAATCAGTCAGACATATATTGTTTACCTTGGTCAGGGGAAAAAGGTCAGCACCCCGAACTTCAAAGTATGCAGGCAGAATTATCAAGACAGAAACAGATCAAGTAGACAGCTTTCCAAACTGTCCAACCATTACATCCATACCAAATCAACATCTGGCTTTCAACATATGGGTTTTTTAAAGCCGGGGGGCTCTGGACAATGGCTTCCCAGAATCCATATCAAATCACTGAACACTTCTTAAAGTGAGCCCCAAAACAAAGCTACACATCAGGGCTTATATAGCCTTCTCCTGGCTCAGAGAATATAACAACCTTTTGGACCCACTGGCCAATCAAAAAGTATCTACTGAAAAACAAGCCTCCCACCCCAGACTCCAGGTGCACTTTAGCCTAGGGGCAGGGAAGATCTTTAAATTTGCATTTCCATTACACTCCCTTGTCACCCACCCTTACTGGGAAGATAAGAAATTCAGTATGGGTTGTACATGTGTAGCTATGCAACACATTTCCATAGTGGATATATTGTAAAAGACTGACTATATTTCCCTCCCTCCTATCCCACCTCCCACTTGTTCTATTCTCTACTTTGATCCTGTCCCTTTTCAAAAGTGGGTGCTTCCAACTTCCCTCCCCCACCAGCATGCCCTCCTTTCCATCATCCCCTCTCTAATCCCCTTCCCCCTCTGCTCTCTTGTAGTGTGAGATACCCTATTTAGTGTGTATGTCATTCCCTCCCTAAGACAAATTCAATGAGAGAAAGGTTGACTCATTTCCTTTTGCCTTCCTGTTCTTCCCTTCCATTGCAACCATTTTCCCTTGCCTCTTCTATATGAGATAGTTTATCCCATTCTGTCTCTCCCATCTCCTCTCATTATATTCCTCTCTCACCTCTTAATTTCACCTTTTAAGTATCATCCCTTCCTATTAAATTCGTCCTGTGCCCTCTATCTATGTATACCTGTACACACATATACACACACTCACAGATGTATTCATATGCCCATATACCCTCCTATGTAGACATATATAGATATATATGTGTGTATACACACACACATACACGCATTTCTATTACCTTCAACTATTTTCATACTGAGAAAAGTTTCATTCATTACAATTATCATTTTTCTATGTAGGAATGTAAATAGTTCAACTTTGATAAGTTCCTTATGATTTCTTTTCCCTGTTTACCTTCTTATGCTTCTTGTATCGGAATGTGAAATTTTCTATTCAACTGTTTTTTTCATCAAGAATGCTTGAAAGTTCTCTATTCCACTGAATGACCATATATTCCCCAGAAACATGATACTTAGTATTTCTGGGTGGGTGATTGTTGGTTTCAATCCCAGCTCTTTTGACCTCTGGAATATCATATTCAAATCCTTTGGATCCCTCTTGTAGAAGCTGACAGATCCTGTGTTATCCTGGTTGTATTTCCACAATATTCAAATTGTTTCTTCTTGGCTGCTTATAATATTTTCTCCTTGATCTGGGAATTCCAGAACATGGCTATAATATTCCTAGGAGTTTGGGATCTTTTTCAGGAGGTGATTGGTGGGTTCTTTCAACCTTCATTTTGCCCTCTGGTTCTAAACCATCAAGGCGATTTTCCTTGAGAATTTCTTGAAGGATGATTTCTAGGTTCTTTTTTTGATCGTGACTTTCAGATAGTCCAATAATTTTTAAATTATCTCTCCTGGATCTATTTTCCAGGTCAGTGGTTTTCCCAATGAGATACTTCACATTGCTTTCTATTTTTTTCATTTGTTTGGATCCATTTAATAGTATCCTGATTTCTCATAAAATTACTAGCTTCCATTTGCTCTGATCTAATTCTGAAGGAATGATTCTCTTCAGTGAGCTTTTGAGATTCCTTTTCTATCTGGCAAATTCGGCTTTTTAAGGCACTCTTCTCCTCATTGCCTTTTTGAGCCTCTTTTGTCATTTGAGTTAGACTATTTTTTAAGGTGTTATTTTCTTCATTCTGGTTGTTGACTCTCATTTCATAATTTTCTTGCATCGTACTCATGTCTGTTCCCAATTTTTCCTCCACTTCTCTTATTTGATTTTCAAAATCCTCAAGGTCCTCTATGGCCTGTAATCAGCTCGTATTTTTCTTGGAAGCTTTTGGTATGGGAGTTCTGACTTCACTGTCTTCCTCCTGTTCTATGCTTTGATCCTTTTTGTCACCAAAATAGGAGTGTAAAGTTGGGTTGCTCTTTATTTTGCTTCCTTTGCCTGCTCATGTTGCAACTCAATCACTTGACCCCTGGGCTTTTTGCCATAGTAGGACTCTGTCCCCAGACAGGGGAGCTTCATCCCAAATGCTGGGATTTTCTCAGCTGCTGAAGGTATTAGTTGGGTGCCCTCTCTGAAGCCTCCACACACTCTGACACAATGGTCACACATCCCAGGACCTCCACCCTAGACCACAATCTAGATCCAAGCAGGTTAAAGCAAGAGTGATTACTCTCAGACTGGTTGCTTGGGCCCTTACAAACTGAAGACCAGGAGCTGAAGCTGCCATGTGGTGGCAGCTGCATGGCTGTGGCTCCTCAGCGGCTTCTTGCTCTGGGGGCAGAGGCCCACTGCACTCCCAACTACTGGATCCTAAAGTCCACACTGCACTGACCTCTCACTTTGTCCTTAGCATCTATGTGTTGATAATTCTGGAAACTGCCACAGCTGCTGGTGATCTGAAGTCCCTCCAGCCGGAGGCTGGTCAGGCCTGCCCTGGGGCTAAAACTTTGGGCTTCCAGGGTGCCCAGGTTGGCTCCCAGAATGCTATGCTGGCCGCTTGCTACCAGAGTGCTGGGCTGTCCTCAGCGGGAGGTTAGCTTCTCTGTCTCATTTTATGGGTTCTATAGCTCCAAAGTTTCTTCAGAGTCACCTTTTACATGAATTGGAGGAGGTGAGAGCCAGAGCCCTGGTGAAGTCCTGTTTCTACTCTGCCATCTTGACTCTGCCCCCATTATTGTTGTTATTAACCATTTACTAGTCACATAGCAAGAACAAGGCTGCAGGGGAGGGAGACAAAGGACAGGTTGCCTTTATGTGACATTGTCTGGACATGTCCATTGGAGGAGGAGGTAGTTCTTGGTAAAGCATTAGAACATTAATTGGCACACACGACATTTAGTGGGTGCTGGGGACAGAGGAGAAGAGGAAATTACCCTCACCCCATACCTGCAGCTTCCTGGTTTGCTTTGTGGCTATGTCTGCAAAGGACATTAGGATGAATGGGATATCTTTTGAGGCTGATTCTACCCTCTAGGGACCTTGAATCAGCGATTAGGAGTAAAGCTCCCCCAAACTAGAAGACAATGGAGATCTTATATCCACTTTCCCCTAGATTCATAGAGTTTTAGGAGGAAAATATAGCAATCATTCATTCCAACGCAGTCTATGAGAATGTGGTCAGTGGAGGGAGATTTGAAGGTAGAGACCTGGGATTTCAAACCCTTATTTTGCCACTTTCTGTCTCTGGATGATCAGAAAGCCACTCAGCCCTGGGCATTAGTTTCCTCATTTGTAAAACGGGAGGTTGGGTCCTGGTGACTTCAAAGGATCCTTGTAACTTTCTTCAGATCTGTGAGCTAATACAGCTCTGGTCCTCAATTAGGAATAGCTCAAAAGGCCAAGAGACTCTGTTTGAATACTGAAGGGACAAGCCTGTGATTGTCTCCTTGGCAACACATTCCATTGTTGGACAGCTCCAATGATCAGGAAACCATTTGCTATTCCTAGAATCTGCCTCCCTATAACTTCCACTCTTCCTTAAAGAAGAATTAATCTAATCCACATTGATCTCCTTATATTTGCAGACCTTCTTTTACGAAGCTGGATATAAAGAGAATTTTCTTAACAATAGGAACCAACTGACTGTGTTGATCTCAAAGGGGAGGGCCACCATGTGACCCCTCCCTCTGTGTTCCATTCAGGAAGGATCTGGGTGGTCTATCCTTGTAGCCTGGGACCCCATCTCACATTCTAATACTAACCACCATAGATCTCACACATCCTCTGATTTTCCTGGCTCTGCTACTGTTTGTCCCTCAGTAAGTCTCTTCTTTCTCTAGGCTCAGTTTCTGCATCAATGAAAGGGTTAGAATATAGAGCAAAGGTCTTCTGTTAGCTGCATAACCCCAGTCTCTTCAGTGTTTGAATGAAAATGATGATAATGGTGAAATTGAAGTGGAATTGATCATCTCTAACTTTACAGAACAAGAAATCCATTATTAGGGAGGTTTTTTTCTCTTACAAGTTGTAGGTTCCATATTATCTCTGATAGCTCACCTACAGCCGCTGCCTTGTTCCAGCCAAATTGCTTTTTCTACCATTCATAAGATCATTCCATGATGCTAACCAACCCCAGTCTCTCTGCCTTGCCAAAGTGTTCCTTCTCATGTAGCAGCCAAAGTGATCCTTCTCAATTACAAATCTGATTGAGTGATTCTCCTACTCAAAAAAATGTCAGAAACCCCATATTTCTTCTAGGAAAAACACCCATGAAAATCTCCTCTGTTTGGTCTCAATCCCTTAACAGTATAACTCTTTCTTATCTTTTCCAGGATGATTACATATCACTTGTCTTTCCATCCTCTACATTTTAGCTAAACTGGCAGGGTTGGTGTTTTCATATGAAACATAAAGGTTTCTCCTGCTCTTATGTTCGAAATGGATTTTTCCTTATCTTTGACTCTTAGAATCTTGAAGCCCCAATCTCCTTCTTACATAGCTTTCTTGACCCTCCCTCTGGCTGCCACCCTTTGTCAAATATTATATTTATTTATTCATTCACTCCTTCATTCATTAGCTAACTATATCTCTGCCTATCCACCGATCTACCTATCTTTCCATTCATTCATTTATCTATTCATTTACTCATTCATCCATTATCTACCTATCCATCTATTCATTCATTTATTTTGCACATAGTGATTTTTCCAATAGAATAGAGTCTTTTAAAAAATGGAATGGCTTCATTTTTGTCCCCTAGCACCAAGTACCTAGAACATAGTAAGTATTTATTATATGTGGATTGATTGGTTGCTCATGCCCTCGGTGTCATGGAAAGAGAAGGATTTGGAGACAGATGCTCTGAGTTCCAATCCTGCTTCTGTTGTCTCCAGCCTGAGGGTCTGTGGACAAATGACTTCTACTTCTGAACCTCAGTTTCCTCATCTGTAAAATGAGAGGGCTCGAATAGTTGAGCTGTAATACGAGAAGGCAGGGGTTATTTTCATTTTGGGCTTTGCACCTCCAGTGTCCCACATAAATTAAGGACATACTAAAAGGGCAGATAGGTGGCATATTGGATAGTGCATCAGATTTGGAGTCAGGAAGACCTGAATTCAAATCTGGACTCATAGCTGTGTGAACCTGGGCAAGTCACTTGACCCTGTTTGCCTCATTTTCCTTATCTGTAAAATGATCTGGAGAAGGAAATGACAAACCATTTCAGTATCTCTGCCAAGAAAATCTGAAATGGGGCCACAAAGAGTCAGACATGACTGAAATGACTAAATAACAACAAACTTCCTAAATTCTCGTTGACTGATCGATTCAATGACCATTCCATTCAGTCCTAAATCCTATGATGCCATGACTCTCACTGTAATCCAGATATGCCAAGTCTGTGACATTTTTCTTATTCCTCACAAGAGACCCTGTGACACATGTAAAATAAGAAGGTGGAATTGACCCCTCTGGGGTCTCTTCCAGCTCTAGGTATGTGATTCTATAATCTGGGAACCCCAAATCACTTAGCTTCCTTGGGAATCAATTTCCTCATCTGTAAAAGGAGAGGAATTGGATTAAATGGTTTCTGAAATTCCTTGTGGTTCTATATCTACAATCCTGTGATTATAATTGATGAAACTAGGAAATGCCATGAAGAGAGGAGGCAGTCCAAGGGTGGAAGAGAACCGGGAACCAAAATTCTGGTAGCTTTGGTCTGTGCCAACTTATGAAACCCTACTGGTGCCAACTCTTAGAAATCAGAGATGATGGTGGGAGAAGGGGGATGGTGCTATTGAATAAACTGGACATATTTGCTCCCCCCCCCCAATCTTATGTACAAAGCCTTATAAATCAGGGGGTCTTAACAGCTCCCTGGGGGAAAGCAAATGTTATTTCTTCTCTCCGGCGCATGGCAAATTGGAATCACAGCGCGTCCAAAGGCTCATTAGAAAATGTTTCTGAAAGGCAACACAGCCCATTAGGGTTCATTATGATCAGGGATTTTATGTTCTTTGCATTGTGACTCTGTTGGTTAAGGATTGAGTTCCCCTCTTGACATTGCCAGATGTTTTGGCTTAGTTGAAGACCCTGACTCAGAATTCTTGGAGGGAAATCCAGTTGGCAGCAAACAGTTTCCTGCCCCGAACAGAGCCCCCAACTCTGTGGTCAGAAGGCTCATGATTAGTGTCTTCAGCACTCAGATTACAGATGGAGCTTACGTTTGCAGAGAGCCTTTTGCCAGTTATCTCATGGTGAGTGAATCCTGAATCCCTTTGGTTCTAAGGGTCACCAGGATAACACTTGGCACGCATGTCGACTCCTTAAACTTCTGTGTGACATGTCACACAGGGTCCTCTCTGTGTTTTGTGGCCCTTGGGCATGATCCCAACAGATCTCCATTTGGAGTAACATATGACATCATAAAGAGGGAGCAACAAGCTACAGCTGAAAGAGACCTTAATGGCAAGCAAGTCCAGCTTCTTCAGTGGTGTTTTATTTGTCTGGATTTTTAGATTTTTAAAAATTACATTTCTTTGTTTTTAATGTGATGAATGAGAGACACAGAGATTGGGGGTTAGGGATAGAGACAGAGAGAGAAAGAGAGATAGATACAGAAACAGAGATAGACACAGAAATTGGGGAGAGACAGAAAGAGACAGAGACTGGGAAAGACAAAGAGACATAGAGAGTGGAGGGGAGAGAGAGATAGAGAGAAGGACAAAGACAGAGACAGAGAGACAGACAGACTGGGGGGAGAGACAGAGACAGAGAAAGACAGAGAAAGATAAAGAAACAGAGATGGGGGAAGGAGACAGACATAGATGGCGGGGGGCGGGGGGAGAGATAGGGACAGAGAGACACAGAGAAAGAGAGAGAGAGAGAAATACAGAAAGGCAGAGAGAGATGGAGAGCCAGAGACACAAATAGGGATAGTGAGACAAAAGCACATTTCCAGATGCCATGAACTGAAGTTTAAAGAGGGTTAAGGTGACTTGCCCAGACCCTTCCAGCTGGTCGAGCTTCTGGGAATTGATCCAAGTTCTTTGGATTTCTGATCCCATAGGCTTTCCTTGTATTTCCCTGCTTCCCTAACCTGTAGCGCTTATCTCTTTCCGCATTAAAGTGAGTATCAGAGGAGACAATGAAGTTCTTTGAATACTTTCAAAGTGCTGGGGCAGTTAGGTGGCACAGTAAATAGAGCACTGGCCATTCAAATCCAGCCTCAGACACAACACCAAAACAAACAAACAAAAACCCCCCAAAACTACCCGTTTGACCTTGAGCGAGTCACTTAACCACAGTTGCCCTTCCTTCCCCCTCCAGTGCTAAACCAATGCCATCTGTAATTGTCGTAGTGTAGACCAACTCACTGTTGGTCTACAGTTTTATATTCTCAGAATGAGGACCCCCAAGTTCAATTCCCAATTCATTATGTTGTGCTATGATGGGTAAATCTCGTAACATCTCTGTGCCTTAATTTCCTGCAGCTTACCTCAGAGGAGCTCTTTTCATGGTCCAGAGTTGTGATGCAAGTAGTTTAGGAGAGGTCCAGTGTGGAAGTTCCCTTCATTATCACAGGTCAGCAATTTCTCTAATATACAATCTTAAGGAATTTCCTGGAGCACTGAGAGGTTATAACTTACCCAGGTCACACAGCCAATATGTATCAGACACAGAACTTGAACCCAGGCCTTTATGACTCTGAGGTTAACCTGTTAGGCACCAAAATATGTACCTCTCCCATAAACCAGGGCCTCTTTTAAATTTATGTATATGTGGTTATTATTCTAAGGTCTTTATATCTATTGTAAACCTGGGATTGTAAACAGCACAGGATGGTAAAGAAGGCAGTCATAATCTTCCCATTTTACAGGTGAGAAAACTGAGGCCTCAAAGGCACAGAAAGACTAAAGGACTAAAGACAAAGATAATTCTCTCCCTGTATCTTTTTTTCTGTTTTTGTGTCTGTTTCTGAATCTGTCTGTCTCTGTGTCTGTCCATCTCTGTCTCTGTCTCCTCTCCCCCCTCCTCTCACCTTCCTCCTCCCCCTCCTTCTCCTCCTCC